>NC_054484.1:85756501-86126640 GCF_017639515.1 Carcharodon carcharias
TCTTAACAATGAGCTTGGATGGTTAGATCAGAGTAACCAGAAGAGAGAAGATGAAATTACAAACTGATTTAGTGATGGGGTCACATATGTTTGGCAGAAGCTACAGCAGAGTCTGTTTATTTGCTGTTCAACAACCTGAGCTGGTTAGTCCTTGGAATTGGAGACCATTATCTTCATTGGTTTGACATTGCTGCCCTGAAGGCCAATAAGATGAGTTGGGACTTTGGGAGTGCGGGTGCAGGGACTGTGAAAAGATGCTTGGTCAATGCTAGCTAGCAAACTGGACAACAAAGACAGGAAAACAAAAAAGGGAAGGACTTGATTGGTTGTCAGCTGCCATCTTGAAAAAGAACTGGGCTGATGTGCTAAGAAATAGGATTGAGCATTATGAAGATGTTGGAAAGATATATTCCATGGTTTATATCTGAAACAAGGGTAGAGCTTCAAGTAGAAACTCGGCAATCAATGGGGCAGGAAGGATCATCAGCTGCTATGTAACAAGGAATTTGAATGAACCCCTGGGATCTGTGCCCTTCTCATCTCTGGCATTCCAATGACACTACAGCTCTCCTTTAAATAAACCTTTAACTGCAGTTAGCGCAAACATCTGTTATCCCATTTTATTAAGTACAGCCTGTTATGTTGGCTTTACCAATCTCACAGCTCCTGCCACCATAGCCTGTCCTACAAGTGCAGTTGTATTCATCAACGCCACCATGGCAGGTCCCGCCGTTCCAGCAAGGTGTCGATGCACATGCGTTATTAATAGCTGAAACAAGAAGTAGAAAGTGTTCAGAAAGAGGGCTTGCAAAGAACTTACTAGTGACACCAGATTAACAAGTGATTGAATATTGCAGTCCATCTTACAGAAATACTTATCATCGTATAGAATATAGCAATAGGCCATTTGGCCCAACAAGTCCCTGTTGGCATTAAGCTCCACATGAGCAAACAGTTTTAATGATATTTACCCACCCCTTTTCCTTCATCCATCCTCAGCAATCTAATCTTTAATGTTGGCTGTTTCTGTCTCAGTCACTGATCCTGGAGGTCGACAGCCTCACAACTGTCTGTGAAGAAGTTTCTCCTTCCCTCTGTTCTAAATGCCTTATATTTAGTTTTGTATCTATGGCCTCTCATTCTTGACTCCTCAACTATTGAAAGCAGTCTTCTTCTATCTACCCTTCACATCCTTTCATCATTTTAAACTAACTTATCACCTGGTAACCCGAGTTATTCTAGCAAAGAATGACTGACAGTCAAGGAGATTTCTTGGAACTTTTCCTGCTGGAAATTCAGCAGAAACCCCCACAATGTATGTAAGCAGGGTTTCTGACACACGGTGAGTTATGGAAGCAGAGTATGAGGAACTTCAAGAATGTTCCTGGCCCCCAGCATTTCAAGCCGGGAATCTCTGGTGAACCACAGAGACTGACAAGCTGGCACAGTGCTACATTGGGAATAAAAGTGGGGAAATCAGACCCTGGAAACGTTTCCCAGTGGGACAACCTGCAAGACCACAAACATTCTAGGGTTGAATTTTGTTAATCCCCATCACTTTTAGTGGTAGCAAGCTCCAAGGGAGACAGCTGGAATGGCAGGACTCTAGCTACCCTTGATCGCAAACATCTTCTTCCGATTATTGACCAATCTGCCGCTGCTGGGTCCTCCTGCTGTGCACTTGCCTTCTATAAGCTTGCGAGCCATGCACAATGCGGGGGCCCCGGTCACCTCTGGGAAATTGGAATGGTGCAGAAGAATACAGCCTAATTACCTAATCACCTCCCTTAACTGACTACCCAGGTGGGTAGCTGTCAGAGCTGTGATGCTACCCTGGTAAAAGTTTATGGAGGCAGGAACATGTCGGGGAGCTGGCCCAGTGCATTGTTCCATCACTTTTGCAGAACCCACCCCTCCAAAGAAAATTCAAGCCCCTGGGTCTATGCCCCAACAATCATGTTCATGAACACATTGAACATTTCTTCATTCCCTGTTTTAAATGAGGGGACCAATGACTCTTCTTATATAGCCAAGAGAGGAATATTAATCCCGTGTACTAAGCACTCATGTTGAGTGCAAATGTTAAAAGCACAAAGGCCTTCTCTGCAATTGGGAACTGACAGACACAATACGAAAGATCCACAAAATGATACAGGAGGTATTTTTTCTTTAATTAATAGTTGTGTTAAGTGAGTAAGCAGCGTTTAGTTGTTCAGACAGTTTGGTGTCAGTGAGAATTCAGACTTGTACCTTGTATATTTTTTAAGTTAGACACAGAGAGATAGCAGCGCAGGGAATCCTCATGGTGAGTGTGGGGTATGATATCTCCAGTGGTGTAGTGGGAAATTTTGAGGTGCAGGAGCTCTAAGAAAATGTGTTGGCCATGTCATTATTAAATCTACTGTTGCGCTTTTTTCCTATGTATTAATCATTTGAGTCCCCAAAAAATCAGTAAACTATTATTTTTAAGTGAAGAATATTAATGCCGATGGATGGTAGGCATTTTATTTTGAACTGTGTGGTATTTTGAATCATTAGTCTTTTAGAGTAGCTAGAAATTCATTATGCAACATTTTACAGGTTGAGTATCCATCATCCAATATCCTTGGGGCCAATTGCGTTTCAGATTTTGGATAATCTCAGTTTTCGGATACGGCCTATAGGACTAGGCCTTCTTACATTACAATAGCCTAAGCCTAGGCTGGCTATTGTCCAAAGTCAATAAAATGGCTAGAAAAATAAGATGTTTCACTGAATAATAAATGCTGGGTACCTGTAATAAGTTCCCACCCGTGGCACCATCTCCGATTCTGCTTGTAGGAGTGGGTTCAGAGTGTCAATGTCCTCCATTGGGAGATATTCTTAAATAAATAGTTCTTCCAGCTTCATCTGCTTCATCAGCTTTTTCTTTGTTTCTTTGTCTTTTATTTTATAGATTGACATTATTTTTTGTTCACTTATAAATGCACATTGCTCGAGTACACCCATCAATCCATCACACATCTTAATAATATCGTCTATGGGCACTTTTTCTAACAGATTCACTATGTCATCCTCATCATCACTGTTTTTATCATTTACATTTCATGACCCGAAAATTGCCATGGTCCTTTGGCTGAATTAATGACATTACGTTGAGGGGTCACTGGGGTTTTTGGGGGTGGTGGGGGGGTGGTGCAGGGGAGTAAACAGTGAAAACATTGTTCTGCACCAAGAGTTGACAGTGCTTAACAATTTGTTAGGAAATAGAGATAGTTTAAGTAAGTTATATTGGTATTTGTGGGTGTTAGCAATGTGTTTTAGCTTTAAAGTTTAAGTTTGATTTATATTTCTGTATCTGTGTGTTAAGAAAGGTCAAATTGAGTTTTAGTTTCACTTTTAAAAGGTGCCTGCATTTCTAATGAGGGTTTTTCGACTTAAGAAGTTAAGCAACCATAAGAGTAGAGAAAAAAACAGTGCTGTTGCCCAGCAACAGGGGTCCAAAGAGGCAGGTCCCTCCCACAGACACAGAAAAATTAAAGAAACAGCAATTTTGAGTTCAGTTTTGAAGACAGCTGTCAAGCAGAAGCAACCTAGAAGGGACAGATAGCCAGCCCCAAGCTAAATTTAGTTGAAAGTAGGTGCCACAGAGACACTGGAGCAAAATGGACAGAGAGCAAGTCCCAATCTAAAGAAAAGACCCCAAAATCCAGGGGAGTGGAATAATAGGAAATGGACCTTCTAGTCAAAGGAAGGACAGGAACCTGGGAAAGTCCTGTTAATCAAGTTAAGAGTGAAGGGCAGAGAGAAAGACTCCAAGCTTCATATTCAAAGAGACAAAAGCTGCAAAAAAAACAGATTTAAAGCGAGAACAGCTTACAAGAGGGAAGAAAGTCCAAAGAGATAACTGAAGGTTTGTAACTCTTTGCTATGGGCATGTGAAGCAGTGGTACTGTTGACAGCTAAGTTGATGAGAGGGAGTCCGTTGAAGACAGCATGAATGCATGTGGTGACTCCAGGGAGAGGAACATTAGAAGGAGAGTTTGAAACCTTGGAGGTGAACCCTTGTGGAAGGCATCTGAGGGAAAGCGTTGGGAGAAGATTCCAAGGCAAGGTCTTGGAGAGTGGAGATTGGAAACCCTTATGCTAAAGACAGCGTTCAGTAAGACTGGTTGGCTCACTGTGACAAACACCTGGGGGAGTTGATGAGAGATCCATAGCACCTGACTGGGGTGGCATCTGTCACTTGGTTTCAGAGTATGGTGTGCCAGACCACAAGGTACTTATTGGGACATAGACTGTGTACTTACAATAAACATTGAAGTATAAGATAGCTTTTGTAACTTGTATTATCCTTACAAATTTGTATAGGTATAGTTGTGGGTGAAGGAATATTGTAATATAATTCATCTTTTCTTGATGAATGTTTTATTCTTTTGTTAAAAGTTCATCAGCTGACTCCTGTGACTCTGTTCAGTAGTTACTCTCCATGTATCTAAGCTAACAAATAAAAGTTAGAATCGATCAATCTGGGTTCCACCTTGGAATCAGGCTTTTCCAGGGGTAGTCTCAGCTGGGAATCATAAATTGTCCAGGAGTAACATCGTTTTGTAGTTTTCTTCAAGTCCAGCTACCCGACAATGTGCACGTACCTCTGGTACAAAGTGGTTGTGAAACCAATCAGAAAACATGTCCCTGGTTACCCAGGCTCTTTTATTAGCAGAATAGTGAAGAGGTAATGCCCAAATACTCTTGAAGCTCTTGGGGTATTTGCCCTTCTCAATTACAGCCAACCTACATTTGTGTGTGCCAGCCACACTGGCACAATCAAGGACAGTCAACCTATCCTTAGCATCCTTAACACCCATTGGTGCAGTCTCCTCAGCCATTGTTAGTGATTGAGAGCTAAGCATTGGGAAAAGAAATATGTAGACACTAAATAGATTATAACTGGCATGCAATGTGGCAGCACCGGAAATGGAAAGTGGTTTTGACATGTTGTTCAGTCTCACCTTCTGCAATTACTCTCCATCTGCAAGTACACTTAAACGTCACCTTTCAAGCACACTTTCAGACCTTCAGCTGTGTCAAGCAGAGTACCACTGCTCCAAACGCCCCAGTAAGGAGCCATCAACCTTCGGATGCCTCCTTAGATCTTCACGGCTTCTTTCAAGCCCACTTTGCTTCATGTCTGCTCCCTTTGCAGCTCTTTGTTTAACTTGGAGCTTTCTTTACCTTTACTTCTGGAGGTTCTGTGACCTTTCTCCTTCCCTCCTTGCTGTGTGGGCCACCTCCTCCATAATGGCGTTCCTGCGCAGGTTATCTGGCCTGTAGTTTTGTGCGGTTTGGCCAGAGTTTGTTCCCTTCAAGTCATTTTCTTCTGTGCATGCGCGGAGGGCCATTCGCCAGCTGAAGGAACGATGGAACACAAACTGCGCATGTGCCAGCCAGTTTGCAGCCGGCACGTGCACAAACCTCCTCAGAGAGCTGCAGCCTACTAGAAACTGTAGTTCTACAGCAGCAGCAGTGGCAGAAGGTTCCACGGGCTCGGCAGGAATTGAGGCTGTTTGGGGGAGCAGGGGGGAGCCAGGGCTTCAGAAGGAATTGTGGGGCTGTTCCAGAGGGGCCGCGACTCATGGGGCCATTCAGGAGGGAGTTGCAGCTGAGGCTGCCACTAGTTAGAGGAGGTGCCAGAGCAGCACTACATCATTGAATATCTGGAAATTTGGAAAAAGGGGCATCGGAAAGGGGATGGGGATGGAGGAGAGAGTTCATGATCTGAAGTTGTTGAACTCAATGTTATGTGCGGAAGGCTGTAGAGTGCCTTTTTTTATATTATTTTATATTTTATATTATATTTTTCTTTTCCTACCTATTTTTAAATTTATTTCGATCTATTGTTTTATCTCCAGATTTTATTCCATTTCAATCCCTTCCCCCCCACCCCACCCCCACTAAGGCCATCTGCCACTTGTTTGTCCTGCTTTCTACCCTTAATGTCACCATTAGCACATTCCTTAGATAATATCACCACCGTCAACACCCCTTTGTCCATGACATCTTTGGCAATCTCTTCTTTGCCTCCATCTATCACTGGCCCTCTATCCAGCTCTACCTGTCCCACCCACACCCTCCCCCCCCACCTCCCCCAACCCCTCAACCAGCTTGTATTTCACCACATTTCTATATTTCTTTAGTTCTGATGAAGAGTCATTTGGACTTGAAACATTAACTGTGTTCCTCTCCACAGATGCTGTCAGACCTGCTGAGTTTTTCCAGCTATTTTTGTTTTTGTGTAAAATCTAACAAATCTCTGGGACTCGGTGGCCTACACCCTCGGGTTCTGAAAGAGATAACTCCTGTTTGACAAATTTATTAGAGTTTTTTGAGGATATAACTAGTAGGGTAGATAAAGGGGAACCAGTAGATGTAGTATACCTGAATTTCCAAAAGGTATGAGATAAGGTGCCACACAAAAGGTTAACAGGCAAAATAAGTTGGGGTTGGGGGTCATATAGACATGAGCACGGATAGAGGATTGATTAATGGATATAAAGCAGAGAATGGGCAGACACGGGGCTTTTTGAAGTTGGCAGTGAATAGTGGAATGCTGCAAGGATCAGTGCTAGAACCTCAGCTACCTACAATCTATATCTATGACTTACATGAGACAGAGAGTAATTTATCTAAGTTTGCTGATGATACCAACTATGTGGAAAGGTAAGCTGTGGGGAGGACACAGAGGGAGGGCAAAGAGATATAGACAGGTTAGGTAAGTGGACAACAAGATGACAGATGAAGTATAATATAGGGAAATATGGAGTTATTCACTTTGGCCGTAAGAATTAAAAAGCAGAATATTTTTTAAAAGCTGAGAAACTTGTAAGTATTGATGTTCAAAGAGACTTGGGTGTGCTGGTACAAGGAATGCAGAAAGTTAGCATGTAGGTGCAGCAAACAATAAGGAAGGCAAATGGCATGTTGCCTTTATTGCAAGTGTATTGGAGTGCAAGAATAAAAAAGTCTTGAAAAAGTTGTACAGAATTTTGGTGAGACCGCATCTGGTGTACTGTGCGCAGTTTTGGATTCCATATTTAAGAAAGGATGTACTTGCATTGGAGGTGGTACAGTGAAGATTCACTAAATTGTTCCCCGGGATGAAGGGGTTGTTCTATGTTGAGAGGCTGAGTAAATTGGGCCTATATTGTCGAGTTTAGAAGAATGAGGGGCGATCTTATTGAAACCTACAAAATTTTGAAGGGGCTTGATGCTGAGAGATCATTTCCATTAGTCGGGAAATCTGAAATTTGGGGCCACAGTCTCAGGATAAGGGGCTGATCGTTTAGGATTGAGATGAGGAGAAATTTCTTCACTAAAAGTTGTAAATCTTTGGAATTCTCTACCCCCAGAGGGTTGTGAATGCTCCATTGTTGAATACATTTAAGGCTGGGATAGACATATTTTTGGTCTTTCAGAGAATGAAGGGATATGGGGAGTGGGCAGGAGAATGGAGTTGAAGCCCAAGGTCAGCCACGATCGTATTGAATGGTGGAGGATGTTCGATGGGCCATGTGGTCTACTCCTGCTCCTATTTCTTATGTACTCCAATCCCTTTGCAATAAAGGCCAACATAGCATTTGACTTCCTCATTGCTGGCTGTACTTACATGCTAACTTCCTGCATTCCTTGTATGAGTACACCCAAGCCTCTTTGAACACCAACTGTTACAAGTTTCACACCTTTTAAAAAATATTCTGCTCCAACCAAAGTGAATAACTTCAAAATTCCCCACATTATACTCCATTTGCCATCTTGTTGCCACTCACTTAATCTGGCTATATCTCTTTGCAGTCGTTTTTATGTCCTCCCACAGCTTAGTTTGGTATCATCAGCAAACTTAGATAATTACTCTCTATCTCTTCATCTAAGTCATTAATATAAATTGTAAGTAGCTGAGGTCCCAGAACTGATCCTTGCGGCACTCCACGATTCACTGCCTGTCAACTTGAAAATGTCCAGTCTCTGCTTCCTGTCCATTAACGGTTAATCCTCTATCCATGCTACTATTATTACCAGCATCTCCAGGAGCCCTTATCTTGTCCATTAACCTTTTATGTGGCACCTTATCGAATGCCTTTTGGAAATCCAGGTATACTACATCTACTGGATACCCTTAATCTGCCCTACTTGCATCCTCAAAAACCTCTAATAAATTTGTCAAACATTTATTTATCAACATTTTGGTGGCTCTTTGCTAGAGCCATGGTAATTTCACACCTGTGGGGAGTGACCCTTAGTTGACTGGAGATTGTACCATTTAAGGCACAGAATGTACCAAGGGTTGATATATTTGATTCTGCCTAGGAACAGTGGTGGAACCCTGTTGGGAGATATCACAGGTCACGGGTCAGTTCAAGGGTCAGTGAACAGCAGTTAGTGAGTGATGAGTCAGGAGCAGGCGGAGAGGAGAGTTAGCTGAAATGCAACCATTAGCTCCATGCTGAGGGGGAAGGTGCTCAGGGAAGACCTGGGAGCCATTTGTAGCACCGTGCTGCCAAATGTTGGGGCTCAGGGAAGCTCAGAAGCAGTTGTTGGCAGCAGCCTGATTGAGAAGCTGGGACTGTGCCTGCATTTAGATGCTGGAGTGTAGCCTGGCCAACACAGGGAGGATACAGTCTCGGTGGGAGGTAGCCCAGCTGGAAAAGAAGACCAAGGAGGCTGGACTGGGAGCAGATGTGAGTGAAATCTGGAATAGTGTGACTTTTGGGTTAAGATTGTACCTGTGGAACTTGGGAAGAGTAGAGCTGCAGTTAGCTGGGGCTCAGTCTTGCTCCTTGAAGGAGTGGAGCTAAATCTCTTGTCAGACACTCACAGTGACTCACAGTGATGACTGATGTCTGGATTGGTTGCTGGCATATTTGGGGAATCTGTCTTAATTGTGTCTGCCATTTAAGGGGCACGATTTTGAGGTTGTCGGGCAGGTGCGGTGAGCATGGGGTGGGGTGGGGTGGCTGGGAAACAACCTGTGATCGGGCTCCGACCATTATTTCACGCTGGCAGGCCAATTAAAGCTCATCCAGCATGAAACGCGGCTCTGGGAAAGTCCGAGCGGTCGGGGGTTTGACGTGTCCAATGGTGACCCGGCGGCCACTTTAAAAATGGCCCAGGCAGTCCCTGGAAGGCTCCCACGGAAGGGTGTCTCCTGTACTTTTGCTGTGGATTTGAGTGCGGCTGGACATAGCAGGAAGGAGGGCAGGTCGGGTGGGCACTCGCTCTCCCCTCCAGCCCTGCTTTTCTGATGAGTGCCTCACCGCCCTCCTAGAGGAGGTGGCTGCCAGGAGGGATATTCTTGTCCCCAGGGATGGGAGGAGGAGGCCACCGCACCTCATAAAGAGGGTATGGAAGGAGGTTGCAGCAATGGTGAGCAACCACGATGTAGTGCAGCGCACATGGGTCCAGTGTCAGAAGCGCTTCAATGGCCTGCTGCACTCAGGAAAGGTGAGTATCGTGTTAGCATGGGTCAGTGTGCAGAAGTGTTAGGGTCTGGCCATCCCCCTGTGGACCTCAGTGGTGCCTGAGTGCCAACTGTCAGTGAGACCAGAGCTGGCCAAGGGGGGGTGAGCCCTGAATGCTTGGACTGAGTGCTTTGAGGCTCGAGGGCCACGACTTGGATGTGCCCTACGAGGTGTTCCTCAGGTGGGGTTGGCCAGGCTGCAATGACGCTGCAGGTACAGAGTGGACTAACCAACACTCCTTTGTTGTTTCAGGAGAAGATGGCCCACAGCAAAATAGAAAGATCGCGGACCGGCGGAGGCCCCACTAGCCTCTTAATCCTTTCCAAATATGAGCAAGATGCCCTGGAGCTCAAGAGCTGGCATGGTCCCCAGGCGTGGAGAGGCAGGGGTGCCAGACAAAAGTAAGAATGCAGTGCACAGAGATAAGACTTTCATTTTGTACAATCATTCTAGTGTAGTTTCCTCTTTGATGTGAGCCTCGGACTTGGAGTCCCCATTGATCATTGGAATACACCATGATGCAGATCTCCATTGTCTCACCAGGGTGCCTGGCATGCACAGTGACAGTGGGATGACTTTAATTAATGACATGTCCTTGTTCTCCCTTTTAGGTTCTCCACAGATATTTGCCCTCCGACCCTGAAGGGCCACCCCTGACACCAGAGGACCACCAGGTTTCATTTGCACCTGCGTCACATCTGCTCTCTGAACCAGCCACCAGTGTGGATACCAGCACCTCGGTGAGCATAAGATTGGCAGCTAGTATCTTGGTGCACAGTGGTGAGGGCACTTCACACTCGCTTGATGTGCAGGTGGAAACAGAGAGTGCCCAGGATGCTGGCAATCAGTGGACTGCTGGGGACCAGGACGATGCTCAGTCGAAGGCTGATGATGAGCCTCTGGAGTTGTCCATTAGGCGGCAGATTCTGGATATCCAGCGAGATGTGCGGGAAGATCTAGTAGAGATCCATGAGGGTCTGTGTGCCATGGTCTCTGTGATGGAGGCCTCCTTGGTCTTCTTTTCCAGCTGGGCTACCTCCCACTGATACTGCATCATCCTTGTTGATCCTCATGGCTGAGCGCACTGCCTCCTCCATTGAGACTGGCAACTCTCATGAAGAGGCAGCTCCAGGGACAGAATGTAGGGTTCCTGGGGTTGCGCTCGGACCTGCAAGCCCTCACACAGGCACTGACCTCAGGTGGTCAGTGTCCATGTGGGAGATGGATAAGGTACCCAGTATCCCAGCTAGGTGCCCGTCCATCAATGGTGATCAGGGAGGTCCAGAGCGGCTTCACGTTGGCGCACGAGCTGCTTGTCATCCCTGCAGGCTCCTCTCAGGGTGCTCCGGATGATGGCAGCAGCTCCTCCGCCCCTCTGCCAGTGATCGTGGCATCTGATGAGGCTGCGGCGACTGGGGAGATGCCACCCGTGGCACTGGTCACCCCCTCCTAGGCAGGGCCAGCACAGGCTCCACTGGCCAGAGGGGCGTCAGCAGGCTGTCTCCAATGCTGGTGCCAGCAAGGCAGCAGGGGGCATCTAGATGTAGTACTCAGAAACGTAAGTTAAAGGCACCATGAGCACAAGAGGGACAGGTCATGAGTGATTTTATGTTCATTTATGTTGACTTTAGGTACGCTGGTCTGGGGTTGAAGACCAGAAAATTTTATGTAAATATTATTGAACTGTCAGAATGAGATAAATTGTGTTTTTGTCATCATAGCCTAAGAATGCTTCACCTTTTTATTTCACTGGTATGGGGAACGCCAGTATGAAATGCTGGATATAGGTGCATCTGAATTTTATTGCACAGGCACTCAGTGTTCTTTGTGTTCAAATGAAAGGGTCCTTTCAGACATCTGGGATGGAGGAGGCAGCCTTGGCATGTGGTTGAAGCTGGTCTTTGGTAGCCCAGCTGAAGGAGCGTTGGATCAAGGTCCCTGGTGTCCCTGGAAGTTACTGAGGTCTGCCTCCACGCCCTCAGCGTTCTCCTCACCGTGCTCATCTTTTGACTCACTACAGGATTCATCATCTGTGTCCTGTGCAGCTGCGTCAAGATCCTCTTCCTCCAGTGGGTTCCCCCTTGCCAATGCCAGATTGTGGAGAGGGCAGCATGAAACCACTATCAGTGACACCCGCTCTGGGGGGTATTGTAGTGCTCCCCCTGGCATCCAGGCACGGAAGTGCTTCTTGAGAAGACTTATGGTCCTCTCTATCACCGCCTTTGTGGAAAAATGACACCTATTATAACGTTTCTCTGCCTCTGTTCTTGGGTGGCAGAGAGGTGTCATAAGACACCTTTTCAACAGATAGCCCTTGTCACCCAGCAGCCATCCATCCAGTCGGGCTGGAGCACTGAAGAGCCTCGGCACCTGGGAGTGTCTCAGGATATAAGTGTCATGGGAGCTGCCTGGGTACCTTGCACAGACTTGCAGAATCTACATCCTGTGATCACACACTATCTGCACGTTCATGAAGTGAAATCCCTTCCTGTTGACGAAGGCACCCGGCTGACCCGCTGGAGCCTTGATGGCTTTTGTCTCGCTTAGCCTGGCTAGCCTTGTCCGTACGGTAAAGAATAAAGATCAGTACCCATCTGAACAGAGCTTCAAACCAGCTTGATGCAGCTGTGGACAGCTGATTGAGAGACTCCACACAGATCCCCCACTGAGCCTTGGAAAGAGCCGGAGGCATAGAAGTTGAGGGCCACCGTGACCTTTAGAGCCATTGACATGTGGTGTCTACCCACACAGTCGGAGCTGATCTCAGGCCCAATCATCTGGAAAATGGAGGTCTCCCTTGAGAAGTGGAGCCTCCTTCAGAATTACACCTCGGACATTTTAAGGTAGCTGCATCATTGCCTGTAAATCCTGGCAGCAGGATAGTGGCGTCTTCTGTGGCCCCTTCCGCCTTGGACTTCCTACTGGCCCTGCGCCCCTTGTACCTGCGCCTCTCCTTCCATAGGGTCCTCCCCTGGAAGCTGCATTGGGACACATGGCCTCCTCTCCCTTCTGCCCCTCTCTTCCTCCTCAGAGGAGCTGCCACCAGCGGAGAACCTACTATCAGGGTAACAGAAGGCAGTCTGATACCTGGAAGGGTCCACACAGTTTGAATCCCCTCGGGGCCTTATAGCAATAAGTCCTGAAATGGAGCCTGGAAATGTTAAGAATGAAGCTCAGAATGGAGAGGAAGCTGTCAAGTTCACATAAGCAACCAGCAGCAAGCTACCTCCCAAACTCACTACTCGCACTGGCAATGCTGCTGACCCTTTTTATCCCGACCGTGGATGAGGTTTTTGAAAAAGTTGGCTAGCTGCATGCCTGTTTTGTCTGCGTGATGAGCACAAAATCGCACGGGCAAGAAAAAATTGCAGTCAATTGGCCTGCTAAAAGCCTCAAGTGGTCTCTTAATCAATGGCGGACACGGCTCCGGCACCCACGCGTGCCCGCCAACCGAAATACCGTGCGAGTGCGCGGTGACATCAGGCTCTCACCCGACGTCATCGTGCGCAATTTTATGTCCGATTGGCTTGGGCGCATGTCTGCTTGTGGGACGTAAAATTCTCCGCAATGTCTAGTTTAAGGTTTGTACAACTATAGTTTGTCTGTTAATTCATGTTTACCTCATATTAATTCTGCAAATTAGGGTATAAGATAGATAGTGTTGACTGTTTGCTTTGTTAACTCATGTATAGTTAAAAAAATTCTGTTTGTTTAAAACTGGGGAGTCTTGTAGCTTTGTTCTCTTAGTGAGTAACTGGGATTTCAAATTTTGTCTACTTTAACAAAAAGGGTTACTGGTTCCTAACTGTATCATAACAAAACTAGGGGGTTTCGTCTGAGTTCGTACCAAAATTTGGGGGTCTGATCTGGGATAGTGGCTGTAACTTTGCTGAATATTTTGAATGGTTTCTTTATTTTTCCTCACTGTTCATTTACCACCATACTTTTCAGTCTATTTACCCAATCAACCTTAGCTAGCTCTCCCCTCATACCAATGTAATTGACTTTGTCTATGTGAAGATTAAAGCACCCATAATTATTACATTGCTTTTGTGACAAACTCCAATAATTTAGTGTTTAATGCTCTGTCCAACTATATAACTACTGTTAGGGGCCCTATAAACTACTCGCACCAGCATTTTCTAATGCTTGCTGTTCCTAATTTCCATCCGTACTGATTCTAAGTCATGATCCTCTGAGGCCAAATCCTTTCTCACTAATAAAGTGAGGCAATGGGGTTAGTTTGGAATTGACACAGGACAGTGTGGGGCAGTGGGATTAGTTTGGGATTGCTGTAGCAGGGAGTCAGCACAGACCTGATGGGCCGAATGGTTTATAGTCCCTATAGCCAATCGAAATATAGCAAGCTGCATTTATCAAGTTGCCATTTGCATTTGGGGGATTATGTATTATTATGAAAATGCGTTTATAGCATATTAATTTAAAATGTCATCGACTGGACATACATATGTAATGAACTATTTGAAAGGTACATTTTTGTTAAGCAAAGGACACTGGCCTACAGCAGCTACCATGTTGCATTTGCGAAGGACACGAGCTGCTTTATGGAGACACAGTTTATGGAGAGAATGCTCAAATAAGCCCAGGTTGAAACGAGAGAGAGGTCACATGTCCCAGCTTTAGGGTGTCAAATACGGTAAAGTCCCATCTTTTGCAACTCCCTGGTTCCGGTTTTCACTTATCCATGCTTTGCACTTTGTACATAGCATTGGCCATCGCGTGAGCGATGATCGCTCATCCGCCATTTCTTCTCCCTCTCTCTTCTTTCCCTGGGGACACGACAGCCATAATGAAGCAGAGACTGGAATGGCTGCAGCCAGAACAAAGGGATTAACATGGAAATGTCCGAATCTCACTGCGAGAGTGACTCTGTTCATTCTGAAATCTTTTCTGATTTATTGCTCAGAGGCTCCCCCATCTGTCAGACACAGGTACTGCACCACAATTTAGAGTTGAGTAACTGCCCAAACCAATGCTGTCCTCACATGGCTGAAACCTATCTAATTCAGTCCACTGGAAAAACGTGTTCATTATTTGCGATTTCGCCATTTGTGAGGTTTCACGAGAACGTAAGCCCTGAAGACAGTGGGATTTTACTGTATACTGGATTTGAACTAGTCCGATATAGGCTGCCGGGGATAGAAACCTTTCTCGTTAAAGCTGAGGTGTTTGTGATTTAAAAACCCACCAGAAGACCCCATTGCTGTAAACCGAGAGTTATTAAAGGAGGATTCCAAATCAACACCACTGTCTGCAAAAGGAAAGAGAACCAACCAACCAACCACAACTGCTCCAGTGAATAACCCAGTACCAGCAGTACTGTGGAACGTGATTCTTCATCTATACAGAAGCATCTGGACAATCTGTGAATATGTTTTTTCTGACTTCACTTGTTACTTGGTCAAGTTTTACCATCTGATACTCTGCAGAATTTTTATTTCTTTTTCTGCATGCTTGGGAGTGGGGGGATTAGTGGTGATGGTTGTGTGTGTGTTATTTTTGCATTAGAGGGTAGTTACACATATTTTTATATTTTAAACCTTTATTAAAAAATAATTTCTGCATCTTTACTTGAGTGAGTTTTAGTAATAAAACTAACTTTTTACTTGTTAACTTAAGGAACCTGGCTGGTAATTCTTATACCAAGCTACACATAGTTAAGTATACTTATTGAATTGGCAATATCACCTCCTTTTAATTCAAATTCTGTTATAACCAACTCAGGAGTGGGACAAAGAGTCAGTTCACCCCCGCTAACCTGCTTGTATGTGGATTATGGATCTTTAAATGTGATTCTCTGTTTTTAAAATTTAGTGAAAAGTGGTGTTTGTGTGTTAAAGCAGATGTATTTGGTGGAATTTTGTTCCCAGTGTGAGGCTATTTAGATGTGCTTTCTGCCATTTTAACATACAAAGTGATTATTGACAACATGTGGTTTAGGGTTCAGGGTTAGCAGTTGGGATTAGAATTAGTGGTTAGGATGATTAAGGTTTGGAATGGGATTAATGGCTGGGACTGAGGTTTGATGTTGGGAGTGGGGTTGAGGCATTATGGTGAGGGTATTATGATCGGGGTTAATGTGAGAAACCACTATGGGTGGCACTGCAGTTGGTAGCACTGTCCTTTTACATATTTCCCTTGATTATGTTATGGCATTTGCGGTAGGACTGTCAATTGCATCTAGTGGGGGGAGTGGGGGGAGGGGTGGGTGAGGTGTGCAGCTATGGCACCGGGGTGAAAATTGCTAACATTAGATGGGAATTTACTCAGAGTCGTAACTTCACAGTAAGTATATCAGAAATCCAGAGCGGGGAAGCAGAAGCAGCTTCAAGTGATGTTATGGTCAATGTATTTTCAGGTCTCAATGAGATGAAAAAGCTGCATTAGAGTCATTAAAATCATACAGCACAGTAGGAGGCCATTTTTTCCAATGTGCCTGTGCCAGCCATTTGAGACAGCTACCCCATTAGTCCCGCTCTCGTGCTCTTATCCTGTAGGCCTGCACATTTTTTTCCCTTTAAGGATGTATTCAGTTCCCTTTTGAAAGTTATTGCCTACTTTTCAGGCAGTGCATTCTAGATCATAACAACTCATTAAATAAATTTTCTTCATTTCACCTCTGGTCCATTTGCTAATTACCTTAAATCTGTGTCCTCTGGTTACCAACCCTCCTGCCAGTGGAAATAGTTCCTCTATATTTATTTCATCAAGATCCTTCATAATCTTCAACACTTCTGTCAAATCTCCCTTTAACCTTCGCTGTTCTATGGAGGTCATCCCCAGTTCCTCTCATCTCTCCTCTTCACTGAAGTCTTTGATGCCTGTTACCATTCTGGTTAAACTCCTCTGGACCCTGCCTTGACATTCTTTAGACTTTAGAGTGTCATCAATACCTTCAGTGTCAAATCTCGATAAATTATAAATACATAAGTGACTCACCAGTGTAAATTCTTATGAACTCCCACTAGAGAAAGAAAACAGAATGTTACAATGTATGGAGAAGCACCACCTTGGTGAATTGCTTTGCTACAATTATCAATACTGTATGTATGATCCAGGTTTCCTTATGTGCATCCTGCAATACTGACAGTATTCACCAACAAAGACAAAAGCAAAATACAGCAGAGGCTGAAAATCTGAAATAAAAACAGAAAATTCTAGAAATATTCAGCAGGTCAGTCAGTATTTGTGGAGAGAGAAACAGATTAATGTTCCAAGTCAATGATCTTTCATCAGAAGTTATTGAACTGAAATGTTAACTTCATCAGCAAAGACTTTATTGTGGCTCAATGTTATTAGTCTTCTCTCTGAACAAGAAGATTGTGGGTTCACTCCCCGCTCCAGAAACTTGAGCATAAGTCTATGCTGACACATCTAGTGCAGCACTGAGGGAGTGCTGCACTGTCAGAGGTACTGTCTTTTGGATGAGACATTAAACAAAGGCCCTCTGAAGTAGATGAGAAGATCCCATGGTTGCTAATCAGTGAAGAGCAGGGTTTTTTTCCTGGTGTGCTCCTCAATATTTATCTTTTAACCAGCTTCACTAAAACAGAAGAAATCTTTCAAGGCAAGTAAGCTCAATCAGGAATGGCACCAGCCTGCATGCATAAAAGGCAAGGAGGTGGTTCAGTCAGGGAAAAGGTTGGAGAAGAAGGACATGAGACTAAGAGGTACAGGCTAGAAAATGATTTGGTTTGGTTCAACTCTATGTTAAAAGGCATCACTGCTATGAGTGAATAAACCTCACTTGTTTTAAATATTATGTTTCCAATCTGCATGTCCAGTTGGCCACTGGGGCCTTAGGCCTGCTTCAGTCACCAGATCATGTCATGAAGTCCCGGAGTGAGACTTTGAACGCACCAGCTTTTGACTGAGGGGCGAGAGTGACACCACTGAGTCAAGCTGACTTTTCACTTGGTAGGTGACCATGCAAGGAGTGCAATCCTGATGGCCACACAAGCACATTCCTCTTCCAAACCTTCCTCTTGGGACAGGCTCTGCAGTGGAGATACTGCCCACTACCAATCAGATTGTTGAAACTCCCAAGAGTTACTGGTCTGTGTGCCAGTTTCTAAACAGTTGGAGGCTGCAGGAGATGAACCTCAACAATTCACTGACCCAAGTTTCATGGGTTTATCCGCCTCATTTTGTGTGGGTCATTTCACACTAGGAAAGCTTGAGAGGTGTCATTCCTGTGTTAACGTAGTGGTGCCCTGAGGGGAGGAGGGTTGCGTTAATGGTAACATTTTATATGGACATAACCTCCATATGAAGCCATTGGGGGTTCCAAATATAGCTCCAAAAGCAGCAGAGAGACTGAGAGGTTCACAGACAAATCTTTAGAGATAATAGCTCATGTTAAGCAAGCATATGTGATCCCAAGTTTCCTCAGTGGAACAATGAGTAGAAAAACAGAGGTAAAACCAAACCTATACAAATCATTGATTGGACCACAGTTTGAATATTAAGGTGGGTTTTGCTCTCACAAAACTCTCTATGCGCAGTTTGAGTGAAGCACACTGGCCTGGAACCTTCACCTTGCAGCCAGGATTCCCTCTTGTTCATTATAATATCACAGGCATGTACTGACCACCTGCGATGCCACACTTTTGGCTAAAGGAGAAGAAGGCTGGGCAGTACCAGGACTTAAAAAGTCAGCCACATTAAAGGGAAAAATCTAGATGGTTTCTGCACAAGGCTAATGGAAATAGGAATTGTAGGGGACCTGATTTGTTGAAATTTGCTTGTTGCCACCCAGAAGCTGAAGTTTCTCGTCTCTGCTGAACTTGATTGATGAGCTGTCCCTACAGATGTGCTTACGTTACTCTAGTGACTTGGGGGGGATGGCAATAGCACCTCGAGCAGAAATCTGAACATCCCTGCAGTCAGCCTTGGTAGCATGGTGACATACACATATAGTGACTTACATATACGGACACAGAGCCTCACATATACACTTATTCTTGAATGATATACATACACAAGCTAAAATATAGGTACAGAAACAGACTCACATATGCACACACTCATATGCAGCCTGGTTTCAGATACACAGACACATACACACAGACTCACATATACACACACATAGGCCCAGATTTTTGCTTCCAGGTCAAGTGTGCAGAGATGGGAGAATTCCTGGCTCTGCAAATCTGACCTTTAAAAATGGCCACCCACAGTTTGGAATTTCATTCCGGTGTGGGGGTTTGGGGTGGTGTCTGATTTAGAAGTCAGGCCCAATGCCCCTGGAACAAGTGTGGAGGCTGCTGGGTGCAGAGGCAGGCTGGGTGAAAGGCCTGCCTCTAGGCTCTGATACTTTGTTGAATTAAGTGAAAGAAAAGATTAAAATAAAAAAACAGCCACCCAGCCCTCACTCCTCATACACTCCACATGCCCTATCCATGTCAAACTATGCCACCCCATGCTCCCCCAGCCACCCCTCAAGGCTCTTGGTACCCCTTTATGCCAACCCATGGCCCTCTACCCATCCCCATGGCCCCTCATTGCCATCTATGCTCCCCACATCATCTTGGCCCTTTATCACACCTATGCCAACTTGTGCCAACTCATGCCCCCACACACCCGCTACCATTTGCCCTTATCCCCTTCATGCCAACTCACCTAGTATCCTTTGACAGTCCTTTGATAGCTTTCACAGTTCTTCGACAGCTTTGACAGTTCCTTGACAGCTTTGGTAGTTCTTTGATAGTTCTTTGACAGTCCTTTGAAAGCTTTGGCAGTTCCAATGAGTTTAGCACATTTTACGTACAATCATGTTTACTTTTGAGAACCCCAAAGGATGCCTTACCTCTTCCGAAGTTGTCCCAGGACCATAACCAAAGGGTTTCCTTACCTCTCCATAGGCGTTCCCTGGCTATCGGAATGAATCCACCAAGTTCAAACCTCCTCTTACCTGGTCTATTCTGCACACTCTGGATTACACACTCCTGGCCTACCAAAACTCCACTTCAGTGGAAGCAACTAATGACTTAAATGGCCAACTGCCTCCATAATGTGAACCCCGGCCTGACTCCAGTCCCACCCCCACCAAAATAGGAAATGCTGCGTTGGGGGGCGGGACTTAGAATTTCCAGGCTCATCTGCCCTTGGAGATCCATATGCCCACACTCATACACAGAAACAAACTCACATACACGCACAGACTCTCTCAGACACACATACTCACGTATGCCCACACTCATACACAGAAACAGACTCATGTACGTGCACAGACTCACATACACACACACACACACACGTATGCCCACACTCATACACAGAAACAGACTCATGTACGTGCACAGACTCACATACACACACACAAACTCATGTATGCTCACATTCTTTAACAGAAACAGACTCACCTACACGCACAGACTCACACACACACACACACACACACACAGACACATACAAGCACACAAGCAACTATACAGAGACATACATACATACACAGAAACACATTTCCTCTATGCTGTTCCTGCCATTCAGTCATTATTTATGAGTAGGGCAGAAAGAATCTATTGGGGTTAATTTTCAAAAAATTATCACCAGAAATGGAAAGAAAAATTGTGCGCTGTGTACAGTGGGCTCCACAGTCTCTACTCAACCCCACAATGGTGTCCTCCCGCTCCTGCAGTTAGTTGGAAATGACCTTCTTTGTGTCCTGTTTCAGGCCCCTTACTGTAGGAAAGATGTCAAATCCACAAGGAAAGTGGAGAAGAAGTTGATTAAGATGATACCAAACATGAAAGACTTCAGCTGCAAGGAGAAGTTGAGGCTCTCTAGACTAGAGCAGAGAATGGGTTAAGAGGAGGTCTGATGTTAATAATCAAAATGGGAGGCCCTACTAAAAATAATTAAAGTGAACAGAGTCCATAGTAGCTCTTAATTGATAAGTGAATAAATAAAAAAAGGAGCATTTAAAGGACATGGAACATAGACAGGGAAATAGGACTAATTGGATAGCTCTCTCAGATAGCCAATATAGGCATGAAGGGCTGAATGGTCTCCTTCTGTGCTCTAAAATTCACTGATTCTAAGTGAGTGCAGCAGTGATTGGATTTTAAACTTTCATGCATGTTACTATTTCAGAGATGCTATAAGCATCTGAAAGCATGTAACAGGGTGGTTTAAATTATTAAAGATATATTAAAGAAGAAACTCGATTAAAGTTAGATAGATTAAAGCTTAATATGCAAGAGATAGATTTAAGTTTAAGTCATTATAGATAGATTTAAGTATCTTATCTAAGGTTGATTTTAATTTTAAATTTTAACATGGGTTTAAGCTTTAATTAAAGACAGGCTTAAACTTAAATCCTTAGAGTAAAAAAGGGACATTTCTTAGAGCTGCCTCATCGGTTGGAAGTGTGGTCAATTGGGGAGCCTTGATGTATCTCAGGGACACAGTGTTCACAGGATATTCAACTGTCCTTCCCTGTCACTGAGCATTAACCATGAATGGTGGATTATGGCAAGATATTGGTTTACTCACCGTCTTCTCCAAATCTTCAAACACTTCTCTGGCCTCCTCAAAGTTGCAGATTTCCTCTATGCACTCACGCTGCAGGTTGCCGGGCCTTAACTCTTCCAGCAGGAAATTCTCGCGTTTCTGTCTGCCCAACAGAGTTCGGGCAGCGGTGCTGGGGAGGAAGACTAAGAGGGATCTTTGCATTATTGCTAAAAGCCAACACCAGGATCATCAAATTAACATATCAAAAGTGTCCATATTGTATATAGGTTGCATGCTCCCTGCAGAACAAACCTTGTTGATATGCTTCAGTAGGAAACAGTGAAGGGAGGACAAGCCCCAGAATCCAAGCCATTGTGGATAAAATGCCTGTTTAAATCCACCGGCCTCAGTCTCTCCTAAAGCTGGACTGCGCAGCAGGGTTTAAAGTCCAATGTTTGATGTTACTGGAACTTGCTTATTTGTGTGGTCAGTCATTTCATCCAGCTGACACACGCTGAGCCCCAAGTCACCTCTTTAGTTTTTGTGCAATTCTCGGAAAAGGAATTTAACCCCAAAACCCCAAGGGGAAGGAGTGCTGAATTTGCCTCTTTGGAGAAAAGAGCCCCTCTCTCCCGTCCCAAATCTATTAATTGGTTAGACTTCTGAATGCAGCAATAACTTTGTTCCCAGCAGCTTGGAGGGGCTGGAACCATTGCTTGAAATAAAAACCAGAACCTATTTAAATCAAATATGACCTTGTCTCCAAAATTGTGACTTTTTTTTTCATTCTTGAGATGTGGGCGTCACTGGTTAGACCAGCATTTATTACCCATTCCTAATTGCCCTTAAGAAGATGGTGGTGAATTGCCTTCTTGGACCACTGCAGTCCATGTGGTGTGGTTACACCCACAGTGCTGTTAGGGAAGGAGTTCCAGGATCTTGATCTAGTGACAATGAAGGAATTTGATATCGTTCCATAAAAGCAAAATACTGCAGATGCTGGAAATCTGAAACAAAAACAAAAATAGCTGGAAAAACTCAGCAGGTCTGACAGCATCTGCAGAGAGGAACACAGTTAACATGTTCTGATAATGGGTCATACAGACTCACAATGATATACTTCCATGTCAGGATGGTGTGTGGCTTGGGGAGAGCTTCCCAGGTATCTGCTGCCCTTGCCCTTCTAGGTGGCAGAGGACACTGCTTTGAAAAGTGCTGTTGAAGGATCCTTGATGAGTTTCTGCAGTGCATCTTATAGATGGTACACACTGCTGCCACTGTGCGTCGGTGGTGGAGGGACCAAATGTTTATATGGCAGATGAAGTACCAGTTAAGCAAGCTACTTTGTCCTGGATGGTGTCCAGCTTCTTGAATGGTATTGGAGCTGCACTCATCCAGAGAGTATCCCATCACACTCATGACTTCATCATGCATTTCTGCATAATGATTTCTAAGAAGGCACATATGGATATTGTGTGTTTGTGTGTGTGTGTGATTTGTCACATGTAAAGCAACTAAATACAGAAATGTATGAATTTGCACTGAAGAATGGGTTTCTGACATGCTTAGTTCTTAGCACAACATAAAGTGTCACCATAAAACGAGACAATATTTTAATCATTCTTGGACTTTCAGGTGATCCAGCCAAAAGATTGGGGGGCTTGCCTGTCCCCAGAGCTGGAATTTTCCTTGCCCTCTGGTGCTGAGTGTGTTCGGAGGTGTGAGCGGGCAATATGACGCGATCGGTTTCACGACAGCATGAAACCAGTTCGCGATCGTCCGCTCAGCCATGTTCTCTGCCATCGGATGTCAGGAACCCCAGTGTAACATATCAGTATATCATTATTAGGCCTGCCCGCTGGAATTGTCCCCACCCCCATTGGATTGTCCGCCCACATTGGTGGGAAAACACGCCAACGTTTTACAACAGTACATAAGTGCACCTGGTGGGCTGCACTTCGCTTGAAACTTCAAGGTTTATTTGCCTATCTTGCTTCGGTCAACACTCGCAGTCATCAGCAGAGGCTTCGCCGACAGCACTGCATCACCTTTAAGGGGGCTCACGGCAGTTGTCTTCCTACCAGATCAGCCATATGTAGGTGGCTTTTGAATGGTTGCAGGGCTAGGGCTTGCTTGGTGAAGGGGGAAAGGTGGCCTCAGGCAAGGGAAGAGGCTACAGGACGAGGACTGCACTGGAGAAGGAGGGTACCCCGGGGGGGTGGGTGGAGGGGGCACATGTTCATCTGTGCAAGTGGCTTCAAGATGGTGAGGGCTGAGGAGGCAGCCTCTAAAGGAGATGAGGTCAGATGGACATGTGAGGGCATATGTGTGAGAATGGGTGGTGATGTCCCTTGAGCTGGCAGAGTGAGATGCCAGTGAATGTGTGATGGGCATGAGTGTGTGAGTTTAGAGTGATGAGATGGTTGCCATACCCTGGCTGCTTAGATGAGATCATTCATCCTCTTTCTGCACTAGTTGGCCAATCTCGTGTGCAGCATTGGCACTGACCACCACTGTCATTGCCTCCCAAACCTGGTTGGTTATGCCTTTGCCCATCCTACAGCCAGAGGGGGAGTAGAGGACATCATGGCAGGCCTCCACAGCATCTAAAAGGTGTTCCAGTTGTTTGTCACTAAACCTGGAGGCTGCAGTCTTTTTTGCCTTTTGTGGACATCTTCCCTTCATTAGTCATGGGCTGGAAGCTCTGAGATGTGCGCACGCGGCTGGTCTTCAAATATGGCGCCCGGCCTGATGAAGCAACAAGGTGATGGCATGGGACCGAATAAGAGGCCGCCTACCATCAAAACGGCGTGTTTCCCGGGAATGCGTAAGTAATGTGATGGGTTTGGTACGATACGGTGTGAAAACCTGCCATTGTGGCTGGCGGGTTAAATATTGTTTTACACCCCCCCCCTGCTACTGCACTTAGTACAAATCTGGAACAATTCCTCCACAGATCTTTGCTTATCTCCCCTTACATGATCCTAATGTCTCAGGTAGTGGTCTGTCTATCAAATGCTGTTTTCTTAAAAGTTCAAAGGCAAGGATATAAATGTCTCTAAGAGAAACTTATCAATTTACAATTCTTAATTATGCTTTCCTGACTTTCACTAGAATATACTTTGATACCAGACTGATATGTTCTACTGAATTATACCTAGGGTGATCTTAGAACATTAGAACATGATAGGTGCAGGAGAAGACCATCCAGCACATTGATTCTGCTCTGCCATTCAATATGATAAGGGCTCATCTTGGGCTTCAGCTTTACTTTCCCGCCCACTTCCCATATCCCTTGATTCCCTGAGAGGTCAAAAATTTGTCTATCTCAGCATTAAATATATTCAACAATGGATTTTCATAACCCACTGTTAGAGAATTCCAAAGATTCACAACCCTTTGAGTGAAGAAATTTCTCCTCATCTCTGTCCTAAATGATCATTCCCTTGTCTTGAGACTGTACCCCCGTGTTCTAGATTCCCCAGCCATTGGAGACAACCTCTCAGTGTCTAAAACAAAAACAGAATTACCTGGAAAAACTCAGCAGGTCTTGCAGCATCGGCGGAGAAGAAAAGAGTTGACGTTTCGAGTCCTCATGACCCTTCAACAAAACTGAGTGAATCTTAGGAAAGGGGTGAAATATAAGCTGGTTTAAGGTGGGGTGGGGGTGGGGGGAGAGAAGTGGGGGGGGTGGTGTGGTTGTAGGGACAAGCAAGCAGTGATAGGAGCAGATAGTCAAAAGATGTCACAGACAATAGAACAAAGAAGTGTTGAAGGTGGTGTTATTATCTAAACGAATGTGCTAATTAAGAATGGATGGTAGGGCACTCAAGGTACAGCTCTAGTGGGGATGGGGTGGAAAGGCTAGCGGGGCATAAAAGATTTAAAAATAATGGAAATAGGTGGGAAAAGAAAAATCTATATAAATTATTGGAAAAAACAAAAGGAAGGGGGAAGAAACAGAAAGTGGGTGGGGATGGAGGAGGTAGTTCAAGATCTAAAGTTGTTGAATTCAATATTCGGTCCGGAAGGCTGTAAAATGCCTAGTCGGAAGATGAGGTGCTGTTCCTCCAGTTTGCGTTGGACTTCACTGGAACAATGCAGCAAGCCAAGACAGACATGTGGGCAAGAGAGCAGGGTAGAGTGTTAAAATGGCAAGCGACAGGGTACCCTGTCCAAGCCCTTCAGTATCTGAATGTCTCAATCAGATCGCCTCTCATTCTTCTAAACTCCAGAGAATATAGACTCAATTTACTCAGCTTCTTATCACAGGACAACCCTCCCATCCCAGGGACCAACCTACTAAACGTTTGCTGTACTGCCTCCAATACAAATGTATCCTTCCTTAAGTATGGAGACCAAAATGCACGCAGTATTCCAGCTGTGGTCTCACCAAAGCCCTGTACATTTGTGGCAAGATGTTTTTATTCCTGTACTCAATCCCCTTGCAATAAAGGCCACCATGCAATTTGCCTTCCTAATTGTTTGCTGTGTCTGCGGGCTAACTTTCTGAGTTCCTTGTATTAACACATTCAAATCTCTTTGAACATCAACATTTATAAGTTTCACGCCTTTTAAAAATATTCTGCTTTTCTACTCTTACATCTAAAATGAATAACCACATGCTTCCCCACTTTATACTCCTTCTGCCATCTCGTTGCCCACTCACTTAACCTGTATATATCCCTTCGCAGAATCTTTGTGTCCTCCTCACAGCTTACATTCTGACCTAGCTTTGATAGGGGCAAACCCAAATACGTTATTCTCTGTCTATTTGTCTAAGACATTAATATAGATTGTAAATAGCTGAGGGCCCAGCACTGATTTTTATGGCACTCCACTAGTAACTGCCTTTGAACTTGAAAATGCCTCAGTTTTTCCTTACTATTTGTTTCCTGTGTGTTAATCAATCCTCTGTGCAAGCTATTATTTTACCCACAGCTCCATGAAAACCTACCTTGCCTATTAACCTTTTGTGTGGCATCTTACCAAATGTCTTATGGTAATCCAGGTATACTACACCTACTCATTCCCCTTTATCTACCCTACCAATTTCACCTTCAAAAGAATTTGAATAAATTTGTCAAACAGGATTTTTGTTTTGTTAAACCATGACTAGTTCTAACCATACAATACTTTTCTAGCTGCATTGTTAAGACTTCCTTAATAATAGCTTCCAGCACTTTCCTGATGACTGATGTAGATCCTTCTTTTCTCTCTTCCTCCTTTCTGGAATAGCAGTGTTCCAATTCCCATTTCCTGCAATGTTTTTTTCCCCCCCCATTTCTATCTTCTATCCCAAGTGGGACATGCCATTAATTACCATTCTACCTCATTCATGAGCCCTAGAGGAACTTACCTGTCCAATACAATATTCTTATAAAACTCTACAAATATAAATCAAACATTTCCACAATATCCCAGTTATTAATACATTTGCATCTTTGTTCTTCATTTGAAATGACCTTTTTATTTCCAAAAAATATAACCGATTATCATATATACTTGTGTAGAAGTTGAGTTTCTAAAACTATATTTTTAGTCAAAAAGTAGCAGGTTAACTTTTACATCAGCAACCTTTTTGGAGAGGTTGAAATCTACCCTCTCGTATTGCCCCACTATCTCAGAGTTGCCATGTCAAAAACTGTTCCCACCAACACCACCCCCAAATGTAGTGCAAAAGAAGCTGGAAGTATTTTTATTATTAAATTTTTATTTATAAATAATAACCTCCATGGAGACTGACATTAATTTCTGTACTCTAAATTCATTAAATTTATCAAATTCATCAAAACAGACATTTATGCAATTTCACTCAGTTTTCTCACAGCACAGAAAAAAATACTACTTATCAGCAGAGCATGCACTGAACGTGTATTAAAATCCATAAAAATCTCTCTCCTCCTTGTCTTCAGAACCAAATAACCCATCCCAATTTGCTTCTTGAATGGTATCATCATACAGATCTTCATCATCAGCATTCCCATCATCATTGGCCATATCATTCCACAAACAATCATCTTCTATGCCATCAATTGCATTGTGGATATCCCACATTTCTTGAATGATTTGACAACAATCTGATCCCAGTCCTCTACAACCCATTCACACGGGGTTACTAATGTTGGAGCCCGAATGCTGTCTCCCTTGGTGAATGTCTTCTCTCCTCTGATCATCCAGTCATTCCACTTTTTCCTCAAACTATCCTTAAAGGGTTTGTTTAGAGAGAGATCCAATGGATTTTTTCATTTATTCATTAGATGTAGGCATCACTGGCTAGGCTAGCATTTATTGACCATTTTTAATTGCCCTTGAGAAGGTGGTGGTGAGCTGCCTTCTTGAACTGCGGTAGTCCATGTGGTGTAGATACACGCACAGTGCTATTAGGGGGGGAGTTCCAGGATTTTGACCCAGTGACAGTAAAGGAACTGCGATATATTTCCCAGTCAGGATGGTGAGATGATTGGAAGGGAACTTCCAGGTGGTGGTGTTCCCATGTATCCGCTGCCCTTTTCCTTCTAGGTGGGGCAGCAGCTATTGGTTCGGAAGGTGCTGTCTAAGGAGGCTTGGTGAGCATCAGTGAACATCCCCACTCCTGACTTTATGATGGAAGGAAGGCCATTGATGAAGCAGCTGATGATGGTTGGGCCTAGGACACTACCCTGAGGAACTCCTTCAGTGATGTCATTGAACTGAGATGATTTACCTCCAACAACCACAACCATCTTCCTTTGTGCTAGGTGTGACTCCAACCAGTGGAAAGATTTCCCCCTGATTCCCATTCAGTCCGGTTTTCGATCTAACTTCAAAAGCAAAATCATGGAGACGATCTGGTTTAAACACATCGCAGATACATAAGGACACAAGAATTGGTGCAGGAGTAGATCACATGGGCCACTGAGCCTGCTCCGCCATTCAGTATGATCATGGCTGACCCTGGGCTTCAACTCTATTTTCTTGCCCGCTCCCCATATCCCTTAATTCCCCAAGAGACTAAAAAGCTGTCTATCCCAGTTTAAATGTATTCAGTAATGGAGCATCCACAACAAGGGTGAGAATTCCAAAGATTCACAACCCTTGAGTGAAGTGATTTCTCCTCATCTCAGTTAAAATGGGGCTTCTCTAGGATTTGAACCCAGGACATCTCACTCCCTAAGCAAGAATCATTACCCTAGACCAACGAGACAGATGATGCAAAAAGGAGAAAACTTTTTTCTTTATGTATTTCTCCTGGTCTGAAACTGTAAACTTTCCTCAGCCATATTTTCAAGTCACCTTCTGTCATCCATCCTTTGTTGTGAATGTGGATGAATACTCCTTTACAGAATTATTATCTTGGGAGGGTTTTACTCTTGAATATCAACACTAGTTTAAGCTTTGTCCTATCAGACATACACAACAGCACAACAGTGAATCTACTCTTTTCATGGCCAGTTATCTTCACTAACACTGTTTTCTCTCACTTTGCTCACCATTTGACTGGATGGTATGTCAAAACTCATGGGTGTCTGAATCACATTCCCAATACAGGCCAATCTGTACCCATCCTTTTGTTGATGTTTGATTATAAACCGCTGAAATGTGATAAGCCTGTCATTAGGTTCTGCTGGGAGACACTGGGAAATCTTGGTCTTCTATCGCCGAACAAAATTGCTTCTCTTCATAAATCTGGTACACCATCCAGGGCTGGCTTTACAATCTGCAATACCTAATTTTCTTGCTGGTTTCAGGGTGAAGATTCAGATAGATCCTTGGGAAACTGAGAGTCCATTCTGGCAATTTTTATTGACGTATTTTGCAACTACATCTTCCAATTGCAGCTATGTGCTAGGCTTTCCTCTGTCTGCACATTTATTCTTGGGCATCTGCCTAAGCTGCGTAGAGAGCTTCTTCCAATCTCTAATGTTCTTCTCCAATATCTTGGATTCTGTGGTGCTGCAAAATTATTTGCCTGCTCTGCAATCTCGACAACTTTAAGTTTGAACTGGGCTGTGTATCTGCCATTCCTTCTTGGTACCATGCTGCCATATTAGAGGGCGGGATTTCTGGGAGCACAGCGCACACCAGTGAGGCGGTAGCCTTGACGTGATATGCTCAGACACAAGGAGCAGAACAGCAACCTTCGATGGTGTGCTATTTCTATGATTCTATTAAGTAGGTTTGCACGAGGGTGAGATTGACCTCAGCGGCAAGCAAGTTGTAAGTACAAGAGTTTGGATTTTTTTGGGGGGTTGACCTATTTGAAAAATGAATGTTTTTCGGACAAAGTCGGGGGTCAACCTTTGCACAAAATCAATCATTACTCAAGTACCTCCTCCAGGTACCATGCCATAAGAAGGCTTTGACAACTGTGGAATTGGGTCTGTGATTCTGCTTGGCAAAGTATTGCAGTGGCTTACCATTGCTTTCTGCAGTATGGCTGATTAGGAAAACCCCCACCTGCCATCAGGCATATTGGAAGGATTTACAGGCTGATAATCAACCTGCTTGGCCACATTGTGAACACATTTTCCATGACCATCCAGTTCTAAAATAGCTTTCAGCCCAGAGGTAGAGACACTACCCGCTGCATCACAAGGTGCTTGAGTGTATGTGGTATATTTATCATTTCAAAATTATCCTCAATTTCAAATAACAGTATTGTTCGATTGCCAGGTTTTGTCAATGTTCAATTTTATTTCCCACAAAATTTTCTTCCCTGGTACATAGGGAACACCTAGACCACTTTCCACCAGTTTCTTTTCATAAAAAAAATGGTTATCCCTTAACTTGAAATAAACTTGCCCTCATTGAGTGCATGAAATGGCTACTCATGGTGATTTATTTTATCAATTCCAAACTCAGAAACAATGATCTCCATGCTTGGTGGTTTGAGGTGGTGATTTTGCATCACAGCTAGTATCCTCGCTTCTTGAGCACTTTGACTCTGATTATAACAATAGGGTTAAAGCCAAGACTTTGAAAGTCAAAGCCTTTCATCCAGATCATCACCATGCTACCAGTATTCACATGGACCTGAAAATCATGATCACCTGTTTAAAAGTAAAAAACAAACAACATATTGTGGCTCTGCCTAAGAGCCCAATAGGTAATTTGTCCAATCATATCTGTCAGTTTAGAAACTTAAAATTTAATAATGCCCAATACACAAATTTATATTCAACAATACAGAGTTCTTTGTGGGGTGATAAAAGGGTTAACTTCTCTATTTGTTTGCAAAAAGGCAAAGCAAAACATTCCCAGACGCACACAATTGCATCACTTTATGTAATTTTAATCACGATTCCAATTGAAACAGAACGAAACTCCATTTTTTCTCAAGTTTTTGTGCCTTTCTTTACTTAAGGATTTTATCCTTAAGAATTAAAACAAGAAGAATCATAAGTAACATTATCAACTTAAAAGGAAAATACTCTCATCAGGGAAGACAACACAACTTATATTTATAAAGCGTTCTTAATGTAATTAAACACCCCAGGGTGCTTCAAAGGCATGTTATAAAACAATGTATGACACTGAGTCACATAAGGAGATATTAGGTCAGATAACCAAAAGCTTGATCAAAAACATAGGTTTTAAGAAGTAACTTAACGGAGGAAAGTGAGGTAGAGAAGTGGAGAAGTGTAGGGAGGAAATTCCACAGCTTGGTGCTCAGGCAGCTGAAGGCACGGCCACTATTGGTAGAGTGATTAAAATTGGAAATGCACAAGAAGCCAAACAACATTTTAGATTAAACTCCAATTGTTTCCAAACTTTTTAGCATTTTACTCAAACTATTTTTTAGTTTGTGAACAACGTCCAGCTTTAACAATGACATGATATTGTTTCAAATATATACAAAGGAACATAGGAACAGGCAAAATAGGAGCAGAAGTAGGACATTCGGCCCCTCGACCCTGCTCTGCCATTCAATAAGATCATGGCTGATCTGTCTGTGTTTCAAGCTCTACATTTCTATCCACCCTGGATAACCTTTGATTCCCTTGCCTAACAAGGATCTATCTATCTCTGCCCTAAAAATATTCAGTGACCCCACTTCAACTGCCTTCTGAGGCAGAGAGTTCCAAAGTCATCCAACCCTCTGAGAGAAAAAAATCCTCCTCATCTCTGTCCCAAAAGGGCAACTCCCAATTTTAAAACAGTTCTGGAATCACCCACAAGAGGAAACATCCTTTCCACGTCCACCTTGTCAACACCAGTCAGAGTCTAATATACATCAATCAAATCACCCCTTACTCTTCTAAACTCCAGTGGAAACCAGCCCAGCCTGTTCAAAAACCTAACCTCATAAGACAACCTGCTCATTCCAGGCATCAATCTAGTAAACCTCCTCTGAACCACCTCTAACACATTTACATTCTTCCTTAAATAAGGAGACCAAAACTGCACACAATATTCTAGATGTGGTCTCACCAATGTCCTGTATAACTGAAACATAACACCCTTACATTTAGGCTCAATTCCTCTTGTAATAAAGGATAGCATTCCATTAGCCTTCTTGATTATTTGCTGCACCTTCATACTAACTTTTTTGGGCTTGCCCTAAATAGCCAAGTGGTTATGGTACTGGGTTTGCAACCCCAAGATCAAGTGTTCAAATCTCACAATGGCAAACTATGAAACAATGTAACTTCATCTGAAACAGATGGAAACAGGTTTGTACTCGAAAGAGGTTTCATACTAACTTTTTTGGGCTTGGCCTAAATAGCCAAGTGGTTATGGTACTGGGTTTGTAACCCCAAGATCAAGTATTCAAATCTCACAATGGCAAACTATGAAACAATGTAACTTCATCTGAAACAGATGGAAACGGGTTTGTACTCGAAAGAGTTTCATACTAACTTTTTGTGATTCATGCTTGAGAACACCTAGATGCCTTTGCACCTCTGAATTTTGCAGCCGTTCTTAGTATTAGTATCTAATAGGTTCTGTTGATGGATGTTAAATACCCAGTAGTTTAAGGTAATAAGTTGAACAGGGATTGGGTATTGATTAGTTAAATGTACTCAGATGTGTTATAAAGAAGAGTCAGCCAGCACTGGGGTGAGGATGTTGGAGTGGAGAAGTAAGCTTTGTGGCAAGCAATAAACAGTCTCCATGAAAGCACCATGGTCTCTATATCCTCTTCCCAACCAGGCAGGGAATTTCTCGACATTTAGTAGCTGAAGCTGGTTGCCAGAAAGTGAAGATTGGAGGCTAAGATTTACTTCCAGACAGAAGGTTTGAATTGGAGTTAATTTGAGAGAAGACTGTAATTGGAGACTTTTTGAAGAAAGATGACTGAAGGATGGTGGGATATGATTTTCCACCACTATTTGTGAAATAGAACCTTAAGATCAATGGGATAATAAAGTCAATTTGTGAACATGGGTAAGTCTCCACCAAAAAGAAAGCTAGGGATTGCTTTGGCAATTTCACTTCCTGCTAGGAACAAGATCAGCTGCTCAGTGTTCTCAGAACTAGACGCTCAGGAACTGGACAATGAAGAAAGTTTGAACAATCTCTTGAGATTCATGGATGAAATTTATATGAGAGATGACTTATTGAATGCCTGAGGCTTGGTGGAACTTGATAAGTGGGGAAAAAATGGATGATTCTTCCACAGAAGAATATATCATGGAGTTTAACCGACTATATACGATATTGCAGTGATTCCACTTAGAAATTCCTAAATCAGTGCTTGCTTTTAAATTATTGCACTGTGCTGAGATATCAAACATGGATAGGCTCTTGGTTTTGACCAGAGTTAGATTCAGAGAGAGAAGCGCTTTTGGATCAAATGTCTAAGCCTTAAAAAAACGTCTGGGAAAACATTAATTTCCGGCTGTTTATATGACGCAAGTGGACGCTTCAACAGTGACACCAAAGAAAGAATAGAATGCTGGCAGCATTTTGAACTGCTCAAATACAGGGCCCAAACATCTGTGCAAAAGAAGAATTACAAGCAAAAAGTATGAGGGCAGCAACCCTCTTGAGATCTATAATAGACGATGGAAGTTGGGCCATTATGGAAGGAGGATGAACCCAGGAATAACCAAAGGGATGGTCAACAGGTGCTTCAGATGCAACTCTAAATATTATTACGTGTTGAATTGCCCAGGAATGAAATGAGACAACACATGGAAGGTACGGAAGGTGAGGACGACGAAACTGACCAATGAGAAGGAATCATGTTGTCACCAAAAGCTACAGCCCAGTAATGAGTATCCTGGTCATAGATTCGTTCGTTTGCGCTGTTCTAGATAGCGAGTGTACGTCCACTGTATGTGGAGTGGACTGGCTAAAATGTTACATGGATTCTTTAAGGAAGGAAGACCGAAACAAAGTCAAAAATTATGACAGTTCTACTTGTTTCAGGTTTGGTGATAGTAATAGGTTGAAATTGCTAAAAAGAATAGTAATTTTGTGTAAAATAACAGGGGTAAATCACTTTTATCAGTACTGATGTGGTATTGAGTGAAATACCTTTACTGTTAAGTAAACCTTCAATGAGAAAGGTCCAAAGGAAGTTGGACATGGAGCACGATAAAGCGGTTGTGTTTGGGAGATCTGTAGATTTGCAATTCACACAGTGGGGTAATTATTGTTTTCCTTTAAGGCCTATCATCTCTAAACAGAATATTAAAGAGGTCTTAATGGCAGCCGGGGATAGGGATTTAAAGGAAAAGAAGCAAATTATTACCAAACTACATCGACAATTTGCAAATTCCCCTGGCCATAGGTTGAAGATTCTGTTAAAGGATTCAGGGGTACTGGATGAGGAATACACTAGACTTGTCGAGGATATGAGTGAAAAATGTAATATTTGTAAAGAGTACAGGAAAACGCCATTGCCAGTAGTAAGTGTTCCATTGGTGAGACTTTACTAAAACCATTGAGATGGACTTTAAAGTATGGGATAAAGAAAAAAGTATTTTTCTTCTACATTTTGTAGATCTAGTGACTAGATTTAGCATGTTAACCATAATTTGTGGTAAAGGTAAAAAATGTAATTATTGGTAAAATAACGGAAGATGGATAGGAATTGGGCTGGGAGCACCAGCTAAATTCTTAACGGACAATGGAAGAGAATTTGCCAATGATGAATTCAGGAATATGTTTAAAAGTTAAATACTGTAGCAATGGGGCAAGGGAGAGAAATCATGCCGTGATTGACAAAATGCTCTGAAAAGTTTAAGCTGACCAACCAAATTGTAAATTGACAACTGCTGTAGCGTGGGCAGTACATACAAAAAGCACGCTTCAGCTGGCTGGGGGCTACAGCCCCTATCTGTTAATTTATGGCAGGAAGCTGAAGATACTTTCAATAATGTGGGACCATCCCCTGGATTTGGGGGGGGAACTACCATTAGTTCAATTTTTACAGAACATTTGAATGCCATGCATGCAGGGAGAAGAACATTTATAAAAGCGGAGGCTTCAGAAAAAGTCAGGAGAGCTTTGAGACATTGAATCAGGCCGTCAGAAATGAATGTTAAGCCCAGGACAAAGCCTTTTATAAAGGAGAAGGGCAGAAAGAATGGAGAGGCCCAGGAAAAGTTTTAGGCACTGATGGCAAACTGATAATCTTGCAACATGGTAACCAAACTGTTAGAGTACATTCCATGCAGCTTACTGACACTGATTACACATTGACAGAACCTGAACAGAGGATGGAAACTGAAGGTGCACAATGAACTTTGCACACATATATGCTGGACCTGTACAAACAGATTATGGCAGGTAATGGGTTAACTGAGAGTGGACCAAATGATGTAGAAGATCAGGATAGGGCCATTTATCACAAAGATCAACTATCAAAACTTGAAACTAGGGTGGCATATATGCTAGAAGGGGCTAGTGAGTGGAGGGAGGCCACGACGGTAGGAAGGGCAGGAAACGCCACATACAAAAACTGGCTGAATGTGCAGGACAAGGGGCAGAATATCAGATCTATGGATTGACAGAAGGAAGTAAAATATGTGGAAAGCCAGGAAACGTAGTATAAGTTTAGACAGCGGGCCTAATGGTGATCACAGCACAAAGAAAAGGTCAAGAATGTGTGAAAGGGTGTCTAGTCACAGTAGGGACAGGTCAAGTAGTAGTAGTAGCCCAAATAGGGACAAGGGATCTAGTAGGGTCTAGTTTAACAAGAGCAAGGACCAAAAAACAGATGAGGAGTGACACGTAGGAGCCCCTACGATAGAGAAGCTCTAGTGGCTACTAACAAATTTGATGGTAGGTTGATAAAGAAGGCAAAACACAAATAACCTGACAGTTGGAGAGAGTTTGGTGTTTACACGTAGGTCCTCACAAAAGGAACATACTACAACCAAGGAAGAAGCAGATCAATTAAGAAGTTTAATTGGGCCATTAAACAGGATATGCACACAAACTAGACTGGATGCACGCTATGAAGTATTAGAATTGATCACCATGCTGAAATATGCTACCATTGGGGAAGTGCTAAAATCAGATAGGACATTAAAGAAATTACATTTATAACAACATATACTCAGATTTCCAGACCTGAGTGACCCAGAAGGGCTTGAAATTAGTCATTTTTAGTGTGATGCCTCACATGCTAGCCTTCCCGATCGTTAGTCAAGTACAGCAGGATTCTTTTTTAGTGCAGGAAAAATGATAAATGTTGCCCATTAGCCTGGGAATCAAAGAAAATAAAGAGAGTAATTAAAATGCACCTTAGCTACAGAGACACTTGAGCTGGTAGAAGCGACAGATATGGCTATGGATTTATTGAGTTTTAAAGGAACCTCTATATAAGAGGAAACTGGGGAAAAATGTGCCTATAGAATGGTCTATAGATAACTGTTCACTCTGGAACAATGTCCATTTGACAAAGAGTGTCACAGAAAAGAGGTTGAGGATAGATCTCGCGAGTATAGAAGAGATGTTGAAAAGGAAGGAGATTTCCAAACTAAAATAGGTTGACGCAGGTCACCAGTTTCACAAAAAGAACTGCTTGAACAAAGAAATTGTTACATATCCTCTAAGAAGGACACCTTGGGCAGAATTCTCTGTGCCCGCTGGCGTCAGCCGTGTTCAGTGATGTGAGCAGACAATATGGCGAGGAGGCCAAAAACCAGTTTCCCAACGTTATGAAACCAGTTTGTGATCGTCTGCTTAGCCCATTGATGGTGGGCCATGTTCCCTGCCATCAGGTGTCGGGATCCTCATTGTAATACATTAACATATCATTATAAGGCCAGCCTGCCAGACTCATCCCTCCCACCAGCCCCCTCCCCTCCCGCTGGACCGTTTGCCTACATTGGCAGGAAAACGCCGGTGCAGTACATATTTTAACAACTGTGACGTGCAGAAGTCGGGACTCACCGCCAGTGCCTTGCTCACATTGCAGACATCCGAGGAGCGGAAGATGCTAGAGCCCGACAGCAACGACACACTAGAGGAAGATCCATGGCATGCTGGGTGGATTCTCATGGACGTGGCTCCACCGGGGGGTGGGGGTGTGTGGTTGGTTTGCTTATGCTATTGATGGGGTTTTAAACTAATTTGGCAGGGTGCACACTGATGACGGCACTTCACACTCGCTTGAGGATCAGGTAGTGGCAGAGAGTGCCCAGGGCACCGGCAGTTGGAGGACTGCTGAGGACCAGGACGATGCTCAGTTGAAGGCTGATGATGAGCCTCTGGAGTCATCCATTAGGCAGTAGATGCTGGATGTCCAGCGGGATGTGCTGGAGGATCTGGCGGAGATCCATGAGGGTCTGCGTGCCATGGTCTCTGTTGTGGAGGAGTCCATGTGGAGCTTGAGCAATGCATTGACCATCATGGGTGAGTGCACTGGCTGCTCCATTGAGAATGGCAACTCTCATGGAGAGGCAGCTCCAGGGACAGAATGAGGGGTTTCTGGGATGTGCTTGGACTTGCAAGCCCTCACACAGGCACTGACCTCTGGTGGTCAGTGTCCGTGTGTGAAATGGATAGGGCATCCAGTATCCCAGCTAGGTGCCCACCCATCAATGGTGTGCAGGGAGGTCCAGAGTGACCTCACGTTGGTGCATGAGCTGCCTGCCATATCTGCGGGGTCCTCTCAGGGTGTTCTGGATGATGGTAGCAGCTCCTCAGCCCCTCTGCCAGTGACTGTGGCATCTGATGAAGCTGCGGTGACTGGGGAGATGCCGGGCGTTTCACTGGCTGCTCCCCCACAGGCGGGGCCAGCACAGGCTCCACTGGCCAGAGGACGACCTGCCAAGATCATCAAGGCCAACAAGACAGTACAGTTAGGCTGTTTCCAATGCCGCTGCCAGTGAGGGGGGAACACCTAAATGTAGCACTTGCAAACATAAGTTAAAGGCACCATGAGCAGAAGAGGGATAGGTCATGGATGATTTTATGTTCCTTTATGTTTACTTCATCTACACTGGGATTGAAGAAATGTTTATGTAAATAGTTTTGAAGTGTCACAAGGAAATAAATTTTGTTTTTTTGCCTGTGTATGCTGCATCTTTTTGTTTTATTGGCTCAGGGTACGCCAGTATGTAATGCTGGAAGTAAGTGGCTCTGAGCTTTATTGCACAGGCACCTTGATGGCCACATGTGCAAAATAGCAGGACTCCTCCGTCACGGAGACCAATTAACGGCCAGCCAGTGTGAAACTCGCGCTGAAAAGCTCAGCGCTCTTGGGGTGAGGGTGGGAAGAGGGCTGACAATGATGTCTACGTGTATGCGGGTGAGCACAGAGAAAGCCCCCTGAAGGCTGCCTCAAAGAACTGCAGACCCGAAAACCATCAAATAAAGTTTCAAAAGGCTGGTTTAAAAAATGCCCAAGTATCAGAATCAGGTACCTGAAAACAGAGATGATAAAAAATACTGCCCACAGATTTTAATTTTATTTTATAACAGAAGCCTCATCCTATCCTTGGATGAGATTTCATGAAAAATGTAAAGGCTGATTTGTCTGTCCGCCAACCGTAAGGTGGACGGACCATGAAACATCGGAGTCAATTGTTCCGTTAATGGGCTTAATTGCCCTTTTAATTGTCGCCGGACACGTTTCTGACTTAAGCGTACACCCACCAACTGAAATATTGCGTGAGCGTGGGATGATGTCGGGCGCTCACCTGAGGTTATCTCACGTGACTTCATGTCCGATTGGGTTGCGCGCGCACCCACCCGATCAGTATAAAATTCCACCCCATGTGAAACAGAAGATTCTCAATAAGCTGCAAGGCTTTTTATAGTCAAATTTCCAGGAGTTTGGTTCTCAGGTGAACTTGAAGTTGGGGAGAGCCCTTCTCCTACTTTCAAGGTGTTACTGTTTATTACCTTGGCTATGTTGTTAACTTGCAGCTGGTTCAATGGCTTTCTGATGGAACTCTGTCTGCAGAATAGCTTCTTGCTGTGGTTTTAAAAGCAGACCCATAAAATGGCTTCCTCACCATGTGATTTGTACAAGTTTAAAAAAAAGCAGGTGCTGTGTTGATTACACATCCTGTGTTGTCATTTAACACCTTGAAATTCACCCAGTCTAGTTTGGATGAAAGAACATCATAATGCCAATGGGAATCTATGCATGTTCATCTAACACACAGTTTCGATGCTTCTTTTGCCCATGGTGAAACAGAAAGATGAGCTGACTGGGATGTTATATTTCTTTTGTTGATGGTCCATCTTTAAACGAAGAGATATGTGAATTTCCCAGATGGCTATGAATGTTCATATTTAGTTAGGTTTTTGCTTCAGACTCAGGACTGTCTGGAGCCCAGAATGCCAAAGGTCACACAATTTGCAACATCCATTTTAATAAACTGTTTGTGTTCAAAATTTTAAATCATTTAGAGCCAGGGTGAGATGAGGCTATGAAAGTCGTGTATGAGTCAGTGTTGATATAGACTGTGGGCAGATGAGTGGAGTGAAGTAGTACACTCAGCAGTGAGTAAGATGAGTTGTTCATTTGTAAGGATGTAGCATGTGAATGACCATTCAATGACCTTGACCACTTGTGGTAGAGCATTGAACTTTTTGTGACACTGATTCCAGTTGCTCGGTTCTATACTGATGGTTTTAATTGTGACAGCCATTTGCTCCCATTGTCTTTGTAATAGCTATCTCAAGGATTTCCTGACTGCCCCGAGGGAAGAGGACCGCTCTTCTCTACACCAAGGCCTCTTGTGGTGTACCCCACACTTTGGCCTGTTGTGTCATTTTCATTCCTTCTGCTCATAAACTCTTACCCAGCTGCTTCCAGCACCTGCTGCAGCCAGAGTGCATCCTACCTTTAAGAAGTGCAGGCTAGCTTTAAGTAGGGCTAGCCTCATAAGAAATTGGGCCCTCTGCTGATGACTGCAGCCACTCATTCTAGCGCTAGGCTGTATATTATTATTTAAATTAGCAGACAGCATGAAGTTTGTGCGCTGCCTGCATTGCTACGAACAGGACATGGGTTAATTGCATATCATAATCTCTGTGCCCATTACAGGCTTAATCCAATTTTCCCTACTTTGATTCTATGGAGCTGTAACTGAGTATACAAATACAGAGGGAGATGGAGAGAGGCTGGGATAGATTGATTTTCAATCTCTTGCAGAATCAAGCGACATGGGGAGCAGGCAGGAAAGTGGAGCTGAAGCTCACGATCAGACATGATCATAGTGAATGGCAGAGCAAGCTCGAGAAGTCGAATGATCTATTCCTCCTCCTATTAGTTCTGTATTTATGAGAGATTTTTCACAGAGCATTGTTATACAGAGAGACACCAACAGAGGGAGTTAGCCAGAGCTTTAACTGGGTATGACACCTACAGAGGGAGATAGAGAGGTTTCACCGAGTATAATGTTACAGAAAGACATGAAAGAAAGGAGGCTGATAGGGTAACTGAACCCAAGACATGGCCAGTGAGGAGGTTGGGTCCAGAGCTGTGGCAGGGTCTGAAGGGTCTTCCCAATGAAATTGCAGTTGATCCAGCAACTGACACCAAATTGGAGGGTAGAGTTAAAACTGAGGAGGGCTTCGACAAAATACAAAAAGCCATTAACAAACTTGCAGCTTGGGCATGTATAAGGCAAACGAGTTTTAGCATAGATAGGTATGAAGTTGTACATTTTGGTAGGAAAAGTTAGGAATCCACTTTCATCTCGCACAGTGAAAGTCTAACTGGAGTAAAAGCTCAATGTGATCTGGGTTACAGATACACAGGTCACTAAAAACAGAAACACGGGTTAATAAGGCCATAAAAAGAGCGCTGGGAAAAAGTTGCATTTCTGAAGGGGGATAGATTGAATATCAGCAAAGGCACATCAAATTTATACAGAACCTGCCAAAACATCATCAGCTTTAACTCATTCCAAACCCATTCATTTACAGAGGTAAAATTGGTCCCATTAACTCTTTCTGTCTCCATAAATGTTGCCTGACCTGCTGAGTGTTTTCAGCACTTTGTTTTTATTTCAGATTTCCAACATCCACAGTATTTTGCTTTTATGCTGAGCCTCGGTTAGGCTACAGCTGGGGTACTATGTCCAGTTCTACAGCTGGACTTCGTGTCCCAAAAAATTGTAGGTGCAGGAATTAACAAAAATGAGGCTTGTGGGACCTGAAATTTGAATTTCCCCCTCAAAATGGATCCTACACAAACTTCCCATAGGCAGGAAGAGGTTCGGCTTAGGTATGGGTTGCAACCCTCTCTGCACAGCCTATGATAGTCCAAGGGAAAATTTGTATTTCATATATATTTTCATGTATTTCATATAATCATATTTGAGTCAGGCGGATTTTGAAAGACTGGGGAACCCTCAAGCAGGAGGGTTTAGGAACCTTGGAGTCAGTCTGTTGAGGAGTGGGGACCATTCTTACAGGTAAGTGTTAAATGTTTTGACAACTTCAAATTAAATTAGCAGGTGCTTTCTTGTAAGTTAGATGAGTTCGTGCTACAGTGATTGATCATAGGGCTCTGTCCTCAAAAGGTAAGTATTGAGATGCATTAGACAAATTTCCCCATTTGGAAAATTACTCTTAAGAAGTACTATTATGCATTCAAAATTATAGAAAACAGTGCTTGCAAACTTTCGAGTCATGATCTGAAGGAATTTCAATGTCCGTAATGCTTTAAATTTGAAAATAAAAGGCTTGTTATTTAGAAAATAAACTGCCACCTGATTCTTGAATTCTTTGAATGACAGGTTGTCTGATGCATCTTAGAAAAAAAATCTATCTGTTCTTTCAATTTCTACAGGATCCATTGCCTGGAGATGCAATGGTTTGTTTTTATAGCTGAGCCCAATATGAATGCTTGGCTGAGTTTCAAAAGGGAATGAAACAGCTCAGCTTGAGGATATGAGGAGCATGGAAGTGGCATGTGGGTTGGGTGGCAAGTGAGGGTGAGGGGGCATAAGATCAATGTGGAGAGCTGGACCTCTGTCTCTGAGAACTGAGGCAAGCCTTTAACTAGCCCAAATTGGTATCTGAACTCAGCTGCGTCAGGCCTGCCGAGGGTAGTGGCAGACCCAAACCTTGCCCACACATGTCTCTAGGAGATGAAATACAATGGAGGAGGTGATGGGTTCGGCTTGGCAAAATTGGAAACTGCCCTGCCCGCATTTCCCAAACCCAAGTTGAAAATCCGGCACCTAGTCTCCATAATACAAGAAGGATATAGAGGCACTGGAACAGGTATCAGAAGAGGATTGATTAGGATGATACCTGAACAGGGGGTGCAATATTTCCTGATAGGCATAAACAGTCTGGAAGCTTCTTTCTTCTAGAAACAAGAAGGCTGAGGGCCCTTAAGATTATGAAAGGGTTTGATGAGGCAGACATGCAGAAGCTGTTTTCACTTTTAGGGTAATCCAAAAGTGGAGATCGAAAGTAGAAGAATAATATAACAGTGATTAATCCAGTAGAAAATTCTGGAGAAATTTCTTTACACAGAGAGTGGTTAGAATGTGGAACTCACAACCACAGGGAGTAGTTGAGGTGAATAGAATTTAAGGGGAAGCTAGATTAACACACGAGGGAGAAAGTAGTAGAGGATATGCTGATAGTTAGATTAAGTAGGGTGGTAGGAGGCTTATATGGAGCATTAACACCAGTTAGACCAAATGGTCTGTTTAAGTGCTGTTGATACTGTGCTAGATTGGGTGTCAGACATGAATTCTACAGTACAGTGTCAGTGGAGGGGCTGAGAAACAGGAGAAGAAATGGAGCTGGGTGTTATCAAGTTACGTGTGGAAAATATATACTTATATGGAAGAAGCATATATGGATCCTTTTCCACACATGGTGTCACCAAGGGAGAGTGTGCAAATGAGGATCAAAGGTAACAGTGGGGGAATAGGTAGAGAAGCCATTAATGAAGGTGCTCTGGCTACAATTGGAAAGGTTAAGAATCAAATGAGGGCAGTTTCACTGAACTGAACAGCAGAGGAGAGGTGTTGGAAGAGGATCATTTTGACTATGTTAAAGACTAGGAGAGAGGTAGATGATGGCCAGGTTGTGTAAACTCTCATGAAGAATGGGATTTACGACTTTGATTCAGGGCGCTTCAGTGGTGTGATGCAGTGGAAATCTGACTGGAGAGATTGAAACTGGGTGTTTCAGGAGAAATGGGTATGGATTTGAGAGACAACAACATGTTCAAGGAAAGGAAGTTTGGAAAGTGGGCAGTGTTCCACAAGGGAGTGGGGTCAAGGATGGTGTTTCTCCTTTGAGGAACGTTGTGAAAATGGTAGTCTACCTCCCTCGCTTTAAACATTTTTCCAATTTTCCAATAAGGGATGCAATGTGCAATGTTCCCTGCCTCAACCATTCCTCATTCCACATCCCAACCACTCCCTCCATGCTGGATTCTCCTTTTGTTCATTTTCACTGAGGGAGGACATTCAAGGTCTTCCAACCAGGCCTGATCCCACCAAGTGTTAGAGTTCAGACTGCCTCAGGATGACTCCGGTTGGGATAGAGCAGGACAATCACTACAACACAAAGGAGAAGGAGACTTTCAAAGGGACAGAAACCCCTTAGAGTCCATTTCAAGTGCCATGGAGATGTTCTCCATGAGCTCTGAAGGGCAGAGGGTTGGGGGTGCACTTGCAGACCTTTGCCCTATAATTCCATGGTTTAATGCTTCACCCACACCTAGAGGATGAAGGGCAATTTGCTCTGGTGGATATCAGGTAGCGGGGTGCAGGAATCAGTATGTGGAGAATATTGAATGAGAGTGAAGAGGAGGAGTAAGTAGAAAACTGGAACTCCCTCCCCAAAAAAGGCTGTGGATTCTGGTGGAACAAACAGAACTCTAAAAGCTTGATTGGTAGATTTTTCTTGGATAATGAGTGTGGAGCTAAGGTGAGAAAATGGAGTTGATCAGCCATGATCTAATTGAATGACTGGGCAGGCTCGAGGGGCTGAATGGACTATTCCTGATCCTATGCCTGATTGCGGTCTTAGTGATTGACTGTGTTGGCCTGATTAATGTTGCTGTTGCCACTTTAGGATGCCTTCACCAGCTGACTTACTTTACCTGGCCCTTTCTCTGCTGGAGGGGCTCCCTGGATTGTAGTCACATTGCTGTTGCCCACTAACCATTTGGATCTCCAGACCTGGTTCCTCTCAGTGGGAGAATTGTATTTCCCACAGTCCTCAGAACAGTTTTTGTGCTTGTTGGACTGAACCAGTAACTACTCATCACTAAAATTAATGACTTCCTGCTGTTCGTTTACTCCCTTTGTATTGATTGCTTTGGGTTACTTACAAATTTATAACTGAGTTGAGGGAGGTGAATCGGTGCACATCACACAGAACTGCCTCTAATTCGAGTCTCACTGATCCTGGTGAGGCAGATACAAGGGGCTGGAAGACACAATTTCTAACACCTCTCAGCCGTTCCCTTCCGCATTTCCTTCAGAGGCCTGAAGCCTGCGTCGTATCTGTTCCATGCTAATACTTCATCAGAACATGTCTGACATTGGTGCGGTGATGCTGTGCCATAGGTGTTGTGACCCTGGGAATTTACACAACCTGTTTTGTGGGAACCAGTGGGGTGAGCAGTTCAAATAGCAAGCAAATCCATCCTTTCCCTGTCCTCCTGTCCCCTGTCCCTCCACCCTTCAGCAGCCTGATCGTGTCAGACACTGACTATTTACTGCTGCCTCATAAGGGATCATTTTAATTCCCAAAAATGGATTCAAGAAAGATTCAAACCTGAACCTAACCTCCTCGAACTCACCCACCTTCAGGTTTAATAGGGGCAGAATGGGGGGTGGGGAGGGAGGGGTGGGGGGGGGGGCAGTGCAGGAAACCAATCACTTCCCAGGAGGCGGGTCACTCATTTACATATGTTAATAAGGCTGAATACCTCAGATTTGTTTTCCCATTTAGTGCTGGCTGGCCAGGTTTCTTCAGTCTCAGGAAATTGGGAAGCTAAAGGGAGGTGGGGGCTGTTGCGTGGTTGGGCTTAATGTTTTTTCCAGCACAGCTTGTGGCCCCCAGGCTAACCTGTTAACATCCACAGTGATTGGACCCACTGCCCCAAGATCCGATGCCTCCTGATGTCCTCCATGGCTCACCCATGATCTTCTCTCCATCACGTTCTCTCTGGTTCAGCCCCCATCTCATTGTTGGCTTCCCTGAATCCACAATCTCTTCACAGCCCATTTCCCCTGAAATCGAGGACCCAATAACCCCTAATTTGCCTGGTCCCACCCACCAGTGCGCCCCTGACCTCCTCTGGAGTTTGATCCATTTTCCCCATTGCTGATGCTGTAGGCCTACCCAATGGCCAGCAACCCTTTCTATCTGGCTGGCTGTGTCCAGGAAACAGAAACAGAAAAATTCTTAACTGCCTCCATCTCCCCTGCTGCCTCCCTGTAATTATCAGGGCCATCGTGTCAGGCTGTGATATGGGAGATTTTATAAGATCATAAGAAATTGGAGCATTTGCTTTATGGAGCCTGTTTGAAATCCAGCTATGATTGACCTGGTATGGCTTTAGATACTGGCAAAGAATTAACGGGCAATGTTCTTGTCAATACATGTTCTTTTTGGCAAGCTTTGTAAATATTGATAACTTATCAAGTGTCTTTCGTAATACTTGTTTTGATTTCACTTGAGTGTACCCAGCTGACTTTGCTGTGTATTCATCTGTTGCAACGCTCAATATAAAGAGCAAACATCTTGTGAAATGCCAGTTGCCTTTTTTTAATAAAAGGTGACAGTGACTCACACTGAAAGCCCTTTGTTTTGGCAACATTGATGACATTTCTGGGCAAATTTGTTGCACATGACTTAATCCAGGCTTTATTTAATCTGAAAATAATGACATATTGCCTCCTGAAAAGCAGATATGCAGTATTGAGAACATGGAACTGTGAATGAATTTTCAATAGAAAGTACCAAAGTCATTTGCTCTGCTTATTTTGTACTAGAGTAAACAGCAGCATGGATAACATGATAATAATACTTTTGGGGATGATAACAACTATGACACACAAAACAGCTTTCCAAATTTGGTGAATGATATAACTATATGCAAAGCATATACTTGGAGAATGATGTTAGTGTGACATACAGAACACCATTCTAGTACTTGGGGGATAGCATAACTAAAACATGAGGGTGCAGTAACACTGAGAATATTTTAATGCCAGAGACTAGTAGCACAATTTTACACCACAATCTGTAATGTCATGGCCTGGCAAATCCCCCACTCTACATTACCACGCCAGTGCAAAAGACAAAGTTGAGCCATTCACAACCGGTTTCAGCCAGAAGTGCTGAGTGGATGATCCATCTCAGCCTCTTCCTGAGCTTCCCACTGTCACATAAATCTAGAAACAGTTGAGCACACTAGATACAGCAAAGACTATGAGTTCTGACAATATCCTGGCTGCAGAATTTTCAGTACCATTCATAACTCCTCAGATCTGAAGCCACCTATGCCCTCATGGACAACATTCAGGTTTGGGCTAATACGTGGTACACAAGTGCTAGTCCAACAAGAGAGAGTCTAATCTCCTCCTCTGGACATTCAGTAGCATTGCCATTGCTGAATCCTCCGACTTCAACATAAAGGTCAGATGCACTGAATTATGCAGTGAGTGACTCACCCCCTGGTTTCCCAAAACCTTTCCATCTACAAGGAACAAATCAGGGGTGTGATGGAATGCTCTTCACTTGCCTGGGTGAATGCAGCTCCAACAACTCTCAAGGATTGACACCATATAGAACAAAGTATCCATTTGAATGGCACCGTAATGACTTGATGTACCGGACAGGTTTCTACTTGAAACAGATAACTTTATTACATGCTTGAACCAGGCCCACGACTAGTAAGCCACACTCCCTGAATTATCCGCACTTAAGGATCATTCAAGAACAATCACGAGACCCTTAATAGGCACCCCATCCATCACTTTAAACATTCACCCACTCCACAGTGTGTACCATCTGCAAGATGCACTGCAGCAACTTGCCTAGCCTCCTTTGACAGCACCTTCCAAACCCATCTCCTTCATCGTTTAGAAGGACAGGGGCAGTAATCCATGGGAAGACCATCACCTGCAAATTCCCCTCTAAGCCACAAACTATCCTGATTTGGAAATATATTCCTGTCCCTTCACTAATGCTGGATCAAAATCCTGAAACTCCCTAACAGCACTGTGAGTATACCTATACCAAATGGACTGCAGCGGTTCATGAAGGTGGCTCACCACCATTTCTCAAGGACAATTAGGCATAGGCAATAAATGCTGGCCTAGCAAGCAGCACCCACATCCTGTGAATAAATAAATAGAAGCAAACTTAAAAAGCACACACACATCCACACACACACACATGCAATAAAAATCCAGGACTTGGAGGGGATGATATAACTGAACCTATACAGTTTCACTATTTTAATTGGAGCCAACATTCCTGTATTGTCTTGAAATTAAAGATTAATCTTCCAGTCACTGATAGATCAACCCAGTAGTAAAATCAGAGGTATCAATAAAAACTGTTTTGGGGCTCTTTCACCAGTTATATGTGAAAAAATGAGTTTGACTGACAGTTAAGAATCAGCTAATTGGGTAACGGATGACTGTCACATTCCAATTGGCAGGAGAAGACAGAGCACATAAGAATGGACATGTAAGGTGACAAACGGTGGGGCTAAGGCAGGCATTTGAAGGCAGAAAGTGACCCTTACAGGCCCTGGTGGTACTCTTTGACACTGCTGATCCCTCCCTGGGTCTTCACCATGACCGAGGAGCGCAATTCATTCACAGATAAAATCTTCCAGTACAAGATCCATCAGGTAGTATGTTCAAAAGGTCAGCCGCAGTAAGGATTTTAAGCCACAGTCATCTGTCCACGCACACTCTGTGGCCACTTTTAAGGCAGAGGATCATTGCCGGAGCAATCACTATAATACTAGTCAGAATGCAATCTGGGCAATGTGTTCAGGATGTGATTGATGTACTTTACAGGAGAATGGAGGAATTCATCAACTTTCAATCACAAAAAGACAGCAGGCAGTTTGGGCCACCCAGCTTCCCTGAGGCCCGGGTTCAATTGATGAATCCCGCATTATTTTGTGAGCTTATACTGAAATCCCCGTCAACAGGAGGAATTCCACTCCCTGACTACAGATTGCATGCAAAGACATGCAGGGGGTGCTGGAAGACTTCTCGATGCCTTCGCCTTTCGTAATGAAGCCCCTCCTGACCTCTTCAAGGAGGACCATAAGATCAACAGCTGGCTTGCGGGTAGTAACACCCAGGCTTCCTCCCACAAATAACCTAAAAAGCTTGATACGAATAGCAGGAATGGAGTTACAATGAGGCATGGGTTTTTACCAGAGCTCATCAAGGGGACTAACAGAATCCTAGACAGATTGTATAATCTCTCTTAATGTGCATTAGGTCTTTGGAGCCATGGAACTGTAGCCTGCTGTGGGCTGCACAAAGGTCTGGAGAGCTATTTCTGCGCAGATGGCACCAGCTGCTTTGGAGGCAGGACCACAAAGAGATGAGCATCATAAGGCCTGTCACTCAAAGGATTCATCAGGTGACTTTACCAAAAGGCACCAGAGTATAACTGGGTACATTTCTTCTGTTTAAGACAGTCTACCTCTGAAACCACACTGTCCATTCCCTTTCCCCAATCATTCAATCCAATACAGAGCAAAGAACATGACAACACATCCTTAGGGAGAACTGATATTGACTGAATTTCTGGAGTTTATTCTTCAGCCTGGTGTCATCTCCCATTTCCAAAGATACGATAATTAGACATGGGCTGTTGGTGGCAGGGGTTGATATAGTCATAATCTCTGAATGAAGCACGTTTGTTAGGCCAAAGACGCAATAATTAGACATAAACTGTGCACGGAGAAGGACTGATGGTTTCAATAATCAGGAATGGATTCTGGGTGGTACCTGGCATTGTTGCACATTAAGTGCTGTTTGGTATATCTGTCACCACCATAGATTCAGAATTTTACAGTGTGTATCTCACTCTTGGACACTAGGGCCATGTTCAGTTTATCTGTCACTATTGGACGCTCTGTTAGTGCACCTGTTACAGTTGTACACACCATCATTCAATTCGATCATGGCTGATCTACCTCAATTCCATCTTCCTACACTATCCCCATACCCTTCAATTCTCTTAGTATCCAAAAAGCTACAGATCTCTGACTTGAATATAATCAATGACTAAAAATTCACAGCTCTCTGGGGTAGAGAATTCCAAAGATTCACAACCCTCTGAGTGAAAACATTTTTCTTCTTCCCAGCCCTAAATGGCCGATCTTTTATTTTGAGACTGTGGCCTTTTGTTCTAGACTCCCCAGCCAGGAGAAACATCCTTGCAGCATTTGCCCTATCGAGCTCCTTAAAACATTTTATATGTGTCGATTAGATCAGTTCTTATTCTTCTAAATTGCAGGGATTATAGGCCCACTGTACTTAGTTTCTCCTCATAGGAGAAATCAATTTAGTGAACAATCATTACACTCCCTCTGATATATGTTATGGGCAGGGAAGGGAGGCAAACAGAACTCCTTTATTTTCTCGCTGTCTGTCCATAAGCAGAGGTGTTTTAATTTTTGCAAAAGACTGTGGAGTCAGAGTGGAGTGGAGTGGACCTTGCTGGGAGTCGGAGCGGAGCAGACTTGCGGGAGACAGTCGGGAGCTGAGGAGCACCTATAAATACAGACTGGGGATTCGAGTGAGGCCCACCTTGCTGGGAGTCGGAGCGGAGCAGACCCGGGGGAGACAGTCTGGAATTGACGAGCGCACTGTTTCAGCTGCTGTGAGGCTGCGGGAGGTGGGAGGAAAGAAGCAACTATGACGTCCCAGGAAGCTAGTAAGTTGATTGGCTGGTAAATGCTCACTCTAAGGGATAGTGTTACCAGCTTAGGACAGGGGAGTTAAGGTAGATCTATAAATAAAAAGAAAAAAAACTTTAAAATAATAAACCAAAATTTGAAAACTTTAAAATTAAAATAAAACAATAAAGATAAAAAAGCAATAAAAATAAAGTTATTTAAACAAACACCTAAACTTACCTTGTAGTTAAGAAGCATATAACCTTTAGTTATCAGTGGTACTAGCATTCCATAAATACAGTAAATTATAGTATACATAGGAAGAAAGTAATTAAAGTAAATTAACTAAATAACATAAGTTAGAATGGCAGGACAGGTGTTATGTTGCAGTTGTGAGATGTGGGAGCTTTTGGCCGCTAAGGTGATCCATTACAGACACGTCTGCAGGAAGTGTAAGCAGCTTGAGGAATTCTGGATCAGGATTATTGATCTGGAAGCCGAAATGCAGACACTGTGCAACATAAGGGAGGGGGAAAAATACCTGGATACTTTGTTCCAGAAGACAGTCACACCTCTTAGAAGAGGGTCATCTGTTTTGGTCAGCAGTGAGGTACAGGAGGATGTGACTGTCAGTGAGGCAGGTGATGGGACCGAGCAGACAGTAGTGGAGGAGCCTCAGACTTTGCAATTGTCAAATAGTTTGAGGTGCTCACAACTTGTGTGGATGAAAGCAAAGTCTGCAATGTGGGTGAGCTGGCTGGCCATGGCACCATGGTAGTGCCATTCAAGCAGTGGGAGCAAAAAGGAATGTCGTGGTAGTAGGGGATAGTATAGTGAGGGGGATTGACACTGTTCTCTGCAGGAAAAAGCGAGAGTCCAGACGGCTGTGTTGTCTGCCAGGCACCAGAGCTCGGGACTGGCGGGTTGCCTCACATCCTTTAAAAAGTACCTGGATGAGCACTTGGCACATCATAACATTCAAGGCTATGGGCCAAGTGCTGGTAAATGGGATTAGGTAGGTAGGTAGATCAGGTGTTTCTCACGTGTCGATGCAGACTCGATGGGCTGAAGGGCCTCTTCTGCACTGTGATTCTGTGATCTGCTCGGGGCTGGAGAGGAACTTGCTGTGGGAGGGGAAGGATCCAGTGGTTGTGGTCAATGTAGGTACCAACGACATAGGCAGGATGAGGAAGGAGGCTCTACATAGTCAGTATGAGGAGCTGGCACTAAATTAAGAAGCAGAACCACAAAGGTAATAATTTCTGGATTAATACCTGAGCCACGTGCAAATTGGCAAAGGACAAATAAGATTAGAAAAATTATATCATGGCTCAAAGTCTGATGTGGGAGAAGTAGGTTCTGGTTTTTGGGGTACTAGCACCAGTATTGGGGAAAGTGAGATCTGTACCGTTGGGACGATCTGCACCTGAACCATGACTCAAGAGGTGCAAACTAGGGAAGTAGAGAGGGTTTTAAACTGCATAGTGGGGTCAAGGGATCAAATTTGGGAAGATGTGGTAAACCAAAGAATAGGGACAAAGCAAGAGAGAAATATATTAATATGGGAAATGATAAACAGGCTGTGACAGGAAGGGACAAAAAGTACAAAAGTACAAAGAGTAAATCAGCAGATAAGGCTAGGCGCTACAAAAATAACAAAAGTTCAAAACTAAAGGCTTTGTATCTAAATGCATGTAGCATTCAAAACAAAACGGATGAGCTGATAGCGCAATAGAAATAAGTAAGTACGATCTGATGGCCATTACAGAGACATGGCTACAGGATGACACAGATTGGGACCTGAATATTGAAGGATACATGACATTTAGGAAGTATAGAAAGTTAGGAAAAGGTGGAGGGGTGGCAGTGTTAATTAATGATGGTATTAGCACATTAGAGAGGGATGACTTAGGTTTAGGAAACCAGGATGTAGAAGCAGTTTGGGTTGAGATAAGAAATGTTAAATGCAACAGGTCACTTGTAGGAGTGGTGTGCAAGCCCCTAATTGTAACTACGCAATAGGACAAAGTATAAAAGAAGAGATAATTGGACCTTGCCAGAAAGGCACAGCAATAATCATGGGGGATTTTAATCTACATCAGACTGGAAAAATCAGGTGGGCAAAGCTAGTGTAGATGAGAAGTTCATAGAATGTTTTCAGGATAGTTTCTTAGAACAGCACATTCTGGACCCAACTATAGAGCAGGCTATACTAGACCTGATATTTAGCAACGAGATAGGATTAATTGATAACCTCATAATGAAGACACCCCTAGGTAGCAGTGATCATAATATGATTGAATTTTACATTCATTTTGAGGGAGAAAAGACTGGTATATTAAATTTAACTAAGGACAATCATGAGAGCATGGAGGTGGAGCTAGCTAAAGTGAACTGGCAAATGAGGTTAAGGAATAGGACAATAGGTCTTCAGTGGCAGCAATTTAAAGGGATATTTCGGAATACTCAGAATGTATACATTCCAATGAGAAAGAAAAATTCCAACGGGGGTGGCCCACCAACTGTGGTTAACTAAAAAAATTAAATACAGTATCAAACTTAAACAAAAAGCATATAATTGCACAAAAAAGAGTGGCAGGTCAGAAGATTGGAAAGAATATAAAGAATAGGAAAGGATGACAAAAAGATTAATAAGGAGGGAGAAATTAGAATATGAGAGAAAGCTAGCTAGTAATATAAAGACGGATAGTAAGAGTTTCTATAGATATTTAAATGAGAAAAGAGTTAACAAGTGAGTGTTCATCCTATAGAAAGTGCGTCTGGGGAATTGGTAAAAAGTAGGGAGATGGTGGATGAATGAAACAGGTTTTTTGCTTCGGTCTTCACTATAGAGGACACAATTAACATTTCAGAAACAGCTGTAAATCAGGAAATGGAAGGGAGGGAGGAACTCGGGAAAATTAGGATCACCAGGGAAGTGGTGTGAGCAAATTGTTGCGGCTAAGGGCTGACAAATCCCCAGGTCCGGATAGACTCCACTCTAAGGTCTTGAAAGAATTGGCTAGTGAGATAGTTGATGCATTGGTTTTAATTTTCCAAAATTCCCTAGATTCAGGGAAGGTTCTATTAGATTGGAAAATAGCAAATATACCTTCTTCATTCAAAAAGGGAGGGAGACAGAAAGCAGGAAACTATAGTCCACTTAGTCTAACATCTATCATAGGGAAAATGTTAGAAGCTATTATTATAGCAGGGTACTTAGGAAAATTCAAGGCAGTCAGGCAGAGTCAACATGGTTTTGTGAAAAGGAAATCACATTTAACTGATTTATTAGAGTTCTTTGAAGGATTCACATTTGCTGTGGATAAAGGGGAACCTGTGGATTTACTGTACCTAGATTTCCAGAAGGCATTTGATAAGGTGCCATATCAAAAGTTATTGTGGAAAAATCAAAGCTTATGGTGTAGGGGGTAACATATTGGCATGGATAGGAGATTGCCTAGCTAACAGGAAACAGAGAGTAGGCATAAATGGGTCTCTTTCTGGTTGGCTGAATGTGATGAGTGGTGTGTCACTGGGATCAGTGCTGGGGCCTTAACTTTTTACAATTTATATAAATGACTTGGATGAAGGGACTGAAGGAATGGCTGCTAAATTTGCTGATGACACAAAGAAAAGTAGGATAGTAAATTGTAAAGAGGACATAAGGAGGCTAAAAATGACATAGGTTAAGTGCATGGTCAAATATCTGGCAAATGGAGTATAATGTGAGCAAATATGAAATTGTTCATTTTGGCAGGAAGAATAAAAAAAGAAGCTTATTATCTAAATGATGAGAGATTGTGGGGCTCTGAGATTCAGAGGAATCTGGATGTTCTCGTGCATGAATCACAAAAGGCTAGTATACAGGTACAGCAAGTAATTCGGAAAGCTAATAGAATGTTATCATTTATTGTGAGGGGAATTGATTACAAAAGTAGGGAGGTTATGCTTCAGTTGTACAGGGCATTGGTGAGACCACATCTGGAGTATTGTGCACAGTACTGGTCCCCTTATTTAAGGAAAGATGTAAATGCGTTATAAGCAGTTCAGAGAAGGTTTACTGGATTAATACCAGGAATGGGTGGGCTTTTGTTTTAATTCATTCACGAGATGTAGGTTTTGCTGGCCAGGCCAGCATTTATTGCCCACCCCTAGTTGCTCTTGAGAAAGTGGTGGTGAGCTGCCTTCTTGAACCGCTGCAGACCATGCGGTATAGATACACCCACCGTGCTGTTAGGCAGGGAGTTCCAGGACTTTGACCCAGCAACAGTGATATATTTCCAAGTCAGGATGGTGAGTGACTTGGAGGGGAACTTCCAGGTGGTGTTGTTCCCATCTATCTGCTGCCCTTGTCCTACTGGATGGCAGTGGCTGTGAGTTTGGAAGGTGCTGTCTAAGGAGCCTTGGTGAATTCTTATGAGGAAAGGTTGGACAGGTTAGGCATGTATCCACTGGAATTTAAAAGAGTAAGAGGCGACCTGACTGAAACCTTCAAGATCTTGACAGGTTGGATGTGGAGATGATGTTACCTCTTGTGGGAGAATCTAGAACTAGGGATCACTTTAAAAATAAGGTGTCATTCATTTAAGGCAGTGATGAGGAGAATTTTTTTCTCTCAGGGGGTTGTGAGCCTTTGGAACTCTCTTCCTCAAAAGGCAGTGGAAGCAGAGTCTTTGAATATTTTTAAAGCAGCGCTAGATAGATTCGTGATTAACAAGGGGTTGAAAGGTTATTGGTGGTAGGCAGGAATGTGGGGTTGAGGTGATAATCGGATCAACCATGATATTATTGAATGGTGGAGCAGGCTCATGGGACCAAGTGGCCTAATCCTGCTCCTAATTCGTATTTTTGTATGTAAGACTACAAGCCCCTGATTCAGTGATGCATCTCTGGAGTGCCTTTTGGACGTTGTGGAGGCCCGCTGTGATGTCCTCTACCCCTGCTCTGGGTGAAGGCCAGGAAGCAAGTCTCCCAACTTCAGTGGGAGACAGCGGCAGTGGTGGTCAGTGCCATCGCCCTGCAAAAGAGGACAGCCACCCAGTGCCAAAAGAGGATTAATAATCTCTTCTGCTCTGCCAGGGTAAGTCACTCTTCTCATCACTCTCAACTCACACTCACAAACCCATCACACATCCACAGGGGTCTCACTCACTGCCAGTTCAAGGGACTCTCTCACACACACTTTAATTATCTTCATCCTGTCTATGGCACCACTCACCACCCACATATGCCAGGCATACTTATCATCTTACACTCTGTCTATTTATATTCATGCAGGACAAGATGACACACAACAAAAAGGAGAGGTCGCAGACTGGTAGAGTAATGCCTGAAATCAAGGTCTTCATGGACTTTGAAAACGGAGCCATCCAGCTGTCTAGCGAGGATCTGGACTGTTCCTGTGCTGACTGTGAGGTCGGCGGTTCTCAACCAAGCAAGAATCCAGTAGTGCAACATTCATCAGATAGCCATACTGTGAGTGATGTGCCCTGTTTCACAGGCCATGCCATGTACTAATTATCTCTCTTTGCTTTCGCAGGCACACCTGCCAAACAGCCGACAGAGTCCATGACCCAGGGCCTCCAATCAAACCCTGAAGAAACCACTGAAGAGGAATCTGAAGGCACCATACCTAAATTCCCATCACAGCGCTCACCCACACCCTCCTCCAGTGCAGAGAAACACACCTTGGTGGGACCTAGCTTTAGAGCAGCCTCGGGTCACAATCTGGTGAGCACATCACACTGCCTGATCCATAGCAGGTGGAGGAAGGGACTTCCCAGGTTTCCAGCACTCAGAGGACTGCTGGAGAACAGAAATTTGCTGAGTCTGAGTCAGATGACGAGCCTCTAGACTTGGTTGTACCTCAATTGCTGGAGCTGCAAAGCTCGGGAACATCAGGAAGGAATGTCCGTTGCACTCCTCAGATTGCTAGGTGGAGGAGTCTGTCCGCCTTCAGTAGAGGTGATAGTGCTAGCATGCCATGCACCAAGGTCAGCACTGGTAGGATGGCGGCTGCCATGGAGACCTTGGTCCAAGACATTGGTCCTGCATTGCTACATGGGTTGAACGCCATTGCTGACGCTATAGTTGGCCTCAACAGTGTCAATGCGAGAGGGGTGCTGGGCAACTCGATCTCACTCCACCTTCCCCTTCTCATCAAGTAGTCAGCCAGGGGTTCTCAGGCACCCAAAGGGAGGAGGATCAACAGGTGCACACTCCGGGGCCATCCACCCAGTGACCCTGGGAGTGTCTGGCCAATGTGAATCCCCCCTTCCTGTGACCCCAGCAGCTCCAGATCCTTAGGCCCTCATTGGTGCCACTGCCACACAACAAGACCCCAAAAGCAGGCTAGGGCCCTCCAGGTCTCAGCCCTCCACTGGACGCCAAAGTCATCACTCATCACAGACAGTAGCAGTCAGCAGGCTGCCTCCACTTTCGCTGTGAATGTCGGGGGAGCACCAGGACATAACAGCAGGGTTAATAAGATGTAGTTGCCCAGCCTGGGTATGGGTGTTAATTATTTGAACATAATGTTCACTGTATTAATAAACTCCCAAGAAGTGCCTCCTTGCCTATGGCTCCTTGTTCTGATGAGCAGTGTTCACATTGTTCAGATGTGAAACCTTGGTCCCTGCGCAAGATAAAGGCAGGTGTCTCAGTCCAGAGTCTCCTCCCTGTGCTTTGTGCAACCTTCTCAGCACATTGATGCTGCGCCTTCACAGTCACTGGACACATCAGTCATACCTGCACCTCGATCTTATCATTGCCGCCAGAATGTCCTGGGCCGGTGGCACAGAGTTCACTCATTCTCTCTGTGTGCTCTCAGCACTTTTGAGGTGCGGTTGGCCCCCTCATCTCATCAGCATCTGTGTCCGATGACAGTGTGACCCTAAAGGGTTCAGCTCACAAAGGATGCCATAGGGTCAGGATAAGTTAAAGTTTCCCTGCTGCTTCTCCATGATATGACCCTGTTCACAGAGCACAAGCGAACTGCCATCAGCCAGGCAGGAGTCAGATATTCGCATAAGCTATATGAGGATCTATGGAGTGTCCCCATTGCATGTCGTCATCATCCTCCATGAATCTAGCAGCTATAAGGCCTTCCAGAGCATGCCCGCCTCATCTGGCCAGTGCAATGACCTCATTGCCATCATCATCATGTTTGAGGACCTCTTCGCCCTCAGCCCCTTTGGCATCCTCCTCAATAGAGGAGACGTGTAGCTCCTTCATCTCCTCCTTAGCCAGCTCCTCTCCCCGTTGCAGCGCCAGGTTGTAAAGGGAGCAGCAGGCGATGATGTGTGACACCCTCTGCGGATAGTATTGCAAAGGTCCACCAGACTGGAACCACATCTTCAGCATCCCGATGGCCTGCTCGAGTTGCAGCCTGAGCCTCAATATAGCGTCACTCTGCTGCAGTCTGAGGCCGCCGCACGGATGTCATCAGCGTCCCTGAGGAGCCAACCCTGCAGCTTTTGTGGACCCTGGAAGATGTCAGGGACCTGAGTCCTACAGAGAATGTCATGGACCCTCCCTGGGAACTGTGTGCACACCTGCTGGATGCGTTTGTGGTGGATGCACACCAACTGAACATCCAGTGAGTGGAAGCCCTTGCAGTTGACATAGTTGACCGATTGTTGCCATAGAGATCCAAGTGCTATGTGAGTACACTCGTTGGGAAAACTGAGACCTGGCAAAGTCCCATTGCTGGCTTTTCTCATCCGGGGCGAAAAGCACAAAGTTATGTGTCTTAATGAAGATGGTGTCCATGACATCATGGATGCATTTGTGTGTGGAAGCTTGTGATATCCCACAAAGGTAACCTGTGGAGCCCTGAAAGGAGCCACTGATGTTTAAATTGAGGGCTGCTGTCACTTTCACAGCCACAGGCAATAGATGGTCTACCCGTGGTGCCAAATCCTGCAGCAGATGGCAGATGTGACTGACCAGTTTCCTGGAGATGCGCAGTCTTTGGCAACACTTATCTGCAGGAATGATGAGCGCCATCTGTAGACCGTGGGTCTAGCTAGGCACCAATTAGTGATGGCTCGCTGTGGCTCTTCAGCAGTGTGCACGGGAGCCCCAGCTGCCCCTTCTTCCTGACAGTGTTGCTCTCCCCTCTGCCCAGCCAGACGCTTCCACCACTCTCTTCTCCTTCGTTGCTGCTCTCAAACCATGAGTCATGCAGCTAGGTCACCAGGCTCCACACTCCATGTTCTTGATGTACTCATCCTGCAGGATGAAAGAGAGAGGTGTATAGGTTGGCTTGGGTGTTCTAAGAATACCTCTTGGCTATGTCTGAATGTCCTTTAATGCATCCAGGAGAGTGCTGGCCACCTGTTGGATGGTCAGAGTTTAGTGCGCTGCATGGCTGCCCAAAACCCCACCCACCTCTACCCCATTCCACCTGACCGATTGGCGGCAGCTTTGCCCATTGGACTGCATGCTGTGCTCTCAGCTCAGGTGCAGGCATTCTCCTCACCCACACTCCAAGGCTGCACTGTTAGCTTGAGCCATGGGAAGACTGGTCCAAACCTGAATGATGACATTGCCAGGGACTGTGAGCACCTCCACCTGCTCCATGGCAGCTTTAGCAAGGACATTATACAACGTGCCCAGTCATCCAATTGTTCTGCAGTCCACTAATTCACTCATTAGTTTACAGTAATGACAGACTGTGCCCACGGGGTGAAAACCTCTGCAGCATTTGGTGACACATTTATGCCTCTACGTTGTTTGAGTGGGCAGATCAGCTAGAGGCCCGACTCCAAGCGTGTCAATCTGAACTGCCTCCACTGCAGAGGAGTGGTCACTTTTTATACAAGGTTTCCCTTGTTTATACTACCCCCCACCACCCCCCCCCCCACCACTCCCAGACCCCGCATGTGCTTGTGTACTACCATTAACCGCTGTGGAGCCCTTGCTCCCCCAACTCACCTCAACAATAGTGCAGCCCTTGCCCTGACACCACCCTGTCAGCCAGCTGGGAAAAAGCAACTCACCTGTGCCCCTGCCTGAAAGCAAGGCAACTCAACCTTGAGCTCCAGCAGGCGACCTGCACAAGCACTGTGCAATGTCACTATGCACTCAGCTCCAAGTTCCCCTCAAAGTGCAGCTCACCAGGTGCACGCCTTATAAGTGCTATTGTGAACACTTCGACGTGCTTGGATGATCTAGCATGGTGGGGGGATGATTCTGACGAACTGGGCTTATAATGATATGCAGATGTATTACATTGAAGTTCCTGATATGTGACATTGGGAAACACAGCCGCCGTTGACGGGTGGAGCAGATGATTGCAAAATGGTTTCATGATGTTGTGAAACTGATTTTTGGCCTTCCTGCCACATTGTCCGCTCCTGCCCGCCATGTCGCCCGACACCAGCGGGCATGGAAAATTCCGCCCTGTGTTTTGAATTTTGCAAGCATGGGCTCACAGCCATTCCCTGGTTTTTCCCCATGGCAATGCCTTGACTAATCAGAGTTGGGCTGCCTGGCTTGAATTTGAATGAAAGCTTGGCAGTCAACTGCCTCCTGGTGCAGTCTCCCTGGCAACACCTCTACCAATCAGAGTCTGTACTACCAAACAACAACTTGTTTAATCTATCTGTCACTATTGTAAACTTGGTACTGTTTTGTATGTCTTTCACTATTGGAAACTGAGTAGCATTCAGTGGTTGGCATTTTATCAGAAGAGTTGAAGTTCTGACCTTGGGACTGTACACAGATTTTGAGCACATACAGCAGGCAGGTGAAACCACATTGGCAATCTTCTTGGTGGCAGCCTTTTAATTGGCCGTTGCCAGGGCTGGCTGTACAATTAAGGGCAGGAGGTGGGCTGTTTATGCCGCCGGTCCAATCAGAGAGTTGCCAGCTCTGGAGCCTCAACAGTCACCACCAAGTGAGGTAGGTGTTGCTGAGACAGGCCTGCGAAGGCCAGTTGAATTTAAGTGATAGGTCCCACCAAGTGGAAGAGAGACCCCTCCAGATGGGTCTTTGGGACCACAGGGTTGGCCTTTCCTGGCAGCAAAGGCACATTTTAGGGCATGGAGTCTCTGACTTAGATTACACCCCCTAACTCCAAAAGGAAGCTGTTGACTCCATGCAGCTATTAACTTCCCCATGTGGCGGATAGGAGGTGGGTGGGGTGCTCCACCACTGGCAAAATGCTGGCAGCCCAGAAAAATTGCCCTTAATCATTCAACGTGAAATGAAGATCAGGGCACACATATAGGATCAAAGTAGAAACTGTAATGTCATAAGCAAACCAGAAAACATAATTTTTATTATTTAAAAAATTATGCAACTTTTATCATGGAATAGAAGGAATAAAGCCCCACACTTGTAAAATTTGTGCTTCAAGGCCAGAGAGGTTGTTCAGCAGTAAATAATACCTTTTGCATTGTACAGACTCAGTTACACCTCATTTAGCAAAGCTTAACAGTTAAAAATTTTTTAGAGCGAGAATAGTGTGTAAAAATCTGATGATAACATCATATCAGTGACTCTGTGAAGACTGCAACAGTGCACCCTGTGGAGGAGCAAAATATCATTGACAGCAACTTCCTGAATCGTGCGTTTAACTGTGCATGTAGTGACACCAGAAATTACTGTCACCTTTACACAGTAATGATGATGAATGTTGGCGTTTTCACCATCATTACAACCACAAATTCTAGCCCAAGGCTACAGCATTCCGAGGACAATTGGGGTAACTAAGATTTTGTAAAATTAATGTAGCCTGAATTTGGTCTATGTTCTATTACGATGTGAGCATTATTTCAGCAGTGATGTAATATTGGATTTAATAGGGAGCGCATCTAATTGTGCCACTCGTCTGCATTTTTGTAAGGTGTGTGCTCTTTGTTTTTAAGCTTATGAGATTTATTTCGGAATTAAAAAATTGAGCTAAGATCAGAAGACATCTCTCTAAACAAAAACAAAAATACCTGGAAAAACTCAGCAGGTCTGACAGCATCTGCGGAGACGAACACAGTTAACATTTTGAGTCCGTATGGTTCTGTTGAAGTCATATGGACTCGAAATATTAACTGTGTTCCTTTCCGCAGATGCTGTCAGACTTGCTGAGTTTTTCCAGGTGTTTTTGTTTTGGATTTCCAGCATCCGCAGTTTTTTGTTTTTTGCTTACATCTCTCTAAACGTTTTGAGCCACCTGATGTACTTTGACGCCTTTGTGTAGATGGCATATTTCCCCTTCTTTCTGCACCCTTCCCCCAAGCTCACAACACTAGCCAAGAACCAGGTGTTCTTGTGTTTGGTAACATGGGGCTCACCACTGTCTCCTTTGCAGGTGTCTTTGATCTCATCCTTGTAACCGGCACAGAACATGTTTTGAGACACATTGTGCTTGCCGGACTCGGTGTGCTCTATCCTTTCAACATATGGTACCATGATGCACTGGAGCTTGTCGGCTGTCATCCCGTGGTCAAGGACATGGCCCCAACTGCTGACTTGGCATTTTCATCAAGACCGTCTCTGTAAATTCTCTTTGGGACAACATTCTCATTGAATTGTATAGGATTCTTCAATATCAGGACAGCAATACAATTGACACATGTTTTGTGGTAGAGCTTATGGTGAGAAACTGTTGCCGCAACCTCTAGTTGCTGTTCTGTATGCTAGAGACAGCTTGTTTCTGAGAGTTCAGAGATAAAAGGGTAAAGGTCTAGATGTATGCATTTGTAATGTGAGGCTATGGTGAAGTTGAATTTACAAGTAAATAGCTTGTGTTTTAAAAACTTGCATTATGAGATAAGTGGAGACTTGGCTTTTCAGCTGTTAAATTTTAAAGGGTAGTTCAAGGGACTTTTACAACTTACAAAGGTTTCATAAGTAAACAAGGGAAGGTTATTAAATTTTATTACACACAAAAGTGGAGATAATAGGAAGACATGAAAGATTTTTATATTTTGGAAACATAGGCCTGAATCTTCTGGTTGGCGTGCGGGGGCGGGCCCCACTCGCTGACGCATAAAGTTACGCGCGGTGATGTTGGGCATGCATCCCGATGTCACTGCGCCTCATTCTGATCTTCAGTTCAGTGGGCGCACACCGGAGTCGGCTACGCACTCACCGAACTTTCAAAGGCCTATTAAGGCCATTTAAAAAGTAATTGAAACAAATAACAGGGCTGCCCGTCCAAACACACACACACACACCATCCTTCTCATTTGGTCGGGCATACACCTTGCTCACACTCCATCTGTCTTTATGCAGGACAAGATTGTGCACAATCACAAGGAGAGTTCCCAGACCGGGAGCGGAGTGCCGGACATCAAGGTCTTCACTCCCTTCAAAGACCGTGAGTTAGAGCTGGCCACAGAGGACGTGAACCCTTCCTGCACCAACGGTGAGGTTGGCGCCAAGCATCCAAGTGAGGAACGTGCACCAAAACATCCCTCTGGCAATTCACCTGTGAGTCCACGGTTCTGTGTGCCATGGGAGCCATGCTCGAATAATCTCCACTTTCTCTCACAGCACTTCTGCCACGTCACCCCCAGGCGACCCTGGCCCCGACACCAGCGCTGACAGCACCTCGGATGAGGACTCTGAGGACAGCATCCTCACAGTACTCGCCCACACTCTCCACCAGTGCAGCAACATATGCCTCAATGGGTCCTACATGTACAGGAGGCTCAGGTTCACTATATGGTGATCATAGCTGTCAACCTGTTCCACAGCAAATGGAGGCAGGGACACTCGAGGTCGCCGACATCAGAGGACTGGAGGCAAAGGATCTGCTCAGTCCGAGTCAGATGATGAGTCTGTGGACTTGGTCCTCAATCAATGGCAAGAGCTGCAGCGACAATCATGGGAACAAGAGGAATGGATGACAGCTGCACTCCTCAGTTGCAAGGTACGATGGAGGACTCCGTCCTCCTTCATTCCGAGGTGATAGCCCCAGCATGTCAATACACCGAGGTCAACACTGGTAGGATGGCGGCCGTCATGGAGACATTGGTCCAGGACATCACTCCTGCATTTCTACATCCATTGCTGAGCCATAAATGGCCTCCAAGAGTGTCAACATGAGAGGGGTGCAGACAGCTTGACATGTCATGATCGGGTGGTTACATGACGGGAGGACAAATAAAGGGGCAATTGGATCAAATGAAGTGTGGTGAATAAAGGGGAAACGGGCAGAATGGTAGGGAATGGGGATCTGTAAAATAATGAACATCTACCAGTAATTGTAATGGAAATGTTTCGCCTCTACCACCAACTTGGGCAGCGAATGCCAGACACCCACTACCCTCTGCCTAAAGAAGTTCTACCTCATGTCCCCCCTACACCTTCTGCCACTTGAATCTATGTCCCCTGGTTCTAGAATTCTCCATCAAGGGAAACAATTTTATCCTGTCCATTCTATCTATTCCCCTCATAAGTTTGTACACCTCAATCAAGACACCTCTCAGCCTTCTTTGTTCTAAGGAAAATAACCTGAACCTATCCAAACTCTCCTCAGAGCTACACTTTTCTAACCCTGGCAACATTCTTGTAAACCTCCTCTGCACTCTCTCCAGAGCTATTACGTCCTTCCTGTGATGTGGTGACCAGAACTGCACACAATACTCCAGTTGTGGCCTCACCAGTGTTTTATACAATTCCAACATTATATCCTTACTTTTATATTCTATACCTCTGCCAATGAAGGAGAGCATTCCATATGCCTTCTTTACAACCTAGTATGCCAAGATCTCTCACTTCATCTACCCCTCTTAGTATATTCCCATTTATTTTGTAATCCTTGTAACGGTTTGACTTCCCTAAATGTATGACCTCACACTTCTCTATATTAAAATCCATCTGCCACTTTACCTCCCACTCCACCAACCTATCTATATCGTTTCACAAACATTCCTCAATCAGAGATTTCAGACTGAACCAAATACCAAAAGAACAGTTTGTGGGTACTCGGCTGCCGGTTCCTATTTATTTCAGCTGTCAAACAATCCTGGTCAAATGTGTCAATCAACTGCAACCTTACTGAAGGGATGAGCCTCTTCTCCTCATTAAGATTACAACCTTTGAATCTTTGCACAATCAGTAAGCACAGTTTTAAATTTGAGAATCTTTATACAAAAAGCGGTTGACAGAAAGACCGTACCTGGAATTTCAGCTCCTGTGGGATTAAAAAGCAGAATAAGAAATATGGCCCAGAAAAGACTCGCCATGGTTTGTTTCTGCTAAAAGTTCTTGCATCTGAATTAAACTCACCAACTACTGGACACTGCTAATTAAGGTATCAAATGGAACACCTCTTTTACCCTCTGTACTGAATCCCCATGTGAACCAAATTCCCAACTTCACACTCCATCCACATCTAACTCAGGTGTCATCTCCTGTCTCCACCATGTAATTTAATCTAGTTTCCCAATCTACATTCAAATTAAAGATCTTAGTTTTGCCTTGACTAAATCACTCTCAAACTCAATCTATAATTCCATCATGTAATGTTCACTATTCCTGAGAAGGTCATTAGTTAACTCTCTCTCATTGCACAATATTAGATTTTACACTGCCTGTTTCCTAATTGGTTCTTTCACATACTGATCTAAAAAACTAACTTTCATACATCCCATGAACTTGTCATCCACTTCATTGCTGCAAATTTGGTTTACCCAACTTATATAAATATTAAAGTCTCCCCTGATTACTGCATTAGTTTTATTATATGGCCCTCTAATTTCCCAATTTATACTCTGCCCTACACTGCAACTCCTGTTAGGGAGCATATAAATTACACCCACTGATATTTCCTGTCCCTTTTGCTTCTTAGCTCTGCCCAAACTGATTCTACTTCTTGATTTTCTGAGCCAAGATCCTTTCTCCCTACTACCTATCTCCCATCCTTTATTATCAAGGCTACCTCACCCCCTTTTTCATTTTACCGATCTCTTCTAAAAGTTAAGCATCCTGGAATATTTACTCTCAATCCTTGATCATTCACATCTTTGCAATGGCTGGTAGACCAAATCCGATAATTTCTACCTCTGCTGTTAATTCATCTACTATGACTCTATGACTTTCTTGTGAGTGCTTTGCACATCTAGATATATAAAATGTAGCTTTATCGTTTCTCCCTTTTTCCCTGCACTGTTCACTGCATCTGTCACTATTGCACATTTTGTACTGTTTGATCTAATTCTAACTATTTTACATACAGTATGTCTTAGCTGTGGCTCAGTTGGTGGCACTGGTACCTATTATTCCAAAAGTTGGGTATTCAAGTCCCATTCCTTGTACACAAAAATCTAGGCTGACTGTGCTATACTGAGGGAGTCCCACACTGTCCAAGATGCTGTCTTTCAGGTGAGACATTAACTTGAGGACGTGACTTTCCTTTCAGGTGGATATAAAAGATCCCATGGTACTATTTTGAAGAAGAGCAAGGGTGCTCTCCCTGGTGTACTGGGCAATATTTATCGCCAATCAATATCACTGAAACAAATCACCTGGTCATTATCACATTGCTGTGTGTGGGAACTTGCTGTATGCAACTTGGCTGCTGTGTTTCCTACATTACAACAGTGACAACCCTTCAAAAGTGCTTCATGGGGGTAAAGTGCTTCTGAATGTCCTGAGGTTGAAAAAGACACTATATAAATGCAAGTCTTTCTTTCTTCTTTACACTTGTCAATGTTCAGTGTAACTTTCATTAATGTACTTGGTATTTTCTATTGTTTCTGTCACTATTTTTTGTGCTGTATAGTGTATCCCTCACTATTTTACACTCAGCTCCGTTCAATGTATCTGTTGCTCTTACGCAATCTGTTCAATGTATCTGTCACTACTGGAAGTTTAGTATTGTTTTGTGCGTCTGCCATTGTTGAAAACTCAATAATGTTCAGTGGCTGGGATTTTATTGGAAGAGTGGATGTTGTGACATTGGGACTATACGCGGGTTCTGAGCATGTTCAGTGGGCAGCTGAAATCACATCGGCAATTTTCCTGGAGCCAATTATTTAATTGGGCTGTTTATGCTGCCAGTCCAATCAGAGAGCTGCCAACTCTGGAGCCTCAGCAGTTACCACCAAGAGAACTGGGTGTTGGTGAGACAGATCAGTGATCAGTTCTGCCGAATGGATGGGAGACCCCTCCAGGTGGGTATTTGGGGCTGCAGGGTTGAACTTTCCTGGGCCTGGAGTCTCCGATTTAGATTTCGAACCCCCCACCCCTCTCCTCCAAGGAAGCTGCTGGGAGGCTTCCTCCATGCAGCTGTTGACCTCCCCACTTGGCGGGGGTAGGGGGAACTCCACCACTGGCAAAATGCTGGCAGCCCAGAAATATATGGCCCTTAATCGGGCCCTTGATTATTCAAAGTGGCTATCTGTCACTGTTCAGCGGGTGGGTGTTCTGACATGTAACCCACCACACGAAAACTTTTCCAATGCAATAAGGGCATTGGGAAACAGTCCCACGTGGTTGAAATAATTGATAACAGGTTGCTATTTTGCATGTAGCATTCAAATTACAACATGGGATTTATGATTAGGCAATACACTTGTGGGTTAGGAGAATGTTATGACATTCTCCAAGAAAGATAAATCTTCTTTGCAAACTAAATTGCCTGGATTTTCCAATCAGCAGTGATAGGATGGTGTCACTTGAGGAAAGCTGCCACAAAGATTTAGCATTGATTTCCCCTATTCTGATATGACTTTCAAATTGGCGTCATCTATCCATGGTGTCAAGCAACAGTGATGTCATCAAGCAGGTTCAGCAGCCAATCAGATCGAATAATTCTCAGACAGTAAACCAGGAAATAAAAAACACAGATTAAGTCACTTATTAATCATTATACAATGAGTGAAATAAAGTTAGGGATATACCAATGGGTCAAGGTAGAAACTAAAATATCACAAAGAAACTTTAAAAAATTAATTTTTATTATTTTAAAAATCATGCATCTTTTAGCATGGAATGGAAGGAATGAAACCTCACACTTGTAAAATTAGTATTTCAGGTCAGAGACATTGTTGGCAGTAACTATAATTTTGCACACTTCAAAAACTCAGTATACCTCATTTTGCAAGGCTTAACAGTTAAAATGTTGCTTTTTCTTAAAAGCAAGAATACTGTGTAAAAGGCGGAAGATTAGGCCAAATCTGCAATTCTGCAAAGACTGTGATAGCACAATTTATGGAAGATCAAAATATCACTGACAGCCTCTCCCCAATTCCTACCTTTAACTGTGCATGTATAGACACCAGTACTTGCTGTCACTTTTACACAGTAATGATGAACACTGACATTTTCACTGTCATTACAAGCACAAACATTCTAGACCACCAACATTCTGTGGACAATTGGTATAAGTGAGATTATATGGAATTAATGTAGCCTGAATTTGGTAATTATGTTCTATTAAAATGTGAGCATTATTTCGGCAATGATGTGTTATTCAATTTGATGGGGAGCAGATCTAATTGTGTCACTCATTTGCACTCTTATAAGGTGTGTGCCCTTTGTTTTTTAAGCTTATGAGATTCATTTCTGAACTAGATTGTTGAGCTTATGTTCCTGTTATGATCAATGGACATCTCTCTAATAACCCTTCTGAGCCACCCTATGTACTTTGACACCTTTGTGTAGATGCCATATTTCCCTTTCTGTCCGCATCCTTCTCCCCAGCTCACAATGCCGGTCAAGAACCAGGTTTCCTTGTGTTGGGTAACATGGGGTCCACCACTGTCTCCTTGGCAGGCATCTTTGATCTCGTCCTTGTAGCCAGCACAGAACATGTTCGGAGACACAGGGTACTTGCTGGATTCGATGCAACTTGTCCGATCGACATATGGCACCATGATGCGCTGGAGTTTGTCGGCTGTCATCCCATGGTCGAGGACACGGCCCCAACCACTTACTAAGGCAGTTGGCAATTTCATCAAGACCGTTTCTGTAAAGTCTCTTTGGGGCAGGCAGATTGGGACAACATTCTCATTGAATTGCACAGGGTTCTTCAATATCAGGACTGCAATATCATTGTCATAAGTTTTGCGGTAGAACTTATGGTGGGGAACTGCTGCCACAACCTCTATTCGCTGTTCTGTATGCTCCTCTTTCTTAACATCAAACTCACCTGGGGGGTAATAGCAGATATGTGTCAATAAGGTAGTAACTCAGCAATTTATAAATGCCCTGCTATTATTTATTTGACAGTCAAACTTCCATCACTTTGTTCACAATGAAATGAAAGCACTTTTATCCTACAAATCCACAATCCCTCTTCTACAATTCTAACAACAACTGCATTTATCTAGTGCTTTTAATGCAATGAAACATCCCAAGGTGCTTCACAATGGGGGGCATTAGGATGGATGACCAAAAGATTGGGCAAAATGATATCTTTTTTGGAGGATCTTAAAGGATGGAGAGTTGGAGAGGTTCCTGGAGGAAATTTCAGAAATTAGAACTTAGATGGCTGAAGTCACAGCTGCTAAAGTTGGGGTGAAGAAAGAAAGGGATGCTCAAAAGGCCAGAATTGTAGGTCTGCATTAAACCCAGAGGGTTGTGAAGCTGGAGGAGGTTACAGATGGCTGGAGGGAGGTTGTTCGGTGGGAGTGTAGGAACTTGGAGCACAGCCACGAAGAGATTTCTACACATAGGCTCTGATCTTCCGGGTTCAAGATGGTCGGACCCTGAAGGGACCTCGGAAGATGTGCTGGGGGCCCCTCGGAAGTCCCCATGCACTGACTGCACGGGAATTGCCTGGGATGTTTCAGCTTCCGATAGGCAATTACCCTGAATCTGGAACCTTCTGAAACTCTGAGTTAGAGTTGGAGACTTAGGATGGTTCTGATTTAGTTAGCAGAATAGTTATCCATGAAAAGTTAGAGGGATTAAAGCTAGTTCTAACTCCTCCGTAACTATATTAGTGACTCCTCCCCCCACTGACTTACCAATTGACTCCCCAACTAGCCCCCCCAACCACACAACTCCAACTGACTACCCCCCGACCATGAACCGACTACACCACGACTCTCCCCAACCTGACTCCCTCCTGACCACCTGATTACCCCAGCCCCCCAACACTCCCCACCCCTGACTACCACCCCATCCTGACTGCGCCCTATCCCTGACTACTCCATTACATCCCCCACCCCCAACTCACTGACCCACCCTACCCCCTCAACCACTTACCTGCCAACCTACCCTCTCACCCACTTACCTTACACACTTACCTTCTCTCCCTAGCTTGTTAAAATGGCATTTAAACAAAGGGAGGCTTAAACTTACCACTGGTTCAATAAAAATGGGGAGCGGCCACGCTTTTCCCAACACCTCTACACCACGACGGAAGGACACCTGAAGCGGGTATGCTCCACATTTCTCAGGGGGCCCGTTTTGGAAGTCCGAATAGGAAATGTGAAGCTCCAGTGTAAGGTAAGGAGTAGCAATCCATTGGTGACTTCCACTCCTCAGAAGATTCCGCCTAAGGAATCCTTAAAACGAGCTGTTATTCTATTCTCAGGAATGGCTCCAGTAAATGGTGTGAACAATAGCACAAGCTCCCTCTGGGGTATGACTCTCACAACTCTGTGTCATCTCCAGTCAAGTTGGATAAATAATTGCGACAACTTCACCATAACCTTTACGTTAGAAGATCAGTGCACAAATTTTGTACTCATTAACTTAATAGTTTTTTTAATGGCCTGTCTACTCAGCAGAATATTACAGTTTATTACCATTTACTATTGTGTATTCAGCAGTTTATTACAGTTTGTTACCATTTATTACTGTGTATTCAGCATTTTAATGCTCCCATGTATAGCCAACAGTTCATGACACACTACAACTGACTGGGATTTTTAGCTATTTATTGCCACTTTGTGTACTTTGAAAGTTATTACAACTAAATTCTGAAATGTGATTGTAAATCCACATCCTTGGTCCTTCTTTCCCACCCCTTCTCTGATGCACTCTTCATCAAAAGCCTACCCTTTTCTTTATTATCCTTGCAAACTGCATTCCCATCTCCAGTCTCTCTTTTCTCTCAAAACCTCTGGAATGCACTGTCACCTTCTAAACCTGTGCCCATCTACCACATAACTCCATTTTTGGTTCCCTTCCATCACATTATCTCTGTTTTCACAGCACTCTTTCACACCACTCATTAAAGTCACCAGTGATATCCTGTGTCCTTAACAAAGGGAAACTATCCCTCCTTATCTTTCTTAATCTGTCTGCAGGTTTTGGCATGGTTGACTACATCATCCTCCTCTCACATTCCTCTTTCATTTTCCTGCCAGCTGAGACTCCACTCATCCATTCCTATCTATCCAGTCAAAGCTAGGAAATTAGCTGAAATTTCTTCTCTTCCCACACCCACGCTGTTACCTCTGGTGTTCCCCCAAAGATCTATCCTTAGCCCCATCCTATATCTCATCTAAATGCTGCCCATCATCGTCATACAAAAGCACATTGGATTCTACACGTACGCTGATGATACCCAGCTCTATCTCACCACCACCTGTCTTGACCTCCACACCACCATTACTCTGTCATGCTATTTGTCCAACATTGGTGAGCAGAATTTCCCTCCATTTGTTTGGAAGACTGTTGCCTTTGGTCCCCATCATGTACTATTCAGAAGCTTGAATATTGTGAAAAGAGAAGCATGGTGCAGAAATTATTAACATTGTACTTATCAGGACAAATGCAAGAATACCAAATTTCAAACAATCACAACAATTTATGCTACAGCAGAAAAGGATGCTGATTGATTGGCAAGTCAGCTCAGATTGGCCAAGGGTTTGCCATGGAGAAAACAACGGGCAACTATAGGCTTCCCAAGTTCCAGTGTAATTCAAGGTGCAGGCTTGAACATGTTCCTTTTCTTTGCAGAGAACTGGTCTCTGTGTATGAATGTATGTCACTTGTAGTAAGTGTAAATAAGCTACGTCATGAGCTCAGCTGATTATTTTAAAATGGTTGTTAGTGTAGATATTAGCACACATAATCATGGAATCACATCTAACAATAGATATTTTGTTTTGGGTTTTGTGAGCATGGTCTGGTTGAGTATGGTCTGTACTCTGCCGATTGTGACAGCAGAAGGAACATGCTGTTTGATTCAATCAGCCAATCACTGAGACTTAAGGCCTATGTACCTGGCATCACATCAGCATTGAAATTCACGCACTATGTTGTTCAATTGTGCGGCAGGCAAAATATATTTTTGGACTGACAGCAGCAGCCTGTTAATGGAAAATACCACTTGCGTAGCCACTGCATAATAGCAGTGGGAAATGGCTTGCTTAACCTGTTGTTCAAATTTTTGTGATACTTTGCCTTTACAAGGTAATTTGAGGTAGACTTGGCACTTTTCATGTCTGAAGATGACATCCTTTGACCCATATGTAAGTTTGCATGATATACAGCGAACAATGATCAGAACAGGATAGCCATTGTCCTGCATGGTAGCTTTGTGCGTTCTATTTCTATTGATTGGTGAAAGTAGGCTTGTGGTGGACAGAAGTGGATGAGCGGATTTCTCAACCAGCATGTTGAAGAAAGGGAGCCCATTAGAATGCACCATCTCAAAAATGAATTTGAGTGTGGTATGGAACACTTGAAAATATAGGTTATGACAGTTGTTTAAAGTTTTTATTTTATTTTTGTTTGCTTTTGGAAACCTCACCAGCCCGTGGATGAGGTTTGGGAAAAAATGCAAAGGCCGCTTGGCCTTTTCGCCTGCCCACCAGCCTTGGCGGATGAAATGAACAAATAATTTGCTTCTGTCTTCACTATAGAAAATACAAAAAACATTCCAATAATAGCTGTAAAGCAGGAGGTGGAAGGGTGAGATGAAGTTGTTGAAATTACCATCACCAGGGAAGTGGTACTGAGCAAACTGATGGAGCTACAGGCTGACAAGTCTCCGGGTCCAGATGGACTTCATCCTAGGGTCTTTAAAAGAGGTGGGTAATGAGGTAGTAGATGCATTGATGTTAATTTTCCAAAATTCCCTAGATTCTGGTCAGGTTCCATCAGACTGGAAAGTAACAAATATAACCCCTCTATTCAAGAAGGGAGGGAGGCAGAAAACAGGAAACTATAGGCCAGTTAGCTTGACGTCTGTTGTGGGGAAGGTGTTAGAATTGATCTTTAAGGAAGTTATAGCTGGGCACTTAGAGAAAGGCAAAGAAGAGTCAGCATGGTTTTGTGAAAGGGAAGTCAGGTTTAACCAATTTATTGGAACCCTTTGAAGGAGTAACATGTGCTATGGATAAAGGGGAGCCTATAGGCATACTGTACTTGGATTTCCAGAAGGTTTTTGATAAGGTGCCATGTCAAAGGTTATTGTGGAAAATAAAACTCCTGGTGTAGGGATAACACATTAGCATGTATAGGAGACTGGCTGGCTGGCAGAAAGCAGAGAGTATGCATAAATGGGTCTTTTTCTGATGGGCAGATGTGATAAGTAGAATCCCGCAGGGGTCTGTGCTGGGGCCTCACATTTTTTACAATTTATGTCAATGACTTAGATGAGTGGAGCAAAGACATGGTAGCTAAATTTGCAGATGACACAAAGATAGGTAGGGGAAATATGTTGTGAAGAGCACATAAGGGGGATGTAGACGTATGTAAATAGGTTGAGTGAATGGGCAAAAATCTGACAGATGGAGTTTAATGTGGGAAAATGTTCATTTTGGCAGGAAGAATGAAAAAGCAGAGTATTACTTAAATGGAGAATGACTGCATAATTCAGAGGCACAGAGGGATCTAGGTATTCTCGTGCATGAGTCACAAAAAATTAGTATGTAGGTACTGCAAGTAATTAAGAAGGCCAATGGAAAGCTATCCTTTATTATGAGAGGGATTGAACATAAAAGTAAGGATGCTATGTTTCAGTTGTACAGGGCATTGGTGAGACCACATCTCGACTATTGTGTGCAGTTTTGGCTCCTTGTTAAGGGAGGATGTAAATGCGTTGGAGGTGGTTCAAAGGAGGTTTACTAGATTGATACCTGGAATGAGCGGGTTGTCTGATGAGGAAAGGTTGGACAGGCTGGGCTTGTTTCCACTGGAGTTTAGAAGAGTGAGGGGTGATTTGATTGAAGTATACAAAATCCTGATTGGTCTTGACAAGCTGGACGTGGAAAGGATGTTTCCTCTTGTAGGTGAGTCCAGAACTAGGGGCCACTGTTTTAAATTAGGGGTTGCCCTTTTAGGACAGAGTTGAGGACAGTTTTTTTCTCTGAGGGTGTTTGCTTCTTGTTAGGCAAGGGAATCAAAGGTTATCGGGGATAGATGGGATTGTGGACTTACAAACACAAACAGAGCAGCTATGATCTTATTGAATGACAGAGTAGGCTCAAGAGGCTGAGTGCCTACTTCTGCTCCTAATTCGCATCTTCGTATATCTGCGTCTGCGGTTCACCAACCTGAATTACCACACTCTGCACATTCACAACAAACCTAATTTAGACCTTATTACATTCCCTGTTACTCTGACCAACCTTAGTATTTCCTACTCTGGTGTTATCAGTCTTTTCCAATTCACTGTGCACCTGACGTTCCTCTTGAATAACACCTCCTGGATTCCACATTCCTAGCAAGTTAGTTTAAACCCTCCTAAATAGCACTCAAAAATTGTCCTGCAAGGACATTGGTCCTGTCCTGACTTTGTTTTGTTGCAACCTATCCAGCCTCTATAGGCCCTATCTCCCCCAGAAGTGGTACCACTGTGCTAGGAACGTAAAACCCTCCCTCCTGCACTATCTCTTCAACCACACATTCATCTGACTTATCCTTTTACTTCTATACTCACTCATGCATGATACTGGGAGTAATCTAGAGATTACTATATTTTCTATTACTGCCCTGCTTGCTACTTTCTTCCCTAGCTTCCTAAACATGGCCTGCATGACCTTATCCTTCCTTGTTATTGGTACCGATACGGACCACAATCACTAGCTGCTTACCCTCGCCTCTTAGAGTGCTCTGCAGCCACTCAGTGACATCATTGGCCCTGGCACCAGGGAGACAACATAGCATCCTGGATTCATGTCTGCAACCTCAGAAACACCTGTCTGTTCCCCTAACTATTGAATCCTCTATCACTTTTGCCTTTTCAATCTTGCTCCAAATGCCCCATACAGCTTGGTGCAGTGGACTTGTTCTGGCTACATATCCGAAGGGAATTATCACTCTCAACAGTATTCAGATCGAAATACTGCTTGGAGATTGAAATGAATTCAGGGGGCTTCTGCACTACCTGCCTGGCTGTTCTTGACTGCCTGTTGGGCGCCCATTCCCTCTCTTCTTCCATGCCCTTAGGCTGCAGGGTGACAACATTTATAAACTCTCAGCTTCACAGGTGTGCTGCAGTGATGTCAGCTGCTGCTCAAGCTCTTGATATGGGAGCTGGAACACCTCCAGCTAATGACACTTCCTGAACATGTGGTTGTCCAGGGCACGAGAAGTGTGCAGTAGTTCCCACATGGAACTGAATGTGCAATCCATGGTCCGAGCTGCCCTACTATGTTTCTATTTATTAGATTAATAAACTTACTAGTGAAATAAATAAGGACTCACCAACTACCCAGTAATCAGATGCTTCCCTTGTGCTGAGGCCACTTTATAGGGAGGCTGACTGAAATATGTCTACTTAACTCTCATTATCTAAAAACCTTTAGATTTTAATTTGCTGTAAAGTTCAGATTTCTTTAGTTTTACTATCCCCTGGGCGGAATCGCCCCAGATTTGCACTCAGTGCAGCAGCGGGAGGGAAAATCAACGTTTTAACCACCGGCCACGATGGTGGGTTTTCATGCCGTATTGTCCCAAACGTTATTTATGCGTTTCCGGGAAACATATTGTTTTCATGGTGGGTGGGCTCTCATTCCCCTCCCCACCATCACCTCCCCGCTTCATCTTGCCGGGCGTCATATTTAAAGTGCAGCTGTGTGCACACAACTCAGTGCTTCCAGGTCATGACTGCTTCAGGGAAGATGTCCATGAAAGGCAAAAAGACTGCAGGCCCCCCCCAGCCATGTGTCATTGGAACGCCTTTTGGACACTGTGGAGGCCCAACGTGATGTCCTCTACCTCTGCTCTGGCTGCAGGATGGGGGTAGCAGCATTACCAACCAGGTTTGGGAGGCGGTGGCAGCGGTGGTCAGTGCCAATGCCCTGCAAAAGAGGACAGCCACCCAGTGCTACTACAGGATGAATGATCTCATTCAGGATAATTCACTCCTCTCATCACTCTCAACTCACACACTCACAAACACATCACACATCCACAGGGATCTCACACCTTAAGGCATAACACCACTAACTCTCACACACACCCTCACATCTCCATCAGGCTCATATCCTTTCGAGCTCACATCCTCATTCCTGTCCATGGCTCCGCTCACCACACAAACATTCCACACAGTGCCATCCGCCCTACTCACACTCTCTCCATCTGTTTTCATGCAAGAGAAGCTGGCTCACCTCAGCAGGGAGAGGTCCCAGACCGGGTGTGGAGTGGCCCACATTAGGCCTCTCACTCACTCGGAGGAGTGTGCCATCGTGCTGAATGGTGAGGATGTGGACCCTGCCTGTGGTGACGCTGAGGTTGGTGACGAACACCCACCTGAAGATCCTGCACTGCATCATCTCTCTCTCAACGCAACTGTGAGAGCTCTCCTGCTTTTGACTTTGCTGCCATGCACTAATTATCTCTTCGGTTCACAGGGAGTTCTGCCAAGGGACCAACACCCTCAGCCAGTCAGTCCCTCAGCTCCATCCACATCCTCATCTGCAGCCAAGAGGACTCCTCCTCCAGTGAAGAGCTGGAAATAAGCAGCTGGGAAGACCCGTCACAGTAGAGGGAGCAGCCGACCCAAGAGTGATTCTGGAGGGAGAAGTGAGTGTGTGGCAGAGCCTTTCAGAGCCTCGTGCAAGCCCCCCACCCCTGGACATGGATCCTTCACATTTCACAGTCATCTCAATGTCCTGAGCATTTTGAATGCTGCCTGCTGGGTTCGCTTTCAGTTGCCCATCTGAGCTGACCCTCATCTCTGCCCATCCACTGATCACACTCCCATGCAGCACCTGATCTGCCCACCACAACTCTTGTTTCACTTTTGATTTGGACAGCATGGTGCTCATTCAGTTTCATTTTCGCTCCCCCATTCTTTGCCCTCCCCCGGTTACTCTTTTCTTTTCTTCCATCAGTGTTGACCCCGCTGGCATTACCTTCCATCTCCCCTCCTTTTCCTTCAGGGATGTCAGTGTGAACATGCACATTCCCTTCCTTCCCGAAAATCCCACCCCATCCACATTCACTTCCCCGAACTCCTCCTTCCTGCCCCCAGGGTCTGTGTCTGCCTCCGGGTCTCCACCAATCACCCTCGCCATCCCTTTTATCACTGCCTTCAAACCCTCAACCTCCTACCCTACAGCCTCACTCCGCCCTCAGTCATTCTCATCCTTCCTCCATACCACATGCATCCTCAGTTTGCTCCTCAGGAGGTGGACCTATCTGACCTCTCCCATGCACATTCACCTGCACATCCCCCCACTCCGCACCCCGGAACCCCTTACCCCCTTCGCAGCCTGTCATGAAGATACTAATGTATATAATGTTATTGGACTTGTAGTAGGGTCTGTGCCTGTGTGCGTGAGTGTGTGTGTCTTAATTGGATTAAAGCCAGCTAGTCTGAATGCTTTGATGTATTGTAGTTTTGAGATGTTAAACAGTAAGGTAGAGGTTAAAAAAAAACTGCGGATGCTGGAAATCCAAAACAAAAACAGAATTACCTGGAAAAACTCAGCAGGTCTGGCAGCATCGGCGGAGAAGAAAAGAGTTGACGTTTCGAGTCCTCATGACCCTTCGACAGAACTTGCGTTCGAGTCCAAGAAAGAGTTGAAATATAAGCTGGTTTAAGGTGTATGTGTGGGGGGCGGAGAGATAGAGCAAACACTAGGAGGGAAATGGAAAGCAAAGAAGGTGAGCAAGACAACAGAGAGATACGGAAATCTTGTCGCAGAGAGGAACAGAACTTCTTCAAGGAGGTAGGCATTTCTTGAAGAGCAGTGGCAGTCAATTAAACACAGAGATAAAAACAAAAAAACTGCGGATGCTGGAAATCCAAAACAAAAGCAGAATTACCTGGTTACATTTGCATTTTGTTGAATAAACCAGTCAAAGACTGGGGGTGAAATCTTGCACTTAGCTAGGAGACACTGAGGAATATGTTTATATTACTAATAAAATTGGTGCTTTGAAAGGGGTTTTATTCTTAGAACAGATGGAGTTCAAAGGGCCTGCTGATACAATGAAAATTTGCATTCAAAGGGAAGGCTAGGTATATACAGAAAAGATTTTTGTGTGTGTGGATCAGAGGCATGTGAGATTTAAGCCTCCTGTAAGCCTACAACTGTGCAAAGAAACCAAATTGAAAGGAACACCATTTTGAATTCGTAAGATAAAACATGCTTTGCCTGGTGTCTATTTAAAATCTATCGGTTATCGTTGCCTTGGTGAAGATTTACCGAGGAGTGATTAATTTGGGGATTTGTTTAAAAGTTATTATGATAGTAATTTGTAGACATGTGAATGTTTTTAATTCCTTGTTAAATTAATAAATGTTTAATTTATATAAAAATCCTCTGGAGGCTTGGTGGTTTCATTTCTGAATTCAGAGCTGCATCTCAAACATACCAATTGAAAATATAGATTATGACAGTTGTTTAAAGTTTCCCTCTGGGATTTTAAATAACTTAGCCTTTACCAACTGCTGTGTCATAATACTTGGGGGCTCAATTGGTTTTGGCAATTGGTAAGACTTGTCTGGATGTAGAAGGTATAACTGGGTTACAAAAAATAACCAAGAGTAAGTTAGCAGAGTTGGCGGATAAATTACAATTGGGGTTACTTGCGGGGACTAGGAAATCAGATATAATTAAATATAGCGCAGCATCTACAGTTGGAAGTGATACCTGACACTAGTGTGTCACAGCTGGAGGTAGTGCGACTTAAGTTTGAAATGAAGAAGCTTGAATTTGAACAAGCAAAGGAACTGAAAAAACTTGAATTAGAAGCAAAGGAAGGAGAAATGGTATTTAAAAGGGTGCAAGCAGAAAGGCAGAAGAAAGGAAGGAAGCTGGAACTAGAATTTCAGGAGAAAGAGAAAGAGAATACCTGCTTAAATGACGGGAAGCTAAAAACGAGATCTCCGATTCTGAGGAGAGTTCTAATGATGAAAATCCCATTAACCTAAAACCCAGTGGGGAGATGTTTAGATTTGTACAAGCTCTTCCAAAGTTTGAGGAAAATGATGTTGAAGTATTCTTTATTTCATTTGAGAAGTTGGCTAAACAGATGAAATGGCCACAAGAGTACTGGATGTTATTATAATAGTCTAAGTTGCTGGGTAGAGCACATGAGGTATGTGCTTTGCTTACTGAAGAGGTATTGGTGAATTATGATGTAGTGAAAAAGGCTATTTTGGGTGCATAAGAGTTGGTTCCAGAAGCATACAGGCAGAAATTTAGGAATATGAGAAAACAGCCTGGACAAACTTATACTGAACTCAAGAGAGTAAATTAAAATAATTTTGGCTGGTGGATACGGGCATTAAAGATAGAGACAACATATGCAGTTCTTAGGGAAGTAATCCTTTTGGAAGAATTTAAAGACTCAATTCCAATCAGCAGTGAGAACTCATGTGGAGGAACAGAGGTTTCAAACTGCAAGACAAGCAGCAGAGATAGCTGATGATTATGAGTTAGTTCATAGAGCTAAACCTTTTTATTGACATCCTTTCAAATTGGAAAAGGATAGAAAGTGGGAAGGTGAAAGGAAGGTGGGTAGTCAGGGAAGAGAAGGAGTGGCTGGGAATTCCTAGGATGTTTTCTCTCAGAATAAAAAGGGAAGTGCTGAGGGTAGGAGTGACATTCAAAAATTGGGGTGCTTTCATTGTATTAAAGTGGGGCACACAAAGTCAGTGTGTTGGAAATTACTAGGAAAATCTGTAGGAATTATTGGGGTACAGAAAAGTTCTTGAAGTAAAAGTACTGTGGGTTCTGAGGTTCCAGCACAGGAGAAACCAATGGTTTGTGAACAAGTGAAACAGGGAGAATTGGTGATAGGTAAAGAAGTGGGAATGTGTTCACAATTTACTCAAGACAATTGTGAGGAGCAGGTTGCAGAAATGTTTAAAGATTTGGTGTGTGAAGGGAAAGTCTTTCCATGTGTACAGAGTGGAATAGGTAAAGATGTTAAAATTTTAAGAGACACAGCAGTTAGTCAATCTTTAATGTTATGGGATAGTGATATTTGTTGTTCAGAGGAACTATTGCAGGAGAAGGTGGGGTTCATGGAGATACTAAATCTATTCCGTTGTGGAAGGCAAATTTAAAGAGTAAATGGAAGGCAGGTGAAGTTATGGTTGGAGTGGTGGAAAATTTGCCCCTAGCAGGGGTTCAATTTATTCTGGGTAATGATATAGCTGGATCACAAATGTGGGTGATGCCTATAGTAGTTGAGCAGCCAGTAGAAGTGTTTTCAACAGAGTTTTTACAGGGGGAGCATCCTGGGTTGTTTCCAAATTGTGTGGTAATGAGATCACAGCCACACAGGTTGAAACAAGAAAAACCAGAAGGGCAGACAGTTCAAAGGCAAGAAGAAGGTGTCAAAATACAATTAGCTAGCACTCTGTTTGATAACATTTTTCAAGAGGAAAGACAATAACATTATATACATTAATATTTTCAGCACATCCCCCTCCCTATTGAAAAATTAACCTTCATAATTCTAAAAGATGGCTTCATTTTTTAATAACCTATCTCACACTATCAGATACATGCACTAACATAAATATATATATATATATATACACACAAGTCCTTGGTATCAACAGAAATCACTGCAGTTCAGTGCCCAGGTTTTTGTTTGAAATGAAATGCTGCAAAGCTAACACCAAACCCAAGGTCTCTTTCTCGATCATTGAATATCCTCTCTGTTGTACGTTCAGCTTCCATGAAAAATACTTTTATCGGTTTTTCAATTCCAGTGTCATCTTGTAACAGTACAGCCCCAATGCCTATATTGCTTGCGTCAACGGCCAACTTGAATTGCTTGGCATAATTGGGTACTACCAACACTGGTGTTGTAATTAATACTGTTTTCAAACAATCAAATGACTTCTGACACTCCAGTGTCCATTGAAACTTCTTGTTCTTTTTTAATAGTTCAGTCAGTGGAGCAAACACACTACTAGAATTTGGTACAAATTTCCGGTAAAATCCACTCATGCCCAGAAATCTCAAAACTTCTCATTTTGTTGTAGGCCCTGGGAAATCTACAATAGCCTTGACTTTCACATCTCTTGGAGCCACCTTACCATGTCCGATTTGCATTTTCTTGAATAAACCATTCAAAGACTAGGGGATGAAATCTTGCACCTAGCTAGGAGACACCAAGCAATATATTTATATTACTAATAAAATTGGTACTATGAAAGAAGTTTTATTGTTCGAAGGGGTGAAGTTCAAAGGGTCTGGTGATACAATGAGAACTTGCATTCAAAGGGAAGGCTAAGTATCTACAGAATCACAGAAGCATGCAGTGCAGAAGAGGCCCTTTGGCCCATCGAGTCTGCACAGACACGTGAGAAACACCTGACCTATCTACCTAATCCCATTTACTAGCACTTGGCCCATTGCCTTGAATGTTATGATGTGCCAAGTGCTCATCCAGGTACTTTTTAAAGGATGTGAGGCAACTCGCTTCCACCACCCTCCCAGGCAGCGCATTCCAGACCGTCACCACCCTCTGGGTAAAAAAAGGTTTTTCCTCACATCCCCCCTAAACCTCCTGCCCTTCACCTTGAACTTATGTCCCCTCATGACTGACCCTTGAACTAAGGGGAACAGCTGCTCCCTATCTACCCTGTCTATGCCCCTCATAATCTTGTACACCTCGACCAGGTCGCCCCTCAGTCTTTTCTGCTCCAGTGAAAACAACCCAAATCTATCCAACCTCTCTTCATAACTTAAATGTTTCATCCCAGGCAACATCCTGGTGAATCTCCTCTGCACCCCCTCTAGTGCAATCACATCCTTCCTATAATATGGTGACCAGAACTGCACACAGTATTCCAGCTGTTGCCTCACCAAGGTTCTATACAACTCCAGCATGACCTCCCTACTTTTGTAAGCTATGCTTCGATTGATAAAGGCAAGTGTCCCTTATGCCTTTTTCACCACCCCACTAACATGCCCCTCTGCCTTCAGAGATCTATGGACACACATGCCAAGGTCCCTTTGCTCCTCAGAACTTCCTAGTGTCATGCCGCTCATTGAATACTTGCTTGTCAAGTTACTCCTTCCAAAGTGTTTCACCTCATACTTTTCAGGGTTAAATTCCATCTGCTACTTATCTGCCCATTTGACCATCCCATCTATATCTTCCTATAGCCCACAACATTCAACCTCATTGTTGAGAAAAGGGTTTTGTGTGTGTGGAATTCAGAGGTTTGTAAGATTTAAGCCACCTGTAAGCCTACAACTGTGTAAAGGAACCAAATTGAAAGGAACCTTATTTTGAATTCATAAGATAAAATGTGCTTTGCCTGGTGTCTGTTTAAAGTCTATGGGTTATTGTTGCCTTGAGGAAGATTACCTTGTGATTAATTTGGGGATTTGTTTAAAAGTTATTATGTTAGTAATTTGTAGAGATGTGTATGTGTTTAATTTCTTGTTAAATTAGTAGATGTTTAATTTCATTTATATAAAAATCCTCTGGAGGCTTGGTGGTTTTGTTTCTGAATTCAGAGCTGCATCTCAAACATACCAATTGAAAATATAGGTTATGACAGTTGTTTAAAGTTTCCCTCTGGGATTTTAAATAACTTAGCCTTTACCAACTGCTGTGTCACAACAACCCTTCCCCCCCAGAACCCCTGCACCTACCTCCTCAACTCCACCCCCCAACTTAGTCCCTCCCCTTCCTGATTCCTTCCTCCAGTCTTACCTCTTCCTCCAGCCTCACTGCTTCCTTCAGCCTTACTCCTACCCCTTCCTGACTCCTTCCTCCACTCTTACTTCTTCCTCCACTCTTATTCCCTCCCCTTTCTGCACCCTTTGCACCCCCACACACCCTCCCATCTCTTCCCATACACCTTCCACCCCCCTTACACCTACCTCCTGAGTTACAGTCATCTCCATTTTTACCCCCTCCTCCCTGTTCTCCCTCGCCCCTGCCAACTTCACCCCATCCTGACACCTTCATTCTCCCCACACCTCCCCGCCTCCTGATACCTTCATCTACCCCCCCAACAACTTCACCTCATCCTGACACCTTCATTCCCCACCCTCCCAACCTCAACTCCCCCGACACCTCTTCCTCTCCCAGCCGACCCTAGCCCTTTCTCTCCCACCCCCTCAACCATCACCCATTATGAGCCTCAACAGTGATTTTCCAACTTCCGTGAGCTGCTTCGCAGCAGAGCCATGTCCATGAGAATCCACCCAGCATGCCATGGACATTCCTCCAGTGTGCCATTGGTGTCCGGTCCAGCATCCTCTGCTCCTTGGATGTCCACGATGGGAGCAAAGCTCTGGTGGGTACATCCCAACTTCTGCATGTCACAGTTGTCGAGAAGTGTTCTACACCGGCATGTTTTCCCACTGACATGGGCGGATGATTCAGTGGGCAGGCCTAATAATGATATGCTGATGTATTACAATGAGGTTCCCGACATCCAATGGCGGAGAACATGGCCCGCCATTGGTGGGCAGAGCGAGTGATTGCAAACTGGTTTCACGCCATTGTGAAACTGATCGCACCATATTGTCTGTTCATGCCACTGAACACGCCTGATGCTGTCGAGCATGGAAAATCCCGGCCCCTATAATTCTATTGGAACTTTATCGCCTTGATCTGATTCTTCACCTGAGCACTGATTTTCATTATATGGCTTTATCTAATTGGCTTTAGTCTTTAGACTAATCAATCAATCATGTCTTACTTTACAGTTGACTGATTTAAATTAAAATCTTACCATTGCACTCACCCCAGGTTTCTCCTTGATCTGTGATGTCCCTTTGCGATTCTTTTACCTTTTTCTCCTCTTGTTCAGCTCAGACTCATGGATTACAGCTCGGTATGCTCCTGACCTACTTCACGTTGCTTTAAACTTCTCATTTTCTGCTTCAAACTGCTCTCGGTGTGCATCAAACTGCTCCCAGTCTGCATCACACTGCTCCTGTCTGATTCACAGTGCTCCTGGTCTTCTTCACTCTGCTCCTGACTGCTTCACACTGCTCTTGACTGCTTCAAATTGCTCCTGGTCTGCTTTCCATTGCTCCTGTCTTCTTCAAACTGTTTCCAGGTCTGCTTTACGCTGCTCCCGGTCTGCTTCACACTGATCCCATCTGCTTTCCGCTGCTCTCAGTCTGCTTCATACTGATTCAGATTCTCAAACTGCCATGCTGGGAATTACACTGATGATCATCTAGATTATTAGTCCAGATCTCTGGATCATTTGCCTAGTTAACAGAACTACTAGACTACTGTACCCAGAGGGAAATATGGATAATATAGATAAATAGAGAGTCACTGCACTGTTTCTTGGTGAAATTGGTCTTATTTTAAATGGAATTCATTATTCATCAAAGAGTCTAGTTAAGAAAGAGCAGATCCCTTACCAACAACAGCAGTGATGGTTGCTGTCTGGTTCAGACAATGGGCTGCAGTCACCACTAAAGTCTCACTTAGAATTGTGCCTCCGCAAAACCCTTTGCCAGTCTCATCAATTAGAAGAACCTGTTGGACAATTCACACATGGCATCAAGATAATCATTATTCACACTGAACACACAAAAAAAAGCTTCAGTAAACTGGGCACAGGCAACTTAGGAACAATTAAGGCCCACAGCCTAATCTTGCTTAGACTTAGAGGCTTTCCTGCATTTATTGACACAAAAGACAGTCAAAGTATACGCATTTGTCTTTTCCCATAGGTAGTTATTTCTGGAACGGGTTACTCGCCTGTCACCAGAGGCAATTACTTGAGAGGTGCCACTCCACATCAAGCATGGCTGACCAGGAGACTCTCTCATTCTTACCACCTACCATAGGTGTACTGGAAAGCTTTGCCAGTTGATGATCAACTTGTTTGGCCTCATTATGAACACACCTTCCATGGCCATCAAGTCCTGGAATGGGATTCAAACCCAGAGTTTCTGGCTCAGAGGCAAGTCACTGGCCACGGGACCATAAGACCTCCATACAAACTTAATTAGTTTGAAATTCACTTTCCTTCACAAATATTGATTCCTGCAATTGGGCTCACCTCAAACTAACTACGATCACCACTGGCATTGCTTAGAGACAGAAAACTAGCTGAACCCAATAAGAATGCTCATACAAAAAACCAGCCATCCCCCTGTGGCATTGTTAGAAATTAGCCTACCTCAGATGGCATTGGTCATGGATATAAAAATAGCTGCATCTGGTGGCATCAGCTGATCCTCAGTGATGTTATTTACAGGCAGAAAACTACTGGGAGGTAAGGCTGTGATGGGAATAGGGGCATTAAAGAATAGACGATAATACAACAGAGAGATGGCAGAAATATTAAATAATTACTTCACTTTGATATTTATCAAGAGATAGAACAGGTAGACATGACACTGAATGATGAGATAAGTTCATTTAAAATAATTTTATTCTTAGATAAATTTTATTATGAAATGGGGTTTCGGGAATAGGATGGTGGTGTTGGTGATAGACCTCAGGTGGAAAATGTAATATTGAGAATAGTTCTAAAACAAATGAAAAACAAGAGAGAATAATAACAGTCAGAAATTGTGCTTTAAGCACTACAGTTAAATGGGAAACTAAAAGATACAAAGTAATTAAACCAGGAGAGAGAAATAAGAAACATGAGAGTAAAACATTAGAGCTGAAGAACAGATTAGGGTGCATGGCCCTAATAAGTTTTCTTTACGCAAACGCTTGAAATAAAAGGAACAAGTTGAATGGATTACAGGCACAAGTTCAACCTAGAGGGTGCGACATGGTAACCATTACCGAGACATGGCCATAAGACTGGCAACTAAATATACCAGGTTATAAAGTCTAGAGGAAAAAGAGGGAAAATGACAGACAGCAAGGAGTAGATTTAACGATTAAGAATGAAATTATTTCCATGATACGAGAGAATATAATGAGAGGTAAAAAAGAGTGGAGACTTTATGGGTAGAAAATTGCTGTGTAGAGTATAGGCCTTTGGTAGCAGTTGTGAATTGACAGAATGCTGAGATTAGACAAGCATGTAGTAAAGGCAGACTGGTTTTAATGGGGAATTTTAACTTTCATATAGATTGGGATAAGCAGACAAGTATAGGTCAGAATATTAGATACACAGATCATTAACAACAATGCAAGTAGTTAATGTCATATTAGCAGAAGATGGAATTCATGGCTTTGTAACTAAAGGTTCAGAATATAAATACAGAGGGATGATGTGGAAATTATGCATGCCTTAGCTAGACTGCTTTGGACATTTCATACAATTCTGATCATTTAAGAGGAAGGATGTACAATCAATGGGTATAAAGGTACAGCATAGATTCACTGGGATGTAACCTCAGATGAGGGACTGCAGTCACTGAGATGTTTGTGGGAATTTAGGACTTGCCTTGAGCAAGTTGAGAAGTTTTCAAAGGTAGCAAGTTTAAGATGATGAGGCAAAAACTGACAGGGGCCCATAAAAATAATATCCTCACAAAGAGGAAAAGGTAGAATGAAACATTTAGCTGTCACAATCTATCATTGAGGGAGAGCCCGTTCATTCTTTTAAAAGGGAATTAATTGGTTCTTGAAAAGGAAGGAATATTAAAGGGTATGTGGAGTGGGTTTCAATTGGGTGGCTTATTATTAGAAGCTATGGGAAGTAAGCGGGAGACTGGGTTTAGAAATTGTAGCATATTAAAGGGTGTGGGGAGTGGAATTAGCCTGGGCAGAACATTATATGGTATGGAAGAAGTGGGATTAGACTGGGTGAAATGTTGAAGGTTATGGGGGAGTGGGATTAGACTGGGTAGGAGATTGAAGGGTGTGGGGGGAGTGGGATTAGACTGGATGGTACATTAGAGGGTGTCGGTGGAGTGGGATTAGGCTGGATGGTATGTAAAAGATATGGCAGAGTGGGATTAGCCTGGATGGGATATTAGAGGATATGGGGTGAGTGGCAGTATGAGATTAGACTGGGATTTGATGTAAAACTAAGACTGGCCCAGACTGGAGAGGCAGGTTTCTGTGCTGGAGAATTGAATGAGTGTACAGTTCAGTACGTGGGTGAAATGGTAGTTAAATACAAAACTTGCACAACATTAATTTCTATTAATTTCAAGTTTTTAAATGAACATAGGAACCCAAGATTTAGGAGCAGGAGGAGGCCATTCAGCCCTTTGAGCCCGCTCTGCTATTCAATAAAATCAATGGCTGATCTGGTTATGGTCTCAACTCCACTTTGCCGTCTGCCTCCTACAACCCTTGACTCCCTTGTCTATCAGAAATCTATCTAACTCTGCCTTGAATAAATTCAGTGATGCCACATCCACTGCTTCCTGGGGAAGAGAGTTCCAAAGACTAACGAGAGAAAAATTTCTCCTCATCTGCATCTTAAATGATAGACCTCTTATTTTTAAACTGTGTGCCCTGATTCTAGTCTCTCCCAGAAGTGGAAACATCCTCCTGCACCCACCCTATTGAATCCCTTCAGGATCTTATATGTTTCAATAAGATCACCTCTCGTTCTTCTAAACTCCAATGGATACAGGTCCAGTATGTTCAACCTTTCTTCATAAGATAATCCCCTCATCCCAATAATGAGTCGAGTGAACCTTCTCTGAACCACTCCAAACACAATTATATCCCTTTTCGAAATAAGGAGACCAAAACTGTACATATTATTCCAGGTGTGTACCTGCCACGGACACTCTCCCAAGGGACAATCTTGTCCATCCAGGATCCTTTCAACATTTCCACTGGGATCAGATAAGATGTTTCCAGGGTCGCTAGGTTGGGCATTGGTATCATTTGTTGCGCTGCTGTTAGTTGGTGCAGTGCTGTTGGTTGGCACAGGATCATTGTCGACAGCTGACCTTTGGACTCGGTGTTGAGCAGTGGTCCCACAAGGATGAGGAACTGTTAAAAGAAACAAACACAGTGTATACGTCTTCATTACGGTGCTGCCAGGTTACTCAAACACAAGCAATTGATGAATGGTTTGATGTATTTGCCTGCAGGGCTTGAGCCCAGAGACATGAGCCGTAACTTCCAAGCTCCAGGGCAATGTAACTGGGGCAGGGGGTACCCCAATGATGCACTGGGGTACCCCAGCACTCCCCACCTGCCCCAGAAATTCCCAGGTAAGGATTGCATGGCAATCGCCCGGGAGTGCAAACCTCTGATGGCCATTTGTCCTGCGCTGGGGACCATCCGAAAATGCGATTTAAATGGTTCCAACTGTCTCTTACATCCATACTTACCCAGAAAATGTTAGAAGAATTAAACCACTTCTAGGTTCTGGGTAACTATTACATGCCCCCACCCACCCCCCCACCACCAGGGACTCCCACTACCCACTGAACCCTGGGGGACTCCCCCTGCACCCTCCCATGGGACTCTCCCACCCTCCCCAACCTGAACTCCCAACTCCCATGGGATTCTTCCCTACATGGGACTGCTGCCAGGCACTAACCCCCCAACTACTGCCCTCTCCATGGTACCCTCACCCCCACAGGACTCTTCCTGTTCCTCCACTGCCCCCACCACCGGAACTCCCCGCCCCCACAGACACACTTTCCCCAAGGCCCAACTCCTGACCAGTCCCCACCACCGCCCGCCACCCCCCCCCCCACCCCCACAACCCCAAGGCCCAACTGCCTCCCCACTGCTCCTTTCGACCCTCTCTCCCTCTTCCCCAGCCCCCTCTTCCCCTGCACCCTACGCCCCCCTTCCCCACCTTACCTAACCTGACCCAACCCAACCCCTCAAATCCTACCCGCATTCCCTCTCCCTGGCTTGGCAAAAACTTTTAAACGTGCCTGGCATATGGCAGCTAGTGCCATAGAAAGAGCTGGCATGGCTTTATTTACCTGTGACTGAGCTGCCCTCAGTGGTAAACCCTGGGAGGGGTGGCACGACACAGATCTCGCCGGCCTGAGTTGGGAGATCGGGAGAGATAGGGTGGCCTGGATTTCCAGGTAAGTACTTTTGAGCAGGGTGGCAATCCAACTTAATTGCCACTCCATTGGAAGTTACAGCCCAGCACCTATTGTACTTCTGCTGGGTGATTGGATCACCAGCTTCCCAAATTTACAATCGTTGACCAGCTGACAGTAAAACAATAGTTGCAGGCAAGGAATTATAGGGCCATAACTTCCAACGAGCATCAGAGAGAGATGGCCCGCGGGAATTAGAAAAAACAAATACCGGCTTACCTGCCCACTTGCCGGAGCTGCCTGGGGCCTGCACCGAAAGGCTCCTCGACAGCCCCACAACGAAGTGCAGCTCCAGCGGATTCGAGGAGGGCCATGCCACCCCCCCCCCCCTTTCTTTTTACAGCACCAGTGGCCGTAAAGCCAGTTTAAATGGCCAGGGAAATTGGCAGGCCAGGGAGAAGGTAAGTGCTTAAGGGAAGGGATAGGATTGGGGGGGGGATCAGAGGGTGGGGGTTTGTTGGAGGGTCAGGGGAGGGGCTGGGAAGGTTGGGGGGGGTAGGGGGGTTCGGTGGTCGGTGGGGGGTGAGGGGATTGGACATTGGGGATTGGCGGGGTCAGAGGTTGGGGGTGGTGGGGAATCAGAGGTCGGTGGAGTTGGGGGGGTGGTTAAAGGGCAGGGAGTGGTCAGAGGTCATGGGGTGAGGAGGTCGGGGGCGGGGGTGTCGGAGATCAGGGGTGTGGGAGTTGGGTTGAGGGGGGAGAACCGTGGGGGTCAGCCTGGGTCTTTACAATAGTTACCTAGAAGTGAAAAAAGGTTTTAATTCTTCTAACTTTTTCTGGGTAGCTATTGCTATAACCCCAGTGGAACATCCAAAATTTGCGATTTGAACCACATTTTCGGATGGTTCCCAGCACAGCGCAATTGTCCAGAGGGAGTGTGCACATCTGGGCAATTGCCATGCAAACCTTTACCTGGGAACTTCCCAGAGGGATTCCCCAGCACATCTTTGAGGCACCCCCCCCAAATCCGAAGCTGGGGAGTTCAGAAGTTACGGCCCCTAGAGTTATAAAGTCAAAGAAGCAGTCCATTTGGCCCATTGTGTCTGTACTGCCTCTTTGAAAGAGCTGTCTAATCCCTTACCCCTTCTCTTTCCCTATAGACCTGTATTTCTTTCTGCATTTATACAATCCTCTTTTAAAACTTACTATTGAATTTGATTTCATCAGCTTTTCAGACAAAGCATCCCATCATGTTAACTCGCTGAATAAAGAAAACTATTCTCCTTCACACCACCTGACTTTTTTGGTCCTAATCTTAAATCATTGTCTTCAGGTTGGCAACCCTCCTGCCATTGTAAACATATTCCCTCTACTGACCTTTCATGAAAGCCGTTCAAGATTTTGGACATCTAATAAACCTTCCCCTCACATTCTCTGTTCTTAAGAGAATCCTAGATTCTCTAATCTCTTCACAAACTGAATTCCTTTTTTGAAGGAAAGAAGAGTTGACATATATCTGTGGGTTCACATAAACAGAACTTTAAACGTGGCATTATAATTTAATAAAGCTGCCAAGAAAGATTATCAGATCCTTGACTTTATAAATGGGGTACTTCCCAGCAACGTGGAGACTGCTTTGATGCTGGTTGGGGAAGGTGGGGGAGGGGTGAGGGGTGCAGGGGGAGATGGCGGGAGGGAGTTGGAATGTTGGGCCAAGGCCTATCAGGGCATGGGATTGGCTCCACAACGTCTGGCCGGCTTCAGGAAATTTTCCCGGAGATGGGCTCTCAGCGGCAGACACTGCCCACTGTGAACAGTGGTTAGCCAATCAAGATAATTAAGAGGGCAATGAGCCCTTAAATGTGCACAGCAATGCAATCCTATGGAAGGCGGACAAGCCCCATGCTGTGTCAAGAGCCCAAAACATGTCGGAGGTGGCCTCACAGTGGGCGGTCAGAGTGCCATGATATGATTCTGCATATCTGTGTATGAAGGGGAAGAAAGGTTGAAAACAACACATCCACTTCCAGATGCTTTCACCTGGAGGGGTTTCCCCTGAAGACTGATGCCCCTGACAGTTCTTGCCTTTATTATTTGGACCATTAGGTGCTGGCCTCCATCTTGTGTTGCCCACTCACTTCCCATCTCCCTGAGCAGCTTCCACTTTCCCCAATGGGGTTGCCAGCTGTACCACCCTTTGGCCCCTCTGGCCCTCCTGCGGGGCCCTCTGATTGGCCTTCCTGCCTCCATCTGCCACCCACTATCCCTAATTGGATGTTGAATGAGGAATTGGCCTGTTAATTAGTTGCCTGCTCTAAGGTGATGCTGAGAGGTGCACTCTGACATCAGCGCGATTGGGACCTGTCAATGGATCCGATGCCTGAACATTTTTAAAGTGCAGAAAATTAGGGCCAGGGAGTACAAAAGCAAGGCAAATATGTATAAATCACTTAGGCCAGAGCTACAGCATTATGTTCTTTTCTAGACAATATACTACAGGAAAGCCATCAAAGCTTTGCAGAGAGAAGCGCAGATGGGATTTACCTAAATAGTTCCTGGAATGGGGGAGTTCAGATCTGTGAAGAGACTAGAGAAACTTGGATTGTTCTCCTTAAAGCAGAGAGATCAAAGGGAGTTTTAATACAGACGTTTAAGGCCATGAAATAAATCAGGAGAAACTGTTTCCAGTGGCAGAACGGTCAGTTACCAAGATATTAATTTAAGGAAAAATGCAGAAAAAGAAAAATTAGACCTTGAATTGTTATGAACAATTGGCTCTATTTTTTCTGTCTAATCTTACCCTGAGAATTGCCTGCAAAGGTCTTTCTTTCTGCTCCTGCAGCCTTACCTCTGGTGTTCCCCTAAGATTTGTCCTTGGTCCCCTCCTATTTCTCATCTACATCCTAACTCTTGGTGGGATTTAAGGTGGTAATATCTCGGCTATCTGAACCCCCTTTAGCCAGGGAATCTAGACAAGACGCAATAAGTTTAAGGGGTAATGTCAGCTGATGTTCACAAAACAGAAAGTGGAAATCCAGAACTCCTGTTCCTAAAAAAAATTGTGAATGTTGGGGATCAATGGGAATTTCAATTCAATATGAGGTCAATAGATCCTTACAAAAGCAAAATACTGCAAAACCTGGAGCCTGGAATCGGGAAATCTGGAATAAAAACAGAAAATACTGGCAACGCTGAACAGGTCAGGCTGCATCGACAGAGAGAGAAACAGAGTTAGTGGGTGGAGTTTTCCATTCTGGTGTCTAAGTTCAGTGGCAGACACGGGGAGCGTGAATGGCTGACCACGTGATCTTGCGCTGTTCAGCTTGTTATATGTGCACCTGCGAGGCTTATGGCGAATCTCATGACAGGTGGGGCATAAAATCACTGTCCCTGCCGTTACTTTATGGAGTCGAAGGTCCGGGTGCCACATTTAACAGGTATTCATTTACTGTAGGCAAGGAGCTTCAGCCTGGCTGTCCTTGAAGCCTCTGCCAAGGAGAGTGCTCCAGAGCAGATAATGTGCAGCCCCACAGCTCAGTGAAGCCTCACTCGAGATTCTCCTCCAGGCCACCCAGGAAAGGTGGGAGGTGCCATTCTACTGGGAGGCCCTCCTGTCTGAGCATGGTGTCCTGAACAAAGGTCACAGCAGAGGTTAATGCCCATGGGGCCCATGATAGTAATGCACAGCATTGCAGGAAGAGGATGAAACAAATGCTGCGCTCTGCCAGGGTAAGTGGCTCTGTCTACTCAGTTCAAACTGACACTCATAGGGGCATCAGGCAGTCTGGGTGTGCGAGTGCCCAGGGATGTCAGACAGGAGTTTGTGTTGCAGCATTCACCAGCCGATGGGACATGTGTGCCAGCGTGCTCTCAATCTTCTTTCAGTCACAGGACATCCTGCTTGTTAATCACTTACTGGGGAGGGCTCAGCAGCTGCCATAGGCATGCATGCCCCTGAACTGTTCATGCAGCCATTGGGATGACAATCAATCCTTCTGTCTTTCTGCGGGACAAAAACGGCCACAATAAGGGAGATGGGGCCAAGACTGGAGGCGGCATTCTGGACGTTGGAGTCCTCACTCCCAATGAGGAACAGGCCACTGGGACAGCTGGGGAGGAGCAGGACAGTGCCTGTGCTGAAGGCAAGAGAGGACTCCCCTAGGAAGCAAGTGAGGAGGCAAGGAACACTAGGTGCAGTTGCTGCTGTGCTGGAAGAGTAACACCATGCTTTAATTAAGGATCCTGCTTAGGCATTCACTAAATCTTTCTTCTCTCTATTCCAACAAGCAAAGGGCGAGACCCACCACAAAGACCAGCCGCAGCTCCATCTCCAGCCCCACCTCTGTGGAGGATACCTCAGAATCCTCACAGGATGCACCATCACAGTGTTCACCTGCGCCCTCCACCAGCACAGAGACATTCACCTTGGGTCCTTGTTCTAGAGTAGGCTCGGGGTCACAGTCTGGTGGGCACATCACTGACATGGGTCCACAGCTGGTGCAGACAGTGACAGCCGACATTTAGGGGACTTGCTCAACCCCATGCAGTTGACAATCCTCTGGACTTGGCCCTAAGAGGCCTGATGGGGATACAGAGACAGGAAGGGGAACATCAGGCAGAGTTAGTAGAGTCAATGGGCGGACTGGACCAAAGGCTGGAGGAGTCCTTCCACATCCTGTTTGCTGTCATGGCCTTGGCATGCGAGTTCCTTGCCTCCTCATTTGCTCCCTGGGGGAGTCCTCTCTTGCCTCCATGGGAACAGTGGTGGTCGCCTTGGAGACCCAGGTCCAGCAAAATGCACAGTGACTGCCGGATATGCGCTTGGGCCTACAGTCTGTTGCTCTAGCTGTGAGTGCAGTGCAGCAGTGGCTAGACGAGAGGGGGACGAGCATCTCAACCTCTTTCCTGGTACCCTTCTCCTCAGGGAGTCAGGGAGGTGCCATCAGGCACCCAGGAGGAGGAGGAGGAGCACCAGCCGGGCACCCTGGGTCTTTATCCCAGGACACTGCAAGTGTGCCCTGCCACTCCACCTTCCCTCTGCCAGTTACCCCATCGCCTCCAGCAGGTCAGGCTGCAGAGGATGCACCAGTACCTGAGCAGGAGGCACTTAGCAGGCAGGGGCCCTCTAGGCTTCGGGCCACCAGTGGATGCCCACCAAAGTCATCACACTCAACGGGGAATGGCAGTCAGCAGGCAGCCTCCACCTCGGCTGTGGATGCTGGTGCTCACCTAGAAGTAGCAGTAGGCAAAGAAAGATTAAGAAGTACTGAAGGCACACAGATGGTACATGCATACAACCACTATATATAGTTTTGGCATTATAAATTACATGTTCACTTGCACAGTTAGGAAGTTTGCCGGACTCCATTTTGCTGCTAGTTGCTTCATGGCATTTAAGGGTCTGGAATGTGGGTCCCCATCAGAGTCCGATAATGAGCTCTTATAGATTCATTTCTCTCACATTATCAACGTAGTGATTACTGAATAATCCCACATGAGCGTGCTTAAGTGCTGGCCATCATTTGCGAGTGTGCTTCCTGGACATGCATCATACAAGTTGTTACTTGCAGCTCACCGTGTTCTGACCTTTGAAAATGTGTTCAGTGAGGTCACTGTAGCCCCTGTTGCTTTTGTTCTGATGTGTGATGTGGGTGGATGCCACGAGTACTCAGGGGGAGTTAAATCTGTTCAGTGAGTGGCAAGAAGGGCAAGGAGCACGGTAGGTGCAGTTCCAGGGCTGAGAGAGTACAGCTCTACACTGTCTTCTTAAAAGCAGAAAACCAGAGGCTTCCCTGTCTGGTGGTGGGCACATCCAATCGTTACTGGCCTTCCTTGGTGATTTGTCGTTTTGAGCTAACATGCAGGTGAAGGCTGCAAGTAAGGAGGCAACAGGCAAGTTAGCCTGGGCTGCAAGAGGGGTTTGAGTGAGTGAAATCACAATTGTACTTTCAAGTGTCCGAGGTCACAGGAGAATGGAGTGCTGTGCAGGTTCTAATGCGTGCATTTAGCGCCAGGGCTCTGTATATCAGCACAGTTCGGTGCATGCAAAGGATCAAACCACCAGCAGGGCAGACGTTAAGGAATTATATAATTTAGAAATTATACAGTAAATGGCAGAACCCTTAAGTGCATCAACCGGCAGAGGGATCTGGGTGTACAGGTCCACAGGTCACTGAAAGTGGCAACGCAGGTGGATAAGGTAGTCAGGAAGGCATATGGCATGCTTGCCTTCATTGGCAGGGGTATTGAGTATAAAAGCTGGGAAGTCATGCTGCAGGTGTATAGAACCTTGGTTAGGCCACACTTGGAATATTGCGTGCAATTCTGGTCGCCATATTACCAGGAGGATATGGAGGCATTGGAGAGGATGCCGAGGAGGTTTACCAGGATGCTGCCTGGTCTGGAGGTTATTAATTATGAGGAGAGGTTGGAGAAACTTGGACTGTTCTCACTAGAGTGACGGAGATTGAGGGGCGACTTGATAGAAGTTTACAAAATTATGAGTGGCATGGACAGAGTAGATAGTCAGAAGCTTTTTCCCAGGGTGGAAGAGTCAATTACTCGGGGATATAGATTTAAGATGAGAGGAGAAAACTATAGAGGAGATGTGCAGGGCAAATTTTTTATGCAGAGGTTAGTGAGTGTCTGGAATTCGCTGCCAGAGGAGGTGGTGGAATCAGGTACGACAGTGGTGTTTAAGAGGCAGCTTGACAAATACATGAATAGGATGGGAATAAAGGGATACGGACGCCAGAAGTGCAAAATGTTCTAGTTTGACAGGCAATATGATCAAAATGGGGGCCGGAGGACCTGTTCCTGTGCTGTACTTTTCTTTGTTCTTTGTTAATTAGTACAATTTAATTCAGCCATTGTAAATCAAGGCACATTCGAGCCAATTATAACATCTGTAAACAAAAAGGAGCTGGGGCCTTCCAGCCAGCAGGGAATAGAAAACCAAATAATAAAGGTAATAAAAGCTTACTCTGCCTGGCTATCAGATTGTTATGGGCCTGTCTGCCACATTGGCCTGCAATGGCCTCTGCATATGGCTCTGGCCCCCTTTACTATTCTCATCATCGGAGAAGACACCTCAGTCCTCCATGTCTCCCTCATCTTTCCTTTGTAGCGCGTGTGGTTGTGCAGACAATGATGATCCGGGCATTCTCTGTGGTAAATATTGGAGAGCCCCGCCTATGTGGTCCAAACATCTGAACAGCATCTTTAGGGGGCCAATCATCTGCTCAATTGTGGACCTGGTGGAGGCATGTATGGCATTGTACCTCTCCTCAGTGGCATCTGCTGACAGCAAACTGGCATCACCAGGCAGGTCTTCTGGGGTATCCCCTTGTCCCCAAGGAGCCAGTCCTGCAATTGCCAGGGTCCTTCAAAAACCTGTGGCACCCGGGAGCGAGTCAGAATGTAGGTGTTGTGAGAGCTCCCTGTGAACCGAGAACAGACATGGAGGAGTTGCCTTCTGTGATCACATATCAGTTGCATATTCAAAGAGTGGAAACCTTTCCTATTAATGAATGTGACTGGCTGTTGCCAGGGATCTCTCAAGGCCAAATGTGTGCAGTCAATAGACTCTTGCACTTTCAGGAAACCTGAGATTTCTGCAAAACCTGATGCTCTTGCAGCCTGACTTTTGAGATTAAGGCGGATTTGGACAAATTGATGTGCTCTCTTGAACAGGGCAGTTGTTACCTCCCGTATGGACTTGTGTGTCGCTGACTGGGAGATGCCTCACAGGTCCTCCCTGGAAGGAGCCACTGGCAGAGAATTGTCTCCAGGTCCTTGCAGCTGCAGGTTGTTGTAGAGAAGCTGGCAGATGTGAGCAACCACATTCGGGGATGTTCTAAGGCTCCTCTGACATTTTGCTCATCTGTGATATAGCTGCACTGCATGCAATGCACCTGTAGTCAGACTCGCTGTCGCACTGGCCCCTGGTCACCAGCATCCTGACCATCTTGAAGCTCCCCCTGTGCTAACCTGCGGCAGGCCCTCCTTTTCCTCATCTGTACAAGAGCCAATAGAATGACAAGTTTGCCTGGAGCCTGCATCATCTGGGCCTTAGTAGGTCTGTGCAAAAATTGCAGTAATAAAATCTAGTGAGCATTTTCTCTACAGATTTGCCTCCATCTCAGAGCCGCCAAGCCGGTGCTAAGTCCTGGGCCTGACTTTCGTCTAGACATAGCATCCCCATCCCACTCCTTCCAGGTAAAGAACATCCAGGAGGACCAGGGATGGGTGCTCCTCCTGTTCATACACGACTGCACATGGAGACATTGCTCTCTGACCGAGATGATGAGAGCCAGGTGCGAGAAACCTCCCTCTGACACTATCCCGCTCACCTCCACCATCCTGGGACTCTATAGAGAGACCATTGCCTTGGTCTAACCACACGGATCCTTGTCAGCCATGACCATTCACCCGGGAGGATGGAGGTTTGGAGTCGAGAGTTTGCTGCCTTTCACTAGCCGCGCCCCTTGAAGGCACCAACCTCCCTCCCTCCCTCCCAGCCTCTGACAGCAACAGATGGCAAATCACACAGAATGAACAGCAGCTTCACACCTTGCTGGGGGCTCAATGTCTGAGACCCATGAGTTGGGAACAAACCTGTTGCTGTGTGGCCTTCAACATAAAGACGAGATCATGACTGAGCAAGGTTGTCATCCACTTGCCTCATGATTATTAGGGTGTCCCTTTGGTCAGCCAATTGTGCTCAACTTGAACTCCACCCACCCGAAAAGACTCTCTCCCCATTTGGAGCTATCGCCGTTTTACGGTAACTGCATTACATTGGCGGGACTCCCAAAATGATGCATGTAACATTTGAGACTCTCTCCACAACCTTCTACCCTCCACCTGTCATCCACCAACTTCCCCCCATTACCCTTGAACTAACATCACCATTCCTCTCCCCTCTGTCATCCTTGAACCTCTCCTGGTTACCTTTGTATCTACAACCACATGCCTTCTCTTCCCTCTGAGCCTGCACTCGTTACTATCCCCATGCCCACTCTGACCCCTATCTCTATCTGAGCCACCTTTCGCATTTCAGACATGAAACCCGCACCATGAAACCTCTATCACCCTGGACCTGCCACCCTACCCATCCCATTCTCCTCTCTCACTTTGACTGTTCCCTCTGCTGCCCAGTACCCTCAGTTCAACCCCCCGGACCACACTGCCAACACCACCCACCCCACCCTCTAGGACCATCTTCCTATACCATCCCTGCTTGGAAACCCCCTCCTCCACCCAGCCACAGGACCACCAGACCCAAAAAGCCAGGCCCTTCGCTCTATCCCACTGCGCCCTTGCATTCCCTCGCTGCCTCTGTCCCCACCCTGGACAGTCTGTCTTCCTTCCCTAACAGCTTCCCACCCTTCCATCCTTAGCCTGTCTCCCACGTCCAACCTCCGCTCCATCCTGCCTCCACATTCCACCCTTCCATCCTTAGCCGGCCTCCCGATGTCCAGCCTTTGCTCCACCCTACCCTGCTTCCACCATTAGTCTGCTTCCCAATGTCCAGCTTTCACACCATCCTACACCCCACCTTCCACCCTCACTCTACATCCCATGTCCAGCCTTCACTCCACCCTATTCCCCCCCTTCCACCCTTCAACTGCTTCCCATTTCCAGCCTCAGTGCAGCTTATCCTACCGGCAGCTGATACGAGTCAAGAGGCTGAGATTTGTGAACGGTCCTCATGAAGGCCAAAGCACTGTCTACTCACCTCGAAGTCGTGGAAGGAGTCAAACTTTGTATACAATCATGAATGTGAATGTTGTAATTTTTGACTCGAGGGGGAATTTAATCCCAGCGAGGTGGCCTTTTAATGAGTATGCATGAGATGCTAATAAATGCAAAAGGGCTTCCCGGCATTGTTCATCCCACTCGACCAGGCTTTAACCTGCCTTTAAAGTCCCGAGGACAGAATTCCAACAGTTCATCCCAACATTGGATAACTGATTTTTGGCCTCCTGCCAAATTAAGTTCCACCGCCCGCCAAGTTTCCTGCTGCTGGTGGTACCAGAAGATTCTGCCCAATGTCTCAGCTCATTGACCTCTCATCAGATTTTTGTTAATTTTTTTTATTCATTGACAGGATGTGGGCTCCGCTGGCTGGGCCAGCATTTATTTCCCATCCCTAATTGCCCTTGAGAAGCTGGTGGTGAGCTGCCTTCTTGAGCCTCTGCAGTCCATGTGGTGTAGGTACACCCACAGTGCTGTTAGGGAAGGAGTTCCAGGATTTTGACCCAGCGACAGTGAAGGAATGGTGATATATTTCAAAGTTAGGATGGTGAGTGACTTGGAGGGAACTTCCAGGTGGCAGTGTTCCCATCCATCTGCTGACCTTGTCCTTCTAGATGGTAGTGGTCGTGGGTTTGGAAGGTGCTGCCCAAGGAGCCTTGGTGAATTCCTGCAGTGGATCTTGTAGATGGTACAGACTGCTGCTACTGTGTGTCAGTGGTGGAAGGAGTGAATGTTTGTGGATGGGGTGCCAATCAAGTGGGCTGCTTTGTCCTGGATGGTGTTAAGCTTCTTGAGTGTTGTGGGAGCTGCACTTATCCAGGCAAGTGGGCAGTATTCCATCACAGTCCTGACTTGTGCATTGTAGATGGTAGACAGGCTTTGGGGAGTCAGGAGGTAAGTTACTCATTGCAGGATTCTTAGCCTCTGACCTGCTGTTGTAGCCACAGTATTTATATGGCGAATCCAGTTCAGTTTCTGGTCAATGGTAACCCCCAGGATGTTGACAGTGGGGGATTCAGAGATGGCAATGCCATTGAATGTCAAAGGGTGGTGGTTAGATTCTCTCTTGTTGGAGATGGTCATTGCCTGGAATTTGTGTGGGCGAATGTTACTTGCCACTTGTCAGCCCAAGCTTGGATTTTGTCTCGGTCTTGCTGCATTTGGACATGGACTGCTTCAGTATCCGAGGAATCGCAAATGGTGCTGAACATTGTGCAATCATCAGCGAACATCCCCACTTCTGACCTTATGATGGAAGGAAGGTCATTGATGAATCAGCTGAAGATGGTTGGGCCAAGGACACTACCCTGAGGAATTCCTGCAGGAATGTCTTGGTACTGAGATGATTGACCTCCAACAACCACAGCCATCTTTCTTTGTGCTAGGTATGACTCCAACCAGTGGAGAGTTAACCCCCTGATTCCTATTGACTCCAGTTTTACTAGGGATCCTTGATGCCACACATGGTCAAATGCAACCTTAATGTCAAGAGCAGTCACTCTCACCTCACCTCAGGAGTTCAGCTGTTTTGTCCACGTTTTAACCAAGGTTGTAATGAGGTCAGGAGCTGAGTGGCCCTGGCAGAACCCAAATTGAATGTCAGTGAGTAGGTTATTGCTAAGCAAGTGCTGCTTTATAGCACTGTTGATGACCCCTTCCATCAAGAGAAGACTGATGGGGCAGTAATTGGCCGGGTTGGATTTGTCCTGCTTTTTGCGTACAGGACATATCTGGGCTCTTTTCCACAAAGCTGGGTAGATGTCAGTGTTGTAGCTGTACTGGAACAGATTGGCCAGAGGCACAGCAAATTCTGGAGCACGAGTCTTCAGTACTATTGCCAGAATATTGTCAGGTCCCATAGCTTTTGCAGTATCCAGTGCCTCCTTGATATAATGTCGTGTGAATTGAATTGGCTGAAGACTGGCGTCCGTGATGCTGGATACTACCAGAGGCTATTAAGTGCTACAGAGCCTAGGCAGGTAGAAATGAGATGCAAGTCTGCCATGGTGGGACAGCCTCAATGGGCTGAATGGTCTATTGCTGTTCCTGTGCTCTAGTGTGTGCTGTTTAGGTTAGGAAGACAATGGGGTAATGGATTGGGGAAAGGAATTGATGCAGAAGAGACCAGAGTCAGAGGAACTATGATTTCCAAGCAAGAGAAGAGCTGGAGGAGGCTGCAGAGACAGAGAGGGGTGACATCACAAAGGGATTTAAACAGAAGTGTGATAATTTTGAAGGATTTTGGGAATTGTGACCAGAGCTATACCCACTGGCACCCAGGATTCTTACCTGTTGGGTAAGTGCTCTATGTTATTGACTAAAACTCTCTACGCCCACTGGATCATTTCTCTTCAGTTTCCAGTTTCCAAGATGGTTTAGCAATGTTATTGACTAATTCAAATTGGTATTGACCACCTTGTCGTGTCCTGTTATATGATGATTGGTTTATATCTTGTATGCCACACTCAGAGAAGACAATTTTAAAAAATTCATTCATGGGATGTGGTTGTCACTAGCTAGCCCAACATTTATTGTCCGTTCCTATTTGCTCTTGTTCAGAGGGCATTTAAGAGTCAACCACATTTCTGCGGGTCTGGAGTCACATGTAGGCCAGAGCAGGTATGGACGACATGTTTCCTTCCCTAAAGGACATTAGTGAACCAGATGGGTTTTTACAACAGTCGACAATTATCATCATTAGACTTCAAATTCTACAATCTGCTGTGGTGGGATTCAATTTGGGGTCCCTGGATTACCTGTCTAGCGACAATACCACTGCGCCATCGCCTTCCCAACCAATGCCAGATGAAGCACTTTTCTAACTTTGTAAGAGCACAAAAAATATTTCTATCAAAAATCTGAATAGGATGTCAAACTGGGGGCTTGCCCATGGCATGACTGAAGTCTGACATTGTGTACTCCATAGGGGTGGTAAGAGACAGACATAGGCTGGGAGTTAACCTGGTGCAAACAGAGCTGGAGGAGATATAAAGGATTGGTTTTTGCCAGTTCACAGGCAGTTTGTGAGTTAAGGTGTAAAGGACATTAAAAAATAGGAGCAGGAGTGGGCCATAGAGCTGTAATACCAACCCCCATTCCCTGACCCACCCCCACTCCCCGACACCCCCACTCCCCGACGCCCCCACTCCCTGACCACCCCCCCCCCCCCCCCCACCCCCCCCATAACCCCTGACTCCTTTGTAGATCAAAGATCTGCCTAATTCAGCATTGAATATATTCAATGACCCAGCCTCCACTGCTCTCTGGGGTACAGAATTGCAAAGATTAATGGTCCTCTTGAGAGAAGAATTTCCTCCTCATCTCCATCTTTCTATGGATAACCCATTACCCTGAAACTGTGCCCCCGAGTTCTAGATTCCCCCAAGATGGGGAAACATCCTCTCAGCATCTACCCTGTAAAGCCTCCTCAGAATCTTAAATATTTCACAAAATCACCATGAAGAACACATGCTTGTTCAGTTTTGGGTAGATTAGTCTTCTTCCCATCATTGCTCTGCTGGGACATAAGCAACTTATTTGTTCCCTTCTCCCAGCCACAGATGAGGGATGTTGTGGTAGGCAAAGTTTAGGAAAGGACTGCATATAAAATATTCCATTTCTACCTTGTGCAAAACATGCTTTATCACCAAGTCCAAGCGCATAGCCGTCTGCACAGGAACACTTGACACGGTCTCGCTGGACCCGGCAGTAGTGCTGGCAGCCTCCATTGTCCAGACTGCATAGCTTTGGGATAACTGAAAAGCACCAAACATGAGTCATGAAACAGATACGGCGATCCTGATTTTAACTCTGGGCGGGTTCATTTTTGGGGCGGGTGGTTGAGTAGTGCATGAGGTCAGTGGGAAATTCACCCACTAACCCAAAAATCAGGCCCCCAGGCTACATTAAACTTTGGAGCCTCCACTTTCCTGTTCACTTGCCCACTTCCAACCCGTCCCAGCAGGAAATGACACTGGGGGCCCATCTCGCTGGGGGTTGGGTGGCGAGTTTGGCACATGGGAACCATGGGGCCCATGCTCCTCATTCAGCCTGTTAACATTGCAGGGCCTATCCTGATGTCCTCATATGTAAAGGTGGATCCTCTTGGTTCTGATTGTACCTCTTCCCCCTCAATTGCACTTCCTCACACCCCTGATTCTTTTGGCCTGGCAGGAAGCATTTAAAATGGGACAGAAATTTACCAGCCCCTCTCATCCCCTGGTTGGACTGAGTGCAATTTTAAGTGGCCCAGGGCCAATGGGCCCTCTTCAAATATGCGGAGCAGGCTCCAATTTTTTAACGTGGCCTGAGTGGGCTGGGGAGCTATGTGGTGGTGCGGTTTGTAGTAAGTCCTTCCCCACCAGGCCCAACCTTCTAAGAGTCAGGAGAGGCCTGGCAAGCTAAGTTTTAAATAATGCATTAAGTTTCAATGTGGGGTCAGAAGGAACAGGAGGAGTGCTTCACTGGCTTGCTCAAGGCACCCTTTCTCCCTTGCGGATTTACCCCCCACCCCCACCACCTGCCCCCAGCACAGCACTCTGACTACACTCTCCTCCAGAGGCATGCCCATGTCATCCCGACATCACCACCACCCCTCACCATTTACCTTTTGTAAATAAATCACTGCTCAGTTATAGATTCTGAATAGCTCTCTTTCAGATCTCACCAATCTCACAGTTGATGCCTTTGTAACCTTGATGGCAGACGCACTCATACTGCCCGACACCATCACGACAGGAGCCACCATGCCTGCAAGGGCTGGATTCACACTGATCCCCGTCTGTAAGAAAGCAGAATAATATTCATATGAAGTGCATTTGTAAAATTCCATCTGTGATTCCCAGGTTCCTTCAGGGTGGGATGTCACTCTGAATGTCATAAAGACAGGAGGAACTCCAAATACTAACACAGTTGTAAAGGTTTTGTCTTCAGAACAATGAACTTAGTTTTGGGTTAGTGCCCCCAAAATTACATTGTGAGATCTATCTGTTCAATTACCCAATCCCTAGCAGTTAGGTAGGAGATGTACCCAATGGATATCTGATCAGTGCTGCAGTGAAACTGGTTGTCAGCTCTTGATAACGACGCGGGTCAATGTTGTATGACACCATGCCCCAGTTTAATTTCACATCCAGCTGGATGTCTATCTGAAAGTGAGATGTAGCGTCCACAATTTGTTACTCATTGGAATCAATGGGTCAAAATTGCAAGTCATGCAGCCACACTTGGTTGATCAGCAATCTGCCTTGTGCAAGGTTCACTGGTGAAATAGGGTCTCAGAGTTTCCCGCTATCCCCTTATCCAGTCTGGAACACACAAGTCAACACTGTGGCTTCCACATACATAGTGGGGACAAATCAAATCAATGAGCCTTCAAATGATAAGATTGAAATGTCCTTTAACCTGCGCCTTAAATTAAATGTCCGATTTGACCCTGATTTTCCAATGGATCTCAATACATATTGAGGAGAAGAGAGAAGGAGCAGAGAATGGGAACAGAGCGAGGGGGCAAAGAAGCGGGGGGTGTGTGGTAGAGAGAGAAGGAAAGAGGCAGTGGAGGGAAGAAGAGGTGAGAAGGAGACCATGGAGGGAAGGAGATGACAGAGGGAGCGAAGACAGAGGGAATGAGGGAGCAGAAAAGGAACGGAGAGAGTGGAACGGAATGGGAGCAGAGAGAGGGAGAGATAGAATGAGCAGAGAAGGGGAGAGTGGGAATGGAGAGAGGACGAGATGGGAAGGGTCAGGGGATGGAAGTAGAGAGACAGCAGAGAGGAGGCAAAGAGAGGGAGAGAGAGATAGAGGAGACAGATGGAGAGAGGGAAGACAGAGAGTAAGCAGAGAGAACACAATTCCTTCTTGTATACTTAATGACCTGCTCACCGAAGGCTGGTATGATACTTGAATGATTGAGGGAAACACAATCACAAATCCAATACTCCGCCCTAAGATCCAATCTCACTGTCCCGGTGGGGAAGGTTGGAAATCTTAGCATTGCAATCCCTACCCCTCACCCCCCACTCCCTGGAAGATACAACCCTGTCTCCAAAGATTCACTCAGGCTTCAAACATTAAAAAGGATCAGAATGCAGAATAATGTTAGAAATGTTAATAAAATTAAGGGCACTCTATCTGAATGCATGCAGCATTTGCAGTAAGGTAGATGACTTGAAGGCACAAATAGAGATAAATGGGTATGATTTACATGCAGCTCTAATTTCCCGATTTATATTGTGCCCAATATTACCACAACAGTTTGGTGGCCTATAAACAACTCCCACCAATATTTTCTGCCCCATGCTCCACCCAAACTGATTCTCCAAATTCATTCTTCCATCTAAGATCCTCTCTCACCAATGTACTGATCTTGTCCCTTATTAACAGTGCTATCCCACCTCCTTTTCATTATGGAGATGTGGTTACAGGGTGACCAAGACTGGGAACTGAATATTCAAAGATATTCATCATTTAGGAAGGATAGGCAAAAGGGATAAAGGAGGTGGGGTAGCACTGTATATAAGGGATGAGCTCAGTACATTAGTGAGAGAGAGTCTTAGATGGAAGGATGAATTTGGAGAGTCAATTTAGGTGGAGCACGGGGCAGCAAACATTGGTGGGAATTGTTTATAGGCCACCAAACTGTCGTGGTAATGTTGGGCGCGGTATAAGTCAGGAAATTAGAGCTGCATATAGCATGGGAAATACAATAATAATAGGTGAGTTCAATATATATATAGACTTGATAAAATTAATTAGCACTAATGCTGTGAAAGATGAATTCCTGGAGTATGTACGAGATGGGTTTCTGGAGCAGAACATTGAAGAACCAACTAGGCATTGGGCTATTTTAGATTTAGTATTATTTAATGAGAAAGGGCTAATTAATAACCTTGCTGTAAAGGAGCTTTTAGGAAATAGTGATCATAATATGATGGAATTTTACATTAAGTTTGAAAGTGATATGTTTATTCTGAAACTAGGGGCTGGGAACTATAAAGGTATGAGGGGCAAGTTGGCTATAGTGCATTGGGAAAATATACTAAAGAATTTAACAGTAGACAGGCAATGGCTAGTATTTAAAGAAGTATTACATGGTCTGCAACAAACATACATTCCCCTAAGACACAAAAACCCAATAGGGATGGGAGTCAGGTGCGGCTAACAAAAGAAATTAAAGATTGCATTAGATCAAAGGAAGTGGCTCATAAATCTGCCAGAAAAAGTGCTAAACCCAAGGATTGGGAGCAATTCAGGATCCAGCAGAGGAGGACCAAGAAACTAATAAAGAAAGGGAAAAGAGGGTATGAAAACAAGCTAGCGCGAAACATAAAGATGGACAGTAAGATCTTCTTTAGGCGCGTGAAAAGGAAAAGATTAGCAAAGACAAATGTGGGTCCATTACAGGCAGAGGCAGGAGAATTTATAATGGAGAATAGAGAAATGGTGGAGAAACTAAACAATTACTTTGTGTCTGTCTTCACGGAATAAGATACAGAAAATCTCTTAGGGAACCAAGGGGCTCATGCAAATAAGGAACTGACAGAAATTAGTATTAATAAAGAGACAGTGCTTGAAAAATTAATTGGATTAAATGCTGATAAACCCCTTGGATTGGATGAATTATATCCCAGAGCGTTAAGGAGGGTAGCTATAGAGATAGTAGATGCATTGCGGGTTATCTTTCAAAATTCTATAGATTCTAGGAAGGTTCCTGCAGGTTGAAAAGTAGCACATGTAACCCCACTGTTTAAGAAGGGAGGGAGAGAGAAAATGGAGAACTACAGACCTGTTAGTTTGATGTCAGAACTAGGGAAAATGTTAGAATCTTTTATAAAGGATGTGATAAGTGGACACTTGGAAAATAATGATATGATTGGGCATAGTCAGCATGGATTTATGGAAAGGAAATCATGTTTGACTAAACTGTTGGAGTTTTTTATGAGGATGTTACCTGTAGCATAGGTATAAGAACCTAAGAACGTAAAGAATAGGAGCAGGAGAAGGAAATTCAGCCCTTCGAGCCTGCTACACCATTCAATGAGATCATAGCTGACCTCTACTTCATACCATCTTCCTCCACTATCCCTGTATTGCTTGATGTTTTTAATATGTAGAAATCTTTCAATCGTAGCCTTGAACATACTCAATGACTGAACCTCCACAGCCTCTGCGGCAGAGAATTCCAAAAATATACTACACTCTGAGTGAAGAAATTCTTCCTCATCTCAGTCCTAAATGGCCTGCCCATTATTCTGAGACTGTGTCCTCTGGTTCTAGACCCCCACCCCCAGCCAGGGGAAACACCCTTCCTGCGTTCACCCTGTTGAGCACAGAGAAGTTTGCATGTTTGAATAAGATCACCTCACATTCTTCTAAACTCCAGAGAATAAATGCCTAGTCTATTTAATCTTTCCTCATACGACAATCCATCCATCCAAGGAAGAAATTTGGTGACCTTTCATGGCACTGCCTCTATGGCAAGTATATCTTTCCTTAGGTAAGGAGACTAAAACTGCACACAATACTCTAGGTGCGGTCTCACCAAGACTCTATACAATTTTCGAAACCAGGGAGAGAAATCATGTGCGCTGGTGCTTCTCCTGTTCCTGGACCCCTTATTCCACCTCTTCTCTACCCTGACCCCCCACTTAAACGCCCCCCTTCAATGATGTACAATATTCCTCCCCTTTCAAAATTCACCAATCAATTCTGCAAACAATCACAGAAAGATTCTAATAAAATGATAATGCCCATTGTTCGCATCTGGTTACAAATATCATCATATATATGCAGCATGGTTCATTAATATTCACAGCAGCAGCAATAAAATGCAGTGTTAGTTTGAGGGTGCTCTATAGGTGATCCCACTGCAACTATTAAACAAACCAGAGAGTACAAATTTTAGTTTAATAGTATCATGCAATATTATTAGTTTGACAGGAAAATATCCTATTGGTTATTTATAACAGTGTGCAGACAATAACACTGATTTTGGTGACTGCCTCAACCCCCATTAAGACGTTCTGTACATTGCACCATGTGGACATGGTAACAGTAAATTCACATTTGGGGGGAAAGATTCAATACTTCTAACCCAGATAAATTTCACAAGATCTTTTCCATTCTGTAGGAGTGCCTGGATGCGCAATATTCTTCAATATAACTATTTCATACAATGTGTGTAATTGGATTCTATTTAATCAGCAGCCTCAGTGTAGAAAGAGCAAATGACTCCTGAGCAACAAAGTGGAATTATTGAACAACATAGGTCTTCACTGTCAGTGAGAAGAGTTGGAACCCTCAGGTGTCTCTATGCGATACTTTTTTTTAAGAGGCCAGTGAACAAAGGCTGAATGGTTCACAATTGTATCTTGCTTTCTTGATCAGTAAATCTGAAGACTATGCTGATTGCTGCTTCTCACTACAATATATTTTCAATATCTACTATGCAATACAACTTTATTTCAATATATCAAAGAATTTATAAAATCACCAAGGTAGAATGGAATAATAGGTAAATTGACAAAAGGACAAGATTTAACTCAATGCAAAAGACTCCTGAGAATCATGTATAGTGTAAAACAGGTTACTAATTCACTATTTGCACTCCGGACCTGGCAATTTCACCCCACATGGAATACATGGTACATAAGTTCAATTAGTGACAAAATAAACAGAACTGCAAGCATGATTCCATCCTCTGTTCACTAGATAGTTATGGATGGCAAAGGCCATCTACACTAGCTTATCTCATCCATCCAAATGACATATGAACATACGTATTAGGAAAAAGAGTAAGCCGTTCGGCTCTGCAAGCCTGCTCTGCCATTTGATAACATTGCCTATATTATACCAGTGACTAGAACTCAAAAGTACTTAATTGGCTTTAAAGTGGGTTGGGACATTGTGAAAGGTGTTGTATAAATGTAGGTTTGTCTTTCTTTCATTCCACCTGCATGCAGTAGGCAGAGTGACTGTAGCAATGGTGAACTCGGAGGCCCAATGCTAATTCTCTAAAGATAATTAATCACAGAGCAATCAATTGATTTTGGGAAAGTGGATACAAAGAAATAATTGCATTTACAAAACAATTCAACTCTGTAGCTAATACAACCATACCATTCTGATTTCTCTGGCCCCAACTCACAATAATCATATATGGCACCTGCCCCTTTTATGCTAAAGACCTTGTCCCCAGTATTTGTCAACTAGACATCTACCTTCAGTTGAGGAAAAATGTAGATTGAATTGTTGTTCTGAATTTCTCAGAGAGGAATGATATATGGTACATAACTTCAGTGCGGTCTTAACTTAACAACTGGATTGTTTCCCCTTCCACAAAAAGCTGTCATAACAATTGTGTTATACACTATGAACTTACAGCCCATCTGGGGTGAACCTAGAATGATGTAAAACCTTTCTTTAAACAATCTCCTAGTGACAAATAGGGAGTCCATTCCTGGACTTTGTAAGAGTAATAAAACAGGTGATAGTGAGTCAATACCCTGTTTTGCATCAGTCCTGGTTTTTACTTTCTAACATTTATTTTGATGAGGCCCAAGGTTCTCAAGCCTCTGGTACATTAACACAGCTTTTCATCAGAATTGTGTCTACTTTAGGGCATAATGAAAATTTGGACTGCTATTCATATGCAGGTTTAAATTCAAAAGAGAATTTTGAGAAAAATACAGTATTTAATTTTTTGGTACTAAACCTTAAAACTTACCCCCAACTCCCCACACTACCTCCCTACCATCCCACCACACGCCTCACCCCCTCAGCCCACCACCCCACTACACCCTTTCCCCCACACAAGCCCCACTTCCTCCCGCCACCTCACCCTACCCCACCACCACCACAGCCCCCACCCCACCCTAGTCCCCACACACCCACCCCTCTAACACACCCCCACCTCACCCCCATAGCATCCAATTATGTAGCTCAAAAATGATTACAGAGACTTACACAGCTTTCAATCAGATATTCAACCAAGAACTCACTCAGTTGCTGCACTGCTGCTGACCTTTGTGCAGCTTCGTGGTTTTTCTGGTGGGCTTTTCAAAAAAAAACGGAACCACGAAGCTGCCCGAAGGTCAGAAGCAGCAGCGCAGCAACTCAGTGACACTAACCTGAAAGACCCAGCTTTTCAAAAATTGGAACTATCAAGCTGATGGTTCTGATTTTTTAAGCCATTCTCTCAGGTCTGCTGCTCACTCTGGACGTTGTTTACAATGCCTGCACCCTCATCCCCTAGTCTCCCGACATCTGCAACCCCTGATAATTTCAGTAAGACATCTTTACTCCTATAGTCAGATCCTCTTGTAATCAAGGCCAACAAACCATTTCCTCTCTCAATTGCTTGCTGTACCTACCTTTCAGTGACTCATGGACAAGGACACCCAAGTCCCTTTGAAGTTCCACCTTTCCCAGCCTCTCACCATTTAAGAAATACTCCGTATTTCTGCTTTTCCTACCAAAATGGATAACTTCACATTTCTCCACATTTTATTCCATCTGCCAAATTCTTGCCCACTCGCTTAGCCTCTCCAAACCCCCTTGAAGTAGCTTTGCATCCTCCTCACAACTCACACTTCCAACTAGTTTTGTGTCATCTATAAACTTGGAAATATTACATTTACTCCCCACATCGACATCATTGATTTATATTGTGAATAGTTGTAGCCCAGCACTGATCCTTGCAGTACACAATTGACCACAGCCCGCCAACCTCAAAATGGCCCGTTTACAAACTGTCTGTTTTCTGTCCTTTAACCAGTTCCCAATCCATGCCAGTACTTTACCTCCTATCCCATGAACTCTAATTTTGTTTACTAATCTCTTGTGTGGGACCTTATCAAAATCTTTCTGAAAATCTAAATATACCACATCCACCAGTTCCCCTTTATCTATTCTGCTAGTTAAATCCTCAAAAACTCCAACAGGTTTGTTAAATATGATTTCCCATTCATGAATCCATATTGACTCTGCCCAATCCTACCATTATTTTCTAAGTGTCCTGTTAACTCATCCTTTATTAATAGATTCTAGCATTTCCCCTATTATTAATGTCAGGTTAACAGGTCTTTAGTTCTCCATTTTCTCTCTCCCTCCTTTCTTAAATAGTGGGGTGACATTTACTACCTTCCAATCTGCAGGAACAATTCCAGAATCTATAGAATTTTGGAAGATGACCACCAATGCATCCACTATCTCTATAGCCACACCTTTCATTACTCTGTGATGTAGATCATCATGTCCAAGAGAATTTATCAAATTTAACTCCCATTAATTTCTCTGGTACTTTTTTTTACTAATATTAACATCTTGCAGTTCCTTGATTTCACTAGTCCCTTGATTCTCCATTATTTCTGGGAGGTTTTTAGTATTTTCCACCGTGAAGACAAACAAAGCATTTGCTTAGTTTCTCTGCCATTTCCTTATTCCCCATTATAAATTCTCCAGTCTTTGCCTGTATTGGGCCCATATTTGTTTTTGCTAATCTTTTCCTTTTTAAATATCGATAGAAGGTTTTACAATTAAAGGAAAACCATTGGATGTGGCATATTTGGATTTTCAGAAAATTTTCAATAAGATTCCACAGATGGGGCAGAATTTTCTGCCTGACATGTGGGGGGGCGAGCGTCCCGACAACACTGCGATGAAGTGCAACGCGTGCCCGCCATTAATTAACGGGCTAGTTAAGGCCCCTAAATCAGCAATTGACACCGATACACCGATTTTCAGGCGCCGGTGCGATCTTCGGCTTGGTGCACAGGCACAACGGGCAGATGGGTAAGAGACTTTTTCATCAAACTCATCCATGGGCGGGATAAGAGAATTCAATGGGGTTGTCAATCTGGTCTGTCAGTATTTATTGCAGCAAGTGTTTTAAACTTGCCTGTGTGATCTGTAGCAGTTCAGAATGAATCCCAACAGCTTTCTGTGTACTTTGAACCTTAAGGTCAGCACTCTGCAGTCAGTAATCTTTATCGGGCCTGCAGCTTTCCAGAGGTCTCCCTTTAGCCTGGGTATCGATTCTAAGATATCCACTGGAGGCAGCTCCTCTGAGGAGGAGGGGAGGGATAGAATAAGGAGGCCAGGAGTGGATAATCAGCCTCCAGGGGAGCCACCTTTGGGAGGCCAGGCGCAGGCACAAGGGGCACTGGGCCAAGAGGTTGTCCAAGGTGGAAGGGGCCACAGAAGATGCCACTATCCTGCTGCCAGAGTATACAGATGGAGAAGCTGCTACCTCAATATGACTGAGGTGCAGTGCCGAAGGAAGCGCCGACTGTCAAGGGAGACAGTCAACTATATCTGTTAGATGATTGGCCCTGAGATCTCCCCCAACTGTGTGGGTGTACACCCCATGTCAGCGGCTCTGAAGGTTACAGTTGCCCTCCACTTCTATGCCTCTGGCTTCTTCCAGGGCTCGGTGGGTGATCTATGTGGTGTCTCCCAATCAGCTGTGCACAATTGTGTCAAGCAGGTTACAGACACTCTGTTCAGGTGTGCATTGACCTTCATCCACTTCCATTGCGACCAGGCCAGCCAGACACAGCGAGCCAGAGGCTTCACGGCCATTGCTGGCTTCCCCCGTGTCCAGAGACCAATAGACTGTACACATGCGCCCATCAAGGCGCCAGCAGGTGAGCCTGGTGCCTTCGTCAACAGGAAGGGCTTCCACTCCATGAACGTGCAGATAGTGTGTGACCACAGGATGCAGATTCTGCAAGTCTGTGCCAGGTACCCAGGCAGCTCCCACGACATCTACATCCTCGGACACTCCCAGGTGCTCCGGCTCAGCTTGATGGATAGCTGATGGGTGACAAGGGTTATCTCATGACGCCTCTCCGCCATCTAATATCAGAAACTGAGCAGCAGTACAATAGGAGTCACATCTCCACAAAGGCTGCGGTGCAGAGAGCCATCGGCCTTCTCAAGATGCGCTTCCGATGCCTGGACCGCTCAGGGAGCGCACTCCAGTAACCCCCAGATCATGTCTCGGTGATAGTGGTTGCATGCTGCGCTCTCCACAATCTTGCGCTGGAGAGGTGGGGTGGAGTGGATGATGAAGACGTTGACGCAGTGGATGCAGCTGCACACGATGAGTCCAGCACTGATTCTGAGGATGAGGAAGCACGGGGGAATGATGAGGGGCTAAACGCTGACCCGGGACTACACCAAGGAGGCAGGGACACCTGGGAGACTTTAATCCAACGAGGACCAGCCTTGCCTAGAGCTTCCATACTCGGCACTTAAGTGTTAAATCTGCCAGTTCATCAGCTGCAACTAAGGGCTTTGGACATAAACTTCAATGTCCACTCAGACACTCAAATGTAGCACAAAGGAACCACCCTCAGCCATGGTAACACATCTGGATTTAATTATATCCATCATATAGTGCAACTAAAATGAAAGCAAAATGTTTTTCAAACATCAAGAAATAATCAAGAAATAATAATGGCCAACACAAAAGCACCAGTGAGAAACCTGTGGTGTGCCTAGGGTGCCTTATGCTTATGTTTACGGGTGCTACGTCTTGGTGCCTCCCCATCGCTCAGAGTGGTATCAGAGACAGCCTGCAGACTCTGCCTCAATGACCTTGGAGGCCGTCCTCTGGCCCGTGGAGCCTGTGCTGGCCCCGCCTGGGAGTGATCTGCCAGGTCCACAGCTGGCATCTCCCCAGTCATTGCAGCCTCACCCAATGAAGCGATCACTGGGAGAGGGGCAGAGCAACTGTTGCTCTTACCCAGAGTGCCTTGAAAGGAGCCCGCAGATATGACAGGCAGCTGCTGCACCAATGTGAGGTCGCCCCTGATATCCCTGCACAATGTCGATGGATGGGCAATGAGCTGGGAAGCTTGAAGCCCACACCATCGCCCACATTGGCAATGACCAGCTGTGGCTACGGGCGCTGTGAGGGCTTGCAGGTCTGAGCGTAACCCCAGGAGAAGCTGCTTGTACTCCTGGAGGCCCCTCTCCATGAGAGTCGCCACTCTCTCCATGGAGGAAGCATGATGCTCTGACATGAGGCTCATCGCATCAGTGATGCTCAGTGTGGACTCCTCCACCACGGACACCACATGGCGAAGATTGGTCTCATGTAACACTCCCAGATGCTCCTGCACACCCGGCCGCATTTCCTGCAGCTGCTGTGTCGAGGACGACTCCAGAGGCACATCATCACGCATCGACTGAGCACGTGCCTGGTCTCCTGTAGTCGTTCGACTGCTGGCGCCATCAGCACTCTCTGTCTTTGCCAGCTCTTCCAGCAGTTGTGAAGTGCCCTGTCCACTGTGCCCCGGGACACTAGCTGATGTTGCAACGCCCACCGAGGTGCTAGTATCTGCGCTGGTGCCTGCCTCGCAGAAATGGTGTGACGCAGGTAACAGTTGAGGGCCCTCAGGTATGAGAGGGGGCATCTGGAATTGCTCCTGGTGGACAGGCCCTGATGATGCTGAAATTAACAACAAGGACAGTGGATTAATTAGCGTGCACACAGTGACACAGTTCTTCCTTTTCCCCCAGGCTCATTATGCACTCAACCTTCCAGAACCAATGGAGACAAATATTGGTGGAGTGGGAAATAGTCAGGAGGAGACCCAAACATTACAGGTGGATACAGACAGGCTGGTCAAATGGCCTAAGGAATGCCAAATGGAACGTTATGTGAATAAGTGTGAGGTGATGCACTTGGGCAGGAGTAACAAGTTACGGGAATACATGAGGAATGGTAAGACTGTGGAGAGTAAGGAGGATCAGAGGGACCTTGCTGGGCATGTGACATGCCTGTTAAAGTAGCGGGGTAGGTGTTTAAGAAGGTAATTGCCATACTTACCTTTATTAGCCGAGGAATAGAATTAGGAACAGGGAGGTCATGTTGCAAGTGCAGAAAACGCTGCCTAGGCCACAGCTATAGTTCTGCATGCAGTTGTGAAATGCACTTCACGGGAAGGATGTGATTGGAGTGGAGAGAGTACAGAGGTCATTGACCAGGATGCTGGCTGGGCTGAAGAGTTTTACTTATGAGGAGACATAGCATAGGCTGGGATTATTTCCCCTGGAGCAGAGGAGATTGAGGGGTGACAATATTGAGGTTTATAACATTATGAGGGGCAAAGATAGGGTCAACAGAAAGGAACTTTTCCCCTTGGCGGAGGGATGAGTAACCCGGTGGCATTGATTTAAGGTAAGGGGCATGAGGTTGACAGGTGATATGATGAGCAACTTTTGTACACAGTAATGTGGGACGCACTGGCTGAAAGGGTGGTGGATGCAGAAACCCTCCTAACATGTAATAAGCATTTGGATGTGCAGTTGTAATGCCATGGTATACAAGGCCATGGGGATAGTGGTGGGAAATGGGATAAGACGACTTTGGAAGGTGCTTGACACACGCATATTTGAAAGACTGAGGGACCTTTGTCTATGACCCACACCTCTGACTCTATCAGTCTGTGAATGAGCAATGTTACAACAATAAAAAAATCAAACAATCATCAGTGCTATGGATGGTGGGAGGACAGAGTGGATGTCACTGTTGACCTCAAATACCTGGCCGTTCCACACCAGCCTCACTGACACCAGTGAACCTGGGTGCATGGTGCCTCTCAATCTCCAGGGCCTCCTGCTCGAAATGGCTTAAAATCATGAGCTGGGCCTGACCACCTCCAGTCTGTGAACGCTCACGCGCATTGTGAGCATTCTCCTGAAAAACAGAGACCATCTTTCATTGCGGCTAATCGCGCATGGACTCTGCACACCCACGCCACACCCCTACCACAGTGGGCCATTTCAGGCCTCCAGTGCCTTTTTCCCCAATACTGCTGATCAGTCACACAAAGTACGCCTGCTCCCAAACCCCCCCAACAGCCATCTTGGACACATTCTGCATCCATCACTTTAGGAAACACACCGTCTTAATTCCCATAGCAAGGAGGCACAACTACATGCAGCGCCGAGAGCAGCAGATGGCTCTTGGCCACGAGACCTTGAGGTTCCCCTTCCACAATCTCAAAACTGTGAATAGGACATGTGTTGGAACTCTGAGTATGCGCCAAGCTGCATCTCCTGCAGGTTGCTCCCAGACTAGTCATGTGCGACTAAGAGCAACACACAGTGCGGGGAGAACTAATCTCCTCATGAACCACTCAGGCTGATGTAAGCATGGGCACTATCTGCTTGCCCACCCAGCGTACGAGAAATGCCCAACATGATTCAATGCAGTCACAACAGTAAGTCTTGGGGGGGCGGGGGTCTCAAAGGCTAAGGCTACCTGCTGGGTTAAATGCCCAATGCCGACATGGTACTCACCCTGCCAGAGTGCAACAAATCATTGAAGCGCTTGCAGCACTGGATCCAGGTGTGCCGCACCACGTCGCGGGAGCTCACCACCTCCGCCACCTCCTCCCAGGCACGTTTGGTCATGTAGGGGGCCTCCTCCTCCCATCCTGGGGGACCAACACCTCCCGTCGTGCTGCCACCTCCTCGAGGAGGGCAGCAAGGCAGTCATCAGAAAAGCGAGAGGCACATTGGCCCCCTGCTGGCCCACCCTGCCGCCTGGCCTGCTCCTGGGGCAGACCCTGCAGTCCTGCTGAGCAGACCCCTGCGGTTGGATCTCCTGGTGGCCATAGCGAGCAGCCTACAGGATGCTGCCAGGCCTTCTTTCAAACAGGCTGCCGTGACGCCATTGGACCCTGTGGTTTGTGCACGCCCACCGCAACCTTCACTCTCCTGCTCTCCACGGGAGTCGGAAATGCACTGGGCAGGCCTTAATTGGCCCGCCCATCCAAAATGGTGGTGCGGCCCTGATCACAGGTGGCAATTGGGTCCATGCCAGCCCGCCAAATGGAAAATTTTGGCCATGAGGTTAGTACCCAAAATTAGAGCACATGGCACTGGGGGCAATATACTGGCATGGATTGAGAACTGGTTAAAGGACAGAAAATAGCGAACGGGAATAGACAAGTCTTTCTCAGGATGGCAGGTGTGATTAGAGGGGGTATATAAATGATTTAGATGTGGGGACCAAATGTGCTATTTTCACATTTGCTGATGACACAAAACGAGGTGGGAATGTAAGTTGTGAGGATACAAGGAGTCTTCAAGGGGATTCTGGCAGGGTAAGTGAGTGGGCAAGAACATGGCAGATGGAATATAATGTGAATGTGTGAAGTTATCCGCTTTGGTAGAAAAACAGATAAAGGCAGAGTATTTCTTAAATGGTGAGAGATTGGGAAGTGTTGATGTCCAAAGGGACCTGGGTGTCCTTGTTCATGAGTCACTAAAAGCTAGCATGCAGGTTCAACAAGCAACTAGGAAGGCAGATGGTATGTGGCCTTAATTGCAAAGAGATTTGAGTACAGGAGTAAGAATATTTTGCTGCAATTGTATAGAGCCTTGGTGAGACTGCACCTGGAACATCGTGTACAGTTTTGGTCTCCTTATCTGAGGAAGCATATATTTGCCATGGAGGTAGTGCAACAGAGATCACCAGATTAATCCCTGGATGGCGGGATTGTCTTATGAGGTGAGATTGAGGAAACTAGGCCTGTTTTCTTTAGAATTTCAGTGATCTCATTGAAACTTACAAAATTCTTACAGGGCGTGACAGGGCAGATGTGGCTAGGATGCCCCCCCCCCCCCCCCCCCCCCCCCCCCCCCCCCCCCCCCCCCCCCCCCCCCCCCCCCCCCCCCCCCCCCCCCCCCCCCCCCCCCCCCCCCCCCCCCCCCCCCCCCACCGCCTGGTGAGTCAAGAACCAGGGGACACAGTCTCAGAATAAGGGGTAGACCATTTAGGGCTGCGATGAGAAGAATTTCTTCACTCAGAGGGTGGTGAATCTTTGGAATTCTCTACCCCTGAAGGTCTGGGGCAGTTCAGTCACTGAGCATGTTCAAGGCGGAAATCCACAAATTGCTGTATACTAATGATGTCAAGGAATGTGAAGATAGTGCTGGGAAGAGGCATTGAGGTAGATGATCAGCCATGATCTGTTTGAATGGCAGAGAAGGCTTGATAGGCCGAATGGCCTACCCCTGTTTGCATGTTCCTATGTTCATAGCCCATCATTCCTAAATGGACCAACTAACTAAATGGCAACACATGCAGTGGAACTCAAACTAAATGGAATATAACAAAATGATTACTCACCTACATATTTACTCCAGTATTCATCCTGAAACAAGAAGGTGACACAGTATCAGTGCACATGATTTTGTGTAAGGGCACAGAGAGACATTGAAAGCAGAGTTAAACAGATAATTCAATAGTGCCATAGTCGGTACTGTTTGCAAAATCCAGCTCTGTCTCACCAGCATCATTCTGTTATAGGACTGCAGAGCTCCATCAGAGTGAGCAGGTATATAACCCATTCTCAGTGTTATTGGGGGAAAGGTTAAACTGAAACCAGTAGAACAGGTGACTTTGATAATGGTGTCGAGATTCTGAGCTCTGTGCGTGGGACACTGCGAAGATAAGTGAAAGATGGCAGCAAATTGACTGAAGTGATGAGCATTTACAAGGGGTTAATTCACCAGTTGGATGGTAATCTGATGGGTAAGATTGACTCCATTTATAAAATCAGCCTGATCTTCCTTCTATTAAACTCATCAGGTTCTATAAGGAGTGTGATCTAATGGTTGGGGGAGAGATTGGTGGCAGTACAGTAAGGGGTGGAAGGGGAACTCGTGAGAGTTGGTGGGGAATGGGGAAGAGATTCAAAGGAGATGGGAGTGAGATTTATGGGAGTTAAGATTAAGATTTATGGGAGTTAGGAGTGAGGTGGGAAGTAGAAGAGAAATAGATGTAGAATGGGAATCAGACGGGTGGAAAATAGAAGTGAGACTGTTGCGATATAGGAGTGGAATTGGTAGGAAATAGGAAAGGCATCATTCTTCTTGAGTTCTCTGCCCACAGTACTACAATGTCTATCACAGGCAGGCCAAGGAGGTAGGTCCCAAACCCATCTGAGCTGCGATGGGGATTGAACCCCATGTTGTTGGCCCCATTCTGACCCACACTGGCCTTCCAGCCAACTGGCCTCCCAAAGAGCCCAAGTCGCTGTGGCAACATATGCTTTCACATATATGTGGTAGCCTGGAGATATGGACAGTGATGGTAGAGGCTCCAATTTTCTTTCCATCACCTGTCTGACCAGGAATCTCTCCTGCTTGCCATTGGCGTGTGTTGGAAGGATTTGCAGGTTGATAATCAGCATGTTTGGCTGTGTTATGAACACACATTCCTTGGCCATCAAGTCCTGGGATAGGACTTGACCTCAGAACTTCTGCCTCAGAGGGAGGGACACTACCTACTGCACCACAAGACCCCCTGATAGGAGATGCATTAAGAGCCAGCATTATAGTTCAAAGGTTGTGTGCTCAATGAAGAAATAACATCCTATGCCATGGCACCAACAACAATGTGTGGCACTGCCCCCTCCACACCATTCATTCCTTGTCAAACTCTACAGTTTCCCATGCTCCCCAGCACCACACATGGCCAACACAATTTCCTCTTTGCCAGAACGGAGGGACCCGAGGATCAAATTAATTCCATTTTCGGGCAGGATTCCAATAAACCAGGAGATCTCCAGGCATGAGTCAGACACCCTGAGGCAGCTCCACTGCTGGGGCCTTTCCCATGTCACCCTATGCTGCCTGCAGTCCCGGGAGTGGTGGGGTAGGGGAGGATTCAGAGGATGTGATCTGTGGATGGGGGTGGGGTTGGGGGTGTGGCTGCAAGATGGGAACCTCCAGTGGGATGCAGTCACCCTGGGGACCCAGGGTACAATGCTCCTGCTGACTGGAAAATCTCAGCAAGAACATGTGCAGCGAGGCCTCAGATTTGTCCAAAGTCAGAAATGAATGCCGAGACAGGGCCACCCATAAAGAAAAGCCGTAATCAATTGGGCAGTGTCCCAAATACCTGTGCAGTTCTGGTGTAGGCTCTGCCCTGCTAATTTAGTTTTATGAGACTAAAACAATCTTAAAACAGGAGCAACAATGTTAAATTTAGAACCCTTTGTTTCTATCTGCTGTGTCCCATGCCATCTTTATTTTAAACATCTCCATGTAATCACTCTGCAATTCCATCTGTTATAATGAAAACATCTTTCCAATTTAGTTTTCTCATTCTGGGCAGAATCTTCCTTTGTACCCTCTCTATATCTCAAGATCCATCCTCATGTCTCCTCATGTGGCTCTGTCACATGAGTGGGGGCATGTTAAAAATGACATTTTAAAACTTTTCTTTTATTTTTAATTAACATCGGAAACCTGATCCCGTCCGCGGATGAGGCTTCCTTAAAAATCCAAAGGTCGCTTGGCCTTTTTGCCCCACCCACCAACCATAAGGTTGGACGGGCAGGGAAATATTCACTTTAATTAATTTATTAATGGGCTTAACAGACCTTTTAGTTGTCAGTGGGCGCGCTGCTGACCCTCGCACACGCCTGCCCAACCGAAATATCCCCCAAGTGCACGGGATGCTCGCCCAACGCCATCGCCTGTTATTTCACAGTCGTGTGTGTCAGGCTAAAATCCAGCCCCTGTTTACCTTAATTTTAAAATCTTTATTTTTAATGTTAGAAATCTTCAGCTCCTGAGGCAGCCCTGTGCCTTCAGGGAGCTTTCGCTGAGCGCACCCACGCGCATGTGCTGACTTCCATGCTCACCCTCCTCCCCTCCATCCAGGCAGCGCTGAGCATTTCAGTGCACAATTCATACCATTAATGGACCAGTCAGTGTGAAATCGCATTCGGGGCCCGATCAGGGGCAGCAGCCACTTCCGGGCCCACCCACCGCACCAGCCCGACAAGGGGAAAGTCCTTCCCATAGACTCATTAGAGCCTAGAAGGATGCCATTGGGCCCATTGAGTTCATGCTGGCTCACTGTAGGGCAACCCAGTCAGTCCCATCCCCCTGCTCTATCCTCCATAGTCCTGCAAGTTATTTCCCTCAAGTGCCCATCCAACTATCTTTTGAAATCAGTGATTGACTCCACTTCCACTCCCATCATGGGCAGTGAGTTCTAGGTCATTACCGTTCACTTCCTCACGTTCCCCCTGCATCTCTTGCCCAAACCTGTGATCCTGAATCGTTGTATCATCAGCTAATGGACACGGTTTGCATTTATTACCCAGAGAAGGTGGTTGTTTGAATTGCTGGTGTTGTTTTTAATATAACTGAGCAGCTTGCTTAGGCCACCGCACCCAGGGCCCATAAAGAGTCAACCACTTTGGTGCCAGGCTGCAGTCACATATAAGCCAGACTGAGTAAGGAAGGACAGTTTCCTTCCTGTAATGAACCTGTTGGATTTTTATGACAATCCAATGGCTTCATCGTCGCTCCTACCAATACCAGAATTTTATTCCCTGATGGCATTCAAATTTGTAACATCACCTTGCGTTCCCTGAATTTAGTCCAAGTCTCTAGATTACTAATCTTGTAACCCATCCACCAATACTGTACTCTACAAAGAAAACATAGCATAATTGGGCACTGAGGGTTAGATGTGCTGTCCCTCAGTGCACTCACAGTACAAGGGAGAACGTAGATAAAGATATCTCCATCTGGAGTTCCCTCAGCTGATGATATTTAGGACAAATATTTGTAGAATATTATTTCAATCCATTTGTAATTTTTCCAACATCTTCCAGGGTGAATGAAAGTGACAGCTTGCCCAGCCAGCTTGGCTAATATTTCTCATGTTGTTGCATCGAAGGAATGCGGTAGAAAAATATGACAGTGCTCAGAAATGGAACAACTCATTGCCAATCAAAATTGAATCAAAAGTTTGTACTTACAGTTTTCTGGTCATCTTCATAAATTTCTCTGACTTCTTCATATGAACACCTTTCTTCAATGCATTCTCTCTCCACATTACCTTCTTTAAATTCCTCCCAGAAGCCATTTGCACGTCTTAGGCGTGTTAAGACGCTGTTAGCCTTTTCATTGGTCAGAAAGACTAAATGAAAGCAACCAATGATAAACAAAAAGCTCCGCAGCTGTCAATCTGTCAGTTAAACTATTCAGACTGTCAGAACGTCATGATGTCAGGTCAAGTGCTTGGGGACAGGAAAGGCAGAATCAGCCCTGTAGAATCATGGGCCTATCCCTGACCTGTAGAATCATGGGCCTATCCCTGACCTATAGAATCATCGGCCTATCCCTGACCTATGGAATCACGGGCCAATCCCTGACCTATAGAATCACGGGCCTATCCCTGACCTATAGAATCATCGGCCTATCTCTGACCTATAGAAACACGGGGCTATCCCTGACCTACAGAATCAGGGGCCTATCCCTGACCTACAGAATCACCTGAACTATAGAATCATGGGCCCATCCCTGACCTATAGAATCATCAGCCTATCTCTGACCTATAGAATCATGGGCCTATCCCTGACCTATGGAATCATGGGCCCATCCCTGACCTATAGAATCATCAGCCTATCTCTGACCTATAGAATCATGGGCCTATCCCTGACCTATAGAATCATGGGCCCATCCCTGACCTATAGAATCATCGGAGTATCTCTGACCTATAGAATCATGGGCCTATCCCAGACCTACAGAATCATGTGCCTATCCCTGACCTTCAGAACCATCTGAGCTATAGAATCATGGGCCTATCCCTGATCAATAGAATCATGGACCTATCCCTGACCTATAGAATCATGAGCCTATTCCTGATCTATAGCATCATGGGTGCATCTCTGACCTATAGAATCACAGACCTATACCTGACCTATAGAATCACGGGACTATCCCTGACCTATGAAATCATGGGCCAATCCCTGACCTATAGAATCACAGGCATATCCCTGACCTATAGAATCATGAGCCTTTCCCTGACCTACACAATCATGAGCCTATTCCTGATCTATAGCATCATGGGTGCATCTCTGACCTATAGAATCACAGACCTATACCTGACCTATAGAATCACGTGACTATCCCTGACCTATGAAATCATGGGCCAATCCCTGACCTACAGAATCATCGGCCTATCCCTGACCTATAGAATCATGGGCCTATCCCTGACCCACAGAATCACGGGCCTACCCCTGACCTACAGAATCATGGGCCTATCCCTGATCTATAGAATCATGGGCCTATCCCTGACCTACAGAATCATCAGCCTATCCCTGACCTACAGAATCATCTGACCTATAGAATCATCGGCCTATCCCTGACCTACAGAATCATGGGCCTATCACTGACCTATAGAATCATCGGCCTATCTCTGACCTATAGAATCACGGGCCTATCCCTGACCTATAGAATCATGAGCCTATCCCTGACCTACACCATCATGAGCCTATTCCTGATCTATAACATCATGGGTGCATCTCTGACCTATTGAATCACAGACCTATCTCTGACCTATAGAATCAAAGGCCTATTTCTGACTTATAGAATCATGGGCCCATCCCTGACCTATAGAATCACGGGCCTATCCCTGACCTATAGAATCATCGGCCTATCTCTGACCTACAGAATCATGGGCCTATCCCTGACCTATAGAATCATGGGCCTATCCCTGACCTACAGAATCACGGGCCTATCCCTGACCTACAGAATCATCTGACCTATAGAATCATGGGCCTATCCCTGATCTATAGAATCATGGGCCTATCCCTGACCTACAGAATCACGGGCCTATCCCTGACCTATAGAATCATGGGCACATCCCTGACCTATAGCATCATCAGCCTATATCTGACCTATAGAATCACGGGCCACTCCCTGACCTATAGAATCATAAGCCTATTCCTGACCTACACAATCATTCGCCTATTCCTGATCTATAGCATCCTGGGTGCATCTCTGACCTATTGAATCACAGATCTATCTCTGACCTATAGAATCACAGGCCTATTTATGACTTATAGAATCATGGGCCTATACCTGATCTATAGGATCATGTGCCTATCTCTGACCTACAGAATAATAGGTCTATCCCTGACCTATAGAATCATTGGCCTATTCCTGTCCTGTAGAATTATTGGCCTATCCCTGATCTATAGAATCACGGGCCTATCTCTGAGCTATAGACTCATGGGCCAATATCTGACCTGTAGAATCATGGGCCTAGCTGCCCCCCACTTTCCCCACCGCCCCACCCCAGCCTTTCTGGCTTGGACTGCGAGCCTGCCCTCTGGCTATTGATTGGCCAATTTGCAGAAAATGAATGATGTCCACACAGGATGTGGGCGCCTGACCCCCATTTGAGGCAGGTGGCAGGATTCAGAAGACTGCAGTGAAAATCCTGCCCTGGGATTCTTCCCCAGATGCTGTGGAAACACAGAGCCATTCGCTGAGTTAAATAGCAGGAAGGACAGACACTCGGAGGGATGGGAAAGAGAATAGGCAATAAGGGGAGGGGGTGGTCTGGTTACATGATGGGAGGACAAATAAAGGGGCAGTTGGATCATATGAAGTGTGGTGAATAAAGGGGAAACGGGCAGAATGGTGGGGAATGAGGATCTGTAAAATAATGAACATCTACCAGTAATTGTAACGGAAATGAGCTCATTACTATGACTACGACATTTTGTAACAGAAATCGAACTGAGCTGTTTTGTTCTGAAAGGCTGATTTCACAAACATTCCTCAATCAGAGACTTCAGACTGAACCAAATACCAAAAGAACAGTTTGTGGGTACTCGGCTGCCGGTTCCTATTTATTTCAGCTGTCAAACAATCCTGGTCAAACGTGGCAATCAACTGCAACCTTACTGAAGGGATGAGCCTCTTCTCCTCATTAAGATTACAAACTTTGAATCTCTGCACAATCGGTAAGCACAATTTTAAATTTGAGAATCTTTGTACAAAAAGCGGTTGACAGAAAGACTGTACCTGGAATTTCAGCTCCTGTGGGATTAAAAAGCAGAATAAGAAATATGGCCCAGAAAAGACTCGCCATGGTTTGTTTCTGCTAAAAGTTCTCGCATCTGAATTTCTGTGAACTGGCTGAATCAACAAGAGTTCAAAGATCATCAACCAGCTTGGAAAAGGAAAACACTCAAATCCTATCGACCCTCATCTCTGGCATCCTGTGTGCATCACAATCAGCAGATAGCTGTCCCCTGCAACCAGTGAATTCAGGGCAAGAGATTGTGAACAGAACAGCCTAATGCACAGGTCCAAACATTACCCCCGCTCTGCCCCCACCCTCCCAACCCCACGCCCTGCAGTGTCTGTGTAAAATTGGAATTTCATTGTGTTTCGGGGCTGAGGCAGTTCCTGTTGGTTTTCTGCCCCTGGTTTCCCAACATAACATAAACCTTCCCTGCAATAAGGATATTGAGTTCATTACTTACTTATTCATAATCCAGCAATTATTGGCCAAACCTAGTTGCCCTTGAGGTGGTGGTGAGCTGCCTTCTTGAGCCGCTGCAGTCCATGTGGTGTAGGTACACCCACAGTGCTGTTAGGGAAGGAGTTCCAGGATATAGTTTCAGTTCAGGATGGCTCGGCAGGAGGCTTGCAGGGGGTGATGTTCTCAAATATCTGTCCTTGTCCGTCTAGGTTGTAACAGTCATGGATTTGGAAGATGCTGTTGAAAGATGCTTGGCGATTTGCTGCAGTAAATCTTGTAGATGGTACATACAGCTGCCACTGTGCATTGGTAGTGGAGGGACTGAATGTTTAAGGAAATGGATAGGGTGATGATCAAGTGGGTTGCTTTGTCCTGGATGCTGTTGAGTTTCTTGAGTGTTGTTGGAGCTGCGCTCATCCAGGCAAGTGAGGAGTATTCCATCACACTCCTGAGTTGTGCCTTGTAGATGGTGGACAGGCTTTGCGGAGTCAGGAGGCAAGTTATATGGCTGGTCCAGTTATGTTTCTGGCCAATAGTAACCCCTAGGATGCTGTCTTGAGATTTATCAGCCCAAGCTTGAACATTGTTCAGCTCTTTCTGCATGAGTGTGATTGCTTAGTATGTGACAAGTAGCGAATGGTGCTGAACATTGTGCAATCATCAGCAAAGATCCTCACTTCTGATCTAATGATGGAAGGAAGGTCATTGATGAAGCAGTTAAAGATGGTTTGGCCTAGGGCACTACTCTGAGGAACTCCTGTAGTGATGCCCTGGAGCTGATATGATTGACCTCCAAAAACTACAACCATCTTCCTTTGCGCTTGGTAAGACTCCAACCAGTGGAACATTTTCCTGATTCTCATTGACCCCAGTTTTGCTAGGGCTCCTTGATGCCACACTCGGTCAAACGCCTCACCTCTGATCCATGTTTTAACCAAGACAGTAATGAAGACTGGAGCCAAGTAGCCTTGGTGGAATCCAAACTGAGAGTCAGTGAACATGTTGCTGAGCAAGTGCCGCCTGATAGCATTGTCGACAACATCTTCCGTCACTTTGCTGATCATTTCCATATATTAGGATGAGGGCTCATAGCTCTGCAGCAAGAGCTCTGGGGGGTGGGTGGGGTGCGTGGTGGGTGTGTGAGACGGGTATGGGGAAGTGATTGAGGTGTTAGGGGATGAGTTAGAGCGGGCTCATGCCTCCAACTGCTGGAGATGGGCCAGTGAGCCACAAGATTCTGGAGTATTTTGGTGACGAGTTAGGCAGTGGGGACAGACTTCCTGCAATGATGTTTTGAACCTTTGAATATGGGTTCCTTTATGGTGATGAATGATGGTTTTAAATCTTCAGTGGAACAGGGATCCGATGACGGACGGGATCGATCACTGACTCTGAAGGCACAGCAACAGGACTGGAGTGGGAGAGGTGGAGAGGTGATTTCAGGGTTTACACCCCTGCCCCTCACCCACCTTCCCTCCTGCCCCCTCTGCCCACACCACCCACCACCACCACCACCCCGCCCCCCCCACCCCTCCCACCCCTGTTGTGGTTCAGCCACCTATTATAGAAGCTGCTTGATTTTGACTCCTCCTTTGGCTGAATGGATATACTAAGCGGAGCAGTTTGTGCAGCCTCACAGGACAGGCAGAGATGAGTGACCATCCTCCACCCCCACCTCACCCGCTCCCCAACTCCCCATCTCACCCTGTCCCCACCTCCCCATCTCCTCAACTCCGCACCTCAACCCCTCCCCACCTCACCCCCTCCCCAACTCCCCACCTCCCCAACTCCCCACCTCACCCCCTCTCCACCTCCCCCCTTCCCCATCTCACCTCCTCCCCAACTACCCTGCTTCCCACCTCACAACCTCACCCCCTCCCCAACTCCCCACCTCACCCCTTCCCCACCTCATCCCTTCCCCACTTCACCACCTCATCACTTCCCCACCTCAATCCCTCGCCCCCTCACCACCTTAACCCCACACCCCCTCACCAACTCGCCACCTCACCAATTCACCACCTTGACCCCTCAACCCCTCAGCACCTTAACCCCATGGCCTCTCACCACCTCAGCCCCTCACCACCTCAACCCCTCATCCTCTCAACCCTTTGCCCCCTCACCACCTCAACTCTGCAACCCCTCACCCTCTCAACCCTTTGCCCCCTCACCACCTCAACTCTGCAACCTCTCACCACCTCAACCCTTTGCACCCTCGCACCTCAATCCCCTCGCCATCTCAACCGCTCACCCTCTTGCCTCAGTTGTGTAAAAGGCCTTGTTACCTACTTGCAGCCAGGAGAGCCAAAATCACCAACCACACCCCTCTGCCCCCTCCCCACTATCGCCTACATCTAACCCGACTGCCAGGGACCATTCCTGTGGGACCCCTGGGCACGACATAAACTCTAGGTTCAGGAGGGGTCAGGCCTACTAAAATCAAATGATTCAGGTTCTCTTGTCAGCAAGCGACGGTCACCCTGACAGTCTCTTCTTGCACTCCACCCTCCACCCTCCAGCCCCCAGACCCCCAAATTTAGGCCTCAACAGACTGAACTAGATTGAAGTGATTAAATGTATATTGAAAAATGTAGAGAAACAAAACAACCCAGGTAAAGGAAAATAACAAGGTTGGTGTGGTTTGGGGCAGGGGTAGGGTAGGTGGTGGGTGGGTGTCTGTGTGTGTGTGTGGGGGGGGCGGGGGGGTGGTGGGGCAGTTGACAATAGAATGGGTGGGGGAGGCTGATTCTAATCGACAGTGAATTAAACTAGGTGAAGGCAGAACAACACTCCCTCAGACCCTACAGGCTGGAGTGGAAGTGTTAACGTGGAGGGTGAAGGTGGAGGGACAGGCCCTGCAGCCTCTGTTTGCCTCAACTATGGGATGTGACGCCCACAGAACAACTCTGGTGATTGTCAGGCCTGTGGCTTTTTCACAGGGGTTTGAATTGTCTCGGGTTCTCAGCAAAATTTCGGTGGGAAAGTAGGCGAGAAACACAGCTACCCGGGGGACAGAAAGATCTCGAGTTTTAAAAAAAACTTGCTACTTATTTATCTCATTCTTCTGTTTCCAGCTCATTGACCATGTGGGGCCCCCTGCAGGACAACTTCTCCCCCCCCCACCCACCCATACCCCTGGCCCAGGGCTCAGCCCTGCAGCTGTCAATCTGCAGTCCGAGCCTGAGCGGCATTGGAGGGCACGCTCTCTGGGAGTCACAGATTCTGGGATGCCACTGACCTGCTGACCTCTGAACTGCTGGCCTGACAGCTCTGCAAATTCAACAGTTAGTCAACAGGAGCCGAGGGAACAGCAAACAGACATGAAGGTTCACTGACCGCAGCAAACACTGGGGAAGAAAACACACTCATCAACAATGCCAGCACAGGGAGCAGCAGATGGGCAGCACCTACTTAAGGTGGAGCCAATTAAACTCAGCAGGCTTCCATTTCAGAACTCCAGTCAATGCCAATTGGGTCTTGCTTGAGGTATTTTCAGCTAGTAAGCTATGGGCGATGAAGGAGTGAGCCAGGGCATCTTGCCAGTATGCCTCACTGGTCTGCTTGAGGGATTGAGCCTGTTGGGATGGTGGAAGTGAATTGCTGATCTGGAAGGAGGCGAGTTCAGGATCGATACCAGCTCTCAACACTGCTGAATACTCACAAATAGGTTTTGGGGCCTTTCCTGCAGTGGCCCTTTAAGGACTGCTGGTCATGCCATTTAGCCATTGCTACAAATGAGAGGAGTGTCTCCATTCATTCCTGAAAGTTGGAAACAGATTCCCTCTCCCAGATTGTCCAGGATTCTCTCAGAAAGGACCACTGAGCTCCAGGAAGCTGATCCAGGAGGAGAGCACTCCCTGCCTGTCAACAGTGGGAGGTGATGGTGTAGTGATATTGTCACTGGGCTAGTATTCCAGGGGCCCAGGGTAATGCTCTGGGGACCTGAGTTCGAATCCCACCACGGCAGATGGATGAATTTGAATTCAATAAAAATCTGGAATTAAAATTCTAATGAAGTCCATGAAACCATCATTGTCAATTGTTGTAAAAATACATGTGACTCCAGACCCAGCGCAATGTGGTTGACTCTGAAATAGCCTAGCAAGGCACTCAGCTATATCAAACCACTAAGACCCAAAAATAGGAATGAAAATGGATGGACCACCCGGCATGCAATAGCAATATCAAAGTCCTCCTTACTAACATCTGGGGGCTAGTGCCAAAGTTGGGCGAGTTGTCTCACAAACTAGTCAAGCAACAGCCTTAACTAGCCATCCACATGGAATCAGACCTTACAGATAATGTCCCAGACACCATCATCAACACCACCATGTCCCATGGGCAGGGGACCCAGGAGTAGTGGCATACAGGAGCATACAGGGAGGGAGTTGCCCTGGGAATCCTCAACATTGACTCCAGACCCCATGAAGTCTCATGCCAAACATCAGCAAAGGCACCTGCTGCTGAGGAATCAGTGCTTCTCCATGTTGAACACCATTTGAAGGAAGCATTCACAAAGGCTCAGAATGTACTCTGGGTGGGGGATTTTAATGTCCATCATCAAGAGTGGCTGGGTAGCACCACTACTGACTGAGTCCTAAAGGACATAGCTGGGTTTGTAGCAGGTGGTGAGGGAGAAACATACTTGACCTCATCCTCACCGACAGATGCATCTGTCCATGACAGTAATGGTGACAACCGCACAGTTGTTGCAGAGACAAAGTCCCGCCTTCACATTGAAGATACCTTCCATACTGTTGTGTGGTGCTAAATGGGATCGATTCTAGCAACTCAAGACTGGGCCTCCATGAGGCACAGTGGGCCATCAGCAGCAGAATTGTACTCAAACACAATCTGTAGCCTCATGGCCTGGCATATATCTATCATTACCATCAAACCAGAGGATCAACCCTGGTTCAATGAAGAGTGCAGGAGGGCATGCTGGGAGCAGCGCCAGGCATACCTAAAAATGAGGTGTCAACCTGGTGAAGCTACAACACAGGACTACTTGCTTGTCAAGCAGCAAGTGATAGTCAGAACTAAGTGATTCCACAACCAATGGATCAGATCTAAAACAAAACCAGAAAATGCTGGAAAAACTCAGCAGGTCTAGCAGCATCTGCTGAGAGAGAAACAGAGTTAACGTTTTGAGTCCGTGTGTCTCTTCTTCAGAGCTGAAGAGAATTGGAAATGTGGTGAAATTTATACTGTTTAAGGCAGGTGTAGTGAGTGGAGCTGGATAGAAGGCCAGCAATAGCTGGGGACAAAGGAGAAATTGACAAAGATGTCATGAACAAAAGGACAAAGGGAGTTTTACTGGTGGTGGTTAGAGCTAAAAAAGGTGCTGATAAGTGGCGTAAAGGTAAGAAAACACAATGTAATAATAACAGAACAAAGATAGCATTGTGTGAAAGAACAACATGGAACAAGTAAGAGATGGCCCTTTTGGGGGTGGGGTGGGGGGAGGGGGTGGGGGGTGGTCGGGAGAAAAGGATAGAAAATGGGTTCAAAATGAGATAAAACAATGAATCAGTGAATAAAAATAAAAATAAATAAATAAATAATTTTAAAAAATAATAATTTTGAAAAAGGAGATTAAAAAAGGGGTGAGGATGGAGGAGAGAGTTCATGATCTGAAATTGTTGAACTCAATATTCAGTCCGGAAGGCTGTAAAATGCCTAGTCGGAAGATGAGGTGTTGTTCCTCCAGTTTGCGTTGAGCTTCACTGGAACATTGCAGCAGGGCAAGGATGGACATGTGGGCAAGAGAGCAGGGTGGAGTGTTGAAATGGCAAGCGACAGGGAGTCAGGATCATGTTTGCAGACAGACCGAAGATGTTCCGCAAAGTGGTCACTCAGTTTGTATTTGGGCTCTCCAATGTAGAGGAAGCCGCACTGGGAGCAACGAATGCAGTAGACTAAATTGAGGGAAGTGCAAGTGAAATGCTGCTTCACTTGAAAGGAGTGTTTGGGCCCTTGGACGGTGAGGAGGGGGGAAAGTAAAGGGGCAGGTGTTGCACCTTCTGCGGTTGCATTGGAAGGTGCCACGGGAGGGGGATGAGGTGTAGGGGGTGATGGAGGTGTGTACCAGGGTGTCTCAGAGGGAATAGTCCCTATGGAACGTATATGGGGGATGAGGATGTGTTTGGTGTTGGCATCATGCTGGATTTGGTGGAAATGGGGGAGGATGCGGAGGCTGGTGGGGTGAAAAGTGAGGACAAGGGGGACCCTATCATGGTTCTGCAATGAAGGGGAAGTTGTGATGAGTTTGACAAGGTTGAGGGCCTTGGTTAACGAAGAAGGAAGACATGTCAGAAGTGCCGTTTTAGAAAGTGGTGTCATCGGAACAGATGCGACGGAGGCAAAGGGACTGAGATCAGATTTAAGCTCTGCAGTCCTGCCACACCCAGTCATGAATGGTTGTGGGCAATTAAACAACTCACTGAAGGTGGAGGCTCCACAAATATCCCCATCCTCAATGATGGGGAGCCCCAGCACATCAGTACAAAAGATAAAACTGAAGCATTTGCTACAGTCTTCAGCCAGAAGTGCTAAGTGGGTGATCCATCTCGGCCTCCTCCAGTCTTCAGCCAATTCGATTCACTCCACTCCGGAAACAGCTGAAGGCACTAGATACTGCAACGGCTATGGGCCCTGACAATATTCTGGCAATTGTACTTGTTAGGGGAAAATTAAATATATATAATAAAAAAAAGAAGCACACAGTAAGAATTTGCTGAACATACTTAAAATCTCCAAGCAGCCATGGATGCTAAACCTATTGATAGCTGAGGGTAAGCAGATGGACATTGCACACAAAGAGGCTTTGAGTTTTGTGTGATTTACACAGTTTCAAGAGATGAGCTAATGTCCAGGCACAGGCAGAACCATTCAAGTGGTGCAATGGTACATTGAAGCCTTGGGAGCTGGACTGGAGATAAAACATAACATAAAGTTAAATTAGGTACACTCCTTTCTCAGATAGGGACAGGGCAGATGGTTTAGCTTAGATATGGGAGGACATACAAAGACAAAAAGGGGCTTTGATGAAACACAAATTGTTCTGAGCTGTGAGAATCAAGGTCTTTGCATACGTGTTTTAATTTTGACTGGATAATATAATTATGTATACACCCTTTAGCATAATTGATTCGCAGAATCACATGTTTATGTACTCAATAGGATAGTTTTAATATGATACCTGTGTGTCGGTTACCAATTGGATGTATCCAAATGTACTCAAATATATTTTGATAAGAAAAAGTACAAAAGTTGTGAAATGTAATCAATCTAGGAGCTGGGTCATTTTCAGGAATGATTGCAGCTCCCTTGAATATGCTTGAATAATACCAGTTAAAGGAAGCCTGAGTCTCTCTGGTCGCTATGTGATCGGGGATTGTAATTTCTCCTCTTCGACTGGCCTATGTGGTAGTTGCAGGATTGGAGGGAATACCCTCTTCAGTGCTGAAGACTTGTGCTCTAGAACTTGCCACGCCCCTAGCCAAGCTGTTCCAGTACAGCTACAACACTGGCATCTACCCGGCTATTTGGAAAATTGCCCAGGTATGTCCTGTGCACAAACAGCAGGACAAATCCAACCCAGCCAATTATCGCCCCATCAGTCAACTCTCGATCATCAGTAAATTAATGGAAGGGGTCATCAACAGTGCTATCAAGTGACACTTGCTTAGCAATAACCTGCTCACTGAAGCCCAGTTTGGGTTCCGCCAGGGCCTCTCAGCTCCTGAACTCATTATGGCTTTGGTTCAAACATGGAAAAAAAGAGCTGAACCCCTGAGGTGAGGTGAGAGTAACTACCCTTGACATAAAGGCCCCATTTGACCGAGTGTGGCGTCAAGGAACCCTAGCAAAACTGGAATCAATGGGAATCAGGGGGGAAACCCTTTGCTGGCTGGAGTCATACCTAGCACAAAGGAAGATGCTTGTGTGCTTGTGGTTGTTGGAGGTCAATCATCTTAGTTCCAGGACATCACTGCAGGAGTTCTTCAGGGTAATGTCCTCCGCCCAACCTTCTTCAGCTGCTTCATTAATAACCTTCCTTCCATCATAAGGTCAGAAGGGAGGATGTTCGCTGATGATTACACAATGTTCAGCACCATTCACGACTCCTCAGATACTGAAGCAGTCCATGTCCAAATGCAGAAAGACCTGGATAATATCCAGAATTGGGTTTGGGGTTTGACAAGTAGCAAGTTACATTTGTGCCACACAAGTGCCAGGCAATGACCATCCCCAACAAGAGACAATCTAACCATCACCCCTCGATATTCAATGGCATTACCATCACTGTATCCCCGACTATCAACATTGACCAGAAGCTGGACTAGCCAGATAAATACCGTGGCTACAAGAGCAAGTCAGAGGCTGGGTATCCTGTAGCGAGTAACTCACCTCCTGACTCCCAAATCCTCTCCACCATCTACAAGGCACAAATCAGGAGTGTGATGGAATACCCCCCACTTGCCTGGATGAGTGCAGCTCCCACAACACTCAAGAAGCTTAACACCGTCCAGGACAAAGCAGCCTGTCTGATTGTCACTACATGCACAAACAATCACTCCGTCCATCATCAACACAGTAGCAGCAGTGAGTACTATATACAAGATGCATTTCAGGAATTCACCAAGGCTCCTTAGACAGCATCTTCCAAACCCACAACCACTATCTTCTAGAAGGACAAGGGCTGCAGATAGACTGGAACACCACCACCTGGAAGTTCCCCTCCAAGGCACTCACCATCCTGACTTGAAAATATATCACTGTTCCTTTGCTGTTGATGGGTCAAAATATTGGAACTCCCTTTCTAACTGCACTGTGGGTGTACCTACACCATATAGGCTGCAGCGGTTCAAGGAGGTAGCTCATCACTACCTTCTGAAGGGCAATTAGGGATGGGCAACAAATGCTGGTCCAGCCAGCGATACCCACATCCTATGAATGAATAAAAAAGACTAACACACCCCAAGTTGCTGGCTCAGAGGAGATGCAGCTTGATATTGGGATAAATCAAAGTAGCTGTGGCCTTCACTCTGAATCTTGAAGAATTGATGGAAGCCCTGTTAGTTGCCATTGCTGGCTTCCAGCAATATCTTTGGAAGATTTTCCTGGCGTCTTGTGCTGCCAGGGCATATCAGGAAGCACTTCCTGCAACGTGTTGCAGTTACAGGTAGCAGATTCTTTCCATTATTGGTCAACACAATCATGTGGATGGAAACTGTCCCCATTGCCTGATGTCAGTCATCAAAGATGGGCCTGAAAATGACATCTCTTGTCTCTTCACTCAAGGATGATCATTTTGCTCTCCAGGGAGAAACAAAACTCTTTCTCTCTCCCTTGCTTCCATTTCCAGCTCTTCATGCTCACTCGTGTCCAATTCCTCACCCAGTGAGGACCTTCTGGCTCGATGCTGGCAATTGCACATGTAAATTTTCACAATGTATTTGGTGAGAAAGTGGCTGCAGCTGAGTCTCCAACTCTGGCAGTCAATTCCCCAGTGGAGATGCCTGGCTATCTTTGATATAGCTGGCCTCTTCCTACAAAGCACCCTGTTTTGTCTTGAGATGGAGTTTCTTTAGGGCTTGCCCGTTACCACAAGAAAGCTGCCATAGACTGTTATTCGTAAAAAAAACATTCTTGTTGATTTGCAGATCTATATACATCACAGTACTCTACATCAGGTTATATTTCTACTTCCCACTAGATCTCAGTCTCTTAGTTATGTGACATTGTATCATAGTTACATCAGATACATCAGTATCAGGTGCTCCTGATGTTAACCTTTTACTCTACATCACCCCCGCAGCCTCCACAAGTCTTTATTTCAACTATATGAATGCTCTTACCTGGCCCCGAATTCCCGCCCCCCCACCAATCTCTCAGACTTCACAGGATTAACCTCTGTGGTGCCTTGACCAATCTCCCTGACCTGGCCCTGACTTCATTTCGAGGTTGGGAATGAACTGCACTCTCTCGTTCGATAGGAGTGTCTTCCACCTGGGTGGTTGTAGAGATTCTACTCGTTTCTGGTTCCTTATCTCCATCCGGATCTTTTTTTTATTCATTCACGGGATGTGGGCTTCACTGGCTGGGCCAGTCTTTATTGCCCATCCCTAATTGCCCTTAAGAAGGTGGTGGTAAGCTGCCTTCTTGAACCGCTGCAGACCATACGGTGCAGGTACACCCACCGTGTTGTTAGGAAGGGAGTTCCAGGATTTTGACCCAGCAACAGTGAAGGTAAAATATGTCCAAGATTCCACTGGTTTCCTCTCCAGTGATATCAAGGCTCTTGGGTTCCTTCTGATATTTCTCTGATCCATTTCGATTCTATACGATTTTGGTTTTGGAGCTCTTTCTGTTACAATTCCTTCTTTCTGTTGATCTCGTCTCCATACTCTCTCCCTGGCCATAGTACTTTCAAGTCTCATGCTCTAGCCTGAGGTTGACATTACGATCTTGACTGTCTCTTTGTGGGGCCTCACGCTTCCTAATTTTCTCCCGATCATCTGAGATAATATTATATTGTAGACTGCACTGCATCACGGCGAGTCATTACATCACTGAGAATCAATTTCTTGATTGTTTGAATGCTTCTTTCTGCTTCTGTTTTTGACTGAGGATATCTAGGAGAGCTAGTCACATGTATGAAACCATATTCCTGCACAAAGTTGTAAAACAGCTTGTTAGCAAACTGAGGTCCATTGTCTGACACCACAAAGTCCGGGATGCCACGTGTCACAAGGATTCTCAGTGATGTAATGACTGCCTCCGCCGTGATGCAGTGCAGCCTACTCACCAGACCATGCAGAGTAGTAATCAGTGACAATGCTGAAAACGCTGCCTTTAAACTCAAATAAACCCATTCCCAGGCGCTACCATGGCCGCTGGGAAAAGTGGAGGGTACCAGTGGTTCACTCTCTTTTGGCTGTTCACTGCACACATAAAACGATTCATGATGAACTATTCAATGGAGTGGCTGATGCCTGGCCACCAGACTGACTGCTGGGCTCTTCCTGGCATTTCATTATTCCCAAGTGACCTTGATGGATTTCCTGGAAAATGTTGAGTGTTTTAGGGATGACTGGTCTGTCACTAAAAACTAAGAGATCATCAATGCTTGTGAGATGTTTTCTCAGCTTGAGGTATTGGTGAAGTACTGGGTTATTAGGAGTGCAGTCAGGCTATCCACCCTGGCAGTGCTCTTTTATTACAATGGACTCATCATCCTGCTGTTGTGCTTGCTTCATTTCTTGTCATCCCTTCACCGTGGCTGGCAAGTATTGGTAATGAACGAGTACAATCTTCCACTTTCTCAATAATATTGAAACTTTCCAGTTTAACTCCTTCCACTGGTACTCATGTCCAGTACAGACTCGTCCAGCCTTTCCATGTGCAGAGCCACATTTCAATTTTTCTCACTCAGCAAATTTCAGTAAGATAAGGCCTGGCACAATATTCAACATGAGTTTCAAATAAAAGCTGATGTATGAAAAGAAACAACTTGCTAGTGTGAAAGGGTGAGCGTGTGGATGTGTGTCTCACTCCCAGTCCAAGGGTGCTCACTTATTCACACACACCCACTGTGTGTAAGTGCCTATTGGTGAGTGGGAGTGAGGGCAAATGAGAAACCTGAGACTGGAAGTGAGATGGACCCACACACACTGCACCCTCTCACCCACTCTCTCTCTCACACACACTCATCCCCTCTATCTCACACACACTCACCCCTCTCTTTCTCACACACACAAACACTCACCCCCTCTCTTATGCACACTCACCCTCCCCTCTCTCACACCCACACTCACCCCTCTCTCGTATGCACACTCCCCCCCTCTCTCACACTCACACACTCACCCCCTCTCTCACACAAACACTACACCACTCTCTCTCACACACACTCACCCTCTCTCTCTCACACACACACTATGCCCCTCTCTCTCAAACACACTCACCATTTCTCTCTCTCACACACACACTCACCAACTCTCTCAAACACACACATACCCCCTCTCTCACACACACTCACCCTCTCTCTCACACACACTCACAACTTCTCTCTCTCACACACACACATATACCCCCTCTCTCTCACACACACTCACCCCCTCTCTCAAACTCACACAATCACCCCCCTCTCACACAAACACTACACCACTCTCTCTCACACACACTCACCTGCTCTCTCACACACACACTATGCCCCTCTCTCTCAAGCACACTCACCATTTCTCTCTCACACACACACACTCACCAACTCTCTCAAACACACACATAACACCTCTCACACACACTTACCCTCTCTCTCACACACACACTCACAACCTCTCTCTCTCACACACACACACACCCTCTCCCTCACACACACTCATCTCCTCTCTCTCTCTATCGGACACACTCAACCCCCACTCTCTCACACACACTAACCCCTTTCTAACGCACACACACTCAGCCTCTCTCTCACACATTCACCCTCTCTCTCACATACACTCACCACTCTCTCTATTTCACGAACATTCAACCGCTGTCTCTCACACACATGATCACTTCCTTCTCTCTCTCATACACACACTCACACCTATCTCTCTCATAAACTCTCACCCCCTCTCTATCTTTCACACACTCACCTCCTCTCTCTCTCATACACATTCACTCACCTCCTCTCTCCCTCTCACACACACTCACCCCCTCTCTCTTACACACACTCACCCTCCCATCTCTCACACCCACACTTACCCCTCTTTCTTATACACACTCACCCCCTCTCTCTCACACTCACACACTCACCCCCTCTCTCTCTCACATACACACACACACACTCACCCCCTCTCTCTCACACTCACACGCTCACCCCCGCTCTCGCTCACATACACACACACACTCACCCCCTCTCTCTCACACACACTCACCACCTCTGTTTTAGACACACCCACCCCCTCTCTCTCACACACACTCACCCTCTGTTTCACACACACTCACCCCCTCTCACTCACACTCACCCTCTGTCCCTAACACACACTCACTCCCTCTCACCATCTCACACACACTCAACCCTCTCCCTCACACACTCACCCCTCTCTCTCTTTCACACACATTCACCCCCTCTCTCTCACACACACGCTCACTCCCTCTCTTTCTTTCACACAATCACCTCCTCTCTCTCTCACACACATTCAACCCCCTTTCTCACACACACACTCACCCCTCACTCTCTCACACGCACTCACCCCCTGTCTCTCTCTCACACACTCACCCTCTCTATCTCACACACACTCACCCCTTCTCTCTCATACATACACACTGAGCTCCTCTCTCTCACACACACTAAACCCCCTCTATCTCTCACACACTCACACTCTCTATCTCACACACACTTGCCCCTTCTCTCTCATACACACACACTCACCTCCTCTCTCACACACACACTCACCCCCTGTCTCTCTCACACACTCACCCTCTCTATCTCACACACACTCACCCCTTTGCTCTCATACACACACACTCACCTCCTCTCTCACACACACAGTCACCCCCTGTCTCTCTCACACACTCACCCTCTCTATCGCACACACACTCACCCCTTCTCTCTCATACATACACACTGAGCTCCTCTCTCTCTCCCACACACACTCAACCCCCTCTGTCTCATACACACTCACTTCTTCTTGCTCACACACACCTCCTCTCTCTCTCACACACGTTCACCCCTCTCTCTCTTTCACACACTCACCCACTCTCTCTCTCTCACACACACTCATCACCTTTCTCTCACACACACTCACCCTCTATCTCTCAAACACACTCACCCCCTCCCACTCTCTCACACGCACTCACACTCTCTCTCATAAACGTTCACCCTCTCTCTCTTTAACACACTCACCCACTCTCTCTCACAAACACTCACCCTCTCTCTCTCTACACACACACTCACCCCTCTCTCTCTCACACAAACTAACCCCCTCTATCTCACACACACTCAACCCTCTCCCTCACACACTCATCCTCTCTCTCACACACAATCACCCCTCTCTCTCTTTCAGACACAATCACCCCCTCTCACACACAAGCTCACGCCATTCTCTCTCTTTCACACACTCACCCCCTCTCCCGCTCTCACACACACACTCACCCCTCTCTATCTCACACACACTCACCCCTGTCTCTCTCACACACACACTCACCCCCTGTCTCTCTCACACACTCACCCTCTCTATCTCACACACACTCAACCCTTCTCTCTCATAAACCCTCACCCCCTCTCTCTCTTTCACACACTAACCCCCTCTCTCTCACATACTCACCCTCTCTATCTCACACACACTCACCCCTCTCTCTCTCACACACACTCACCCCTCTCTATCTCTCACACACACACCCCCTGTCTCTCTCACACACTCACCCCTTCTCTCTCATACACACACTCACCTCCTCCCTCGCACACACATTCAGCCCTTCTATCTCACAAACACTAATCTGCTCTCTCTTACACACTCTCATCCTCTCTCTCTCTCACGCACACTCACCCCTCTATCTCTTTCACACACATTCACCCCTCTCTCTCACACACACATTCACCTCCTTTTCTCTCTCATACACACACTCACCCCTCTCTCTCTCATAAACGCACACCCCCTCTCTCTCTTTCGCACACTCACCTCCTCTCTCTCCCTCACACACACTCACCCCTACTCTCTCATACGCACACACTTAACTCCTCTTTCTTTAACACACACTCACCCACCTCTCTATTATGCACACTCACACTTCCCTCTCTCACACCCACACTCACCCCCCTCTGTTATGCACACTCAATCCCTCTCTCTCTCACACACACACTCACCCCCTCTCTCACACACACTCACCAATTCTATCTCTCCCACACATACACTCACCACCCTCTCTCACACTCACACTCATCTCCTCTCTCATACACACTCAACACCTCTCTCATAAATGCTCACCCCCTCTATCTCTTTCACACACTCATCCCCTCTCTCACTCTCTCACACACAATCACCCCTCTCTCAAACACACTCACCCTCACTCACACACACTCACTCTCTCTCTCTCTCACACACACACCTCACACCTCTCTCTCTTTGACACACTCACCCCCTCTATTGATCTTTCACACACACTCACTCCTCTCTTACACATATATATTCACTGCCCTCTCTCTCTTTCACACACTCACCCACCTCTCTCTTTCACACACTCACCTCCCCACTCTCTCACACACACTCACCCCCTCTCTCTCACACACACTCACCCACCTCTCTCTTTCACACATTCACCCTCCCCTCTCTCTCACACACACTCACCCCTCTCTCTCATACAAACACACTTACCTCCTCTCTCACACACACACTCACCCCCTGTCTCTTTCACATCCTCACCCCTTCTCTCTCATACACACACACTCACCTCCTCTCTCACACACACAGTCACCCCCTGTCTCTCTCACACACTCACCCTCTCTATCCCACACACACTCACCCCTTCCCTCTCAAACATACTCATTCACCTCCTCTCTCTCTCTCGCACACACACTTGACCCCCTCTCTCTCACACACATTCACCTCTTCTCTCTCATACACATACTCACCTCCTCTCTTTCTCTATCACACACCCACCCCCCTCTCTCTCTTTCACACACTCACCCCCTCTCTCTCACACACACACTCACCCCTTTCTTTCACACACTCATCCCCTCTCTCGCTCTCACACTCACCTCTCTCTCTCTCACACATACACTCACCCCTGTCTCTCTCACACACTCACCCCCTCTCTCTCACACACACTCACCCACCTCTCTCTTTCACACACTCACTCTCCCATCTCTCTCACACACACTCACCCCCTCTCTCTCATACACACACACTCAACTCCTCTCTCACACACACACTCACCCCCTGTCTCTCTCACACACACACCCCTTCTCTCTCATACACACACTCACCTCCTCTCTCACACACACATTCAGACCCTCTCTCTCACACACACACTCACCTTCTTTTCTCTCTCATAAACACACTCACCCCTCTCTCTCTCATAAACACTCACCCCCTCTCTCTTTTGCACACTCACCCTCTCTCTCTCATACACACACAATCACCTCCTCTATCACACACACACTCACCCCCTGTCTCTCTCACACACTCACCCCCTCTCTCTCATACACACACACTCAACTCCTCTCTCACACACACACTCACCCCCTGTCTCTCTCACACACACACCCCTTCTCTCTCATACACACACTCACCTCCTCTCTCACACACACATTCAGCCCCTCTCTCTCACACACATTCACCCCCTCTCTCTCACACACACACTCACCCTCTTTTCTTTCTCATAAACACACTCACCCCTCTCTCTCTCATAAACGCTCACCCCCTCTCTCTCTTTCGCACACTCACCCCCTCTCACACACACTCACCCTCTTTTCTTTCTCATAAACACACTCACCCCTCTCTCTCTCATAAACACTCACCTCCTCTCTCACACACACACTCACCCCCTGTCTCTCTCACACATTCACCCCTTCTCTCTCATACACACACACTCACCTCCTTTCAGACACATTCACCCCTCTCTCACACACATGCTCACCCCCTCTCTCTATTTCGCACACTCACCCCCCTCTATCTCTCACACACACTCACCACCTCCCACTCTCTCACACACACACACTCACACACTCTCTCTCTCATAAACGTTCATCCTCTCTCTGTTTAACACACTCACCCCCTCTCTCTCACACACACTCACCCCCTCTCTCTCACACACACTCACCCTCTCTCTCACACACACCCTCACCCCTCTCTCTCTCACACAAACCAACCCCTCTCTATCGCACACACATTCAACCCTCTCCCTCACACACTCATCCTCTCTCTCACACACACTTACCCCTCTCTCTCTTTCAGACACAATCACCCCCTCTCACACAAAAGCTCACACCATCCTCTCTCTTTCACACACTCACCCACTCTCTCTCTCACACACACACTCACCCCTTTTCTCTCATACATGCTCATTCACCTCCTCTCTCTCAAACACAGACTTGACCCCCTCTCTCTCACACACATTCACCTCTTCTCTCTCATACACATACTCACCTCCGCTCTTTCTCTATCACACACCCACCCCCTCTCTCTCACACACACACTCACCCCTTTCTTTCACACACTCATGCCCTCTCCCACTCTCTCACACACACTCACCCCTCTCTCTCTCACACACACACTCACCCTCTGTCTCTCACACACACTCACTCACCTTTCTCTTTCACACACTCACCCTCCCCTCTCTCTACTACACACTCACCCCCTCTCTCTCATTCACACACACACTCACCTCCTCTCTCACACACACACTCACCCCCTGTCTCTCTCACACACTCACCCCTTCTCTCTCAAACACACACTCACCTCCTCTCTCACACACACATTCAGCCCCCCTCTCTCACACACACTAATCCGCTCTCTCTTAAACACACTCATCCTCTCTCTCTCTCGCACACACTCACCCCTCTATCTCTTTCACACACTTTCCACTCCTATCTCTCACACACACACTCACCTCCTTTTCTCTCTCATACACACACTCACCCCTCTCTCTCTCATAAACGCTCATCCCCTCTCTCTCTTTCGCACACTCACCCCCTCTCTCTCCCTCACACACACTCACCCCTTCTCTCTCATACACACACACTCACCTCCTCTCTTTCTTTAACACACACTCACCCACCTCTCTCTTATGCACACTCACACTTCCCTCTCTCACACCCACACTCACCCCCTTCTGTTATGCACACTCAATCCCTCTCTCTCTCACACACACACTCACCACCTCTCTCACACACACTCACCAATTCTATCTCTCGCACACTTACACACACCACCCTCTCTCACACTCACACTCATCTCCTCTCTCACACACACTCAACAGCTCTCTCTCTCATAAATGCTCACCCCCTATCTCTTTCACACACTCATCCCCTCTCTCACTCTTTCACACACAATCACCCCTCTCTCAAACACACTCACCCTCACTCACGCACACACTCTCTCTCTCTCACACACTCACCCCTCTCTCTCAAACATACTCACCCTCTCTCTCACACACTCACTCTCTCTCTCTCTCTCACACACTCACCCCTCTCTCTCTTTCACACACTCACCACCTCTATTGCTCATCCCCTCTCCCGCTCTCACACACACACTCACCTCTCTCTCTCACACACACTCACCCCCTGTCTCTCTCACACACTCACCCCCTCTCTCTCACACAAACTCACCCCCTCTCTCTCATACACACACACTCACCCCCTGTCTCTCTCACACACTCACCCCTTCTCTCTCATACACACACTTACCTCCTCTCTCACACACACACTCACACCCGTCTCTCTCACACACTCACCCCTTCTCTCTCATACACACACTTACCTCCTCTCTCACACACACACTCACACCCGTCTCTCTCACACACTCACCCCTTCTCTCTCATACACACACTCACCTCCTCTCTCACACACACATTCAGACCCTCTCTCTCACACACACACTCACCTTCTTTTCTCTCTCATAAACACACTCACCCCTCTCTCTCTCATAAACACTCACCCCCTCTCTCTTTTGCACACTCACCCCCTCTCTCTCATACACACACAATCACCTCCTCTATCACACACACACTCACCCCCTGTCTCTCTCACACACTCACCCCTTCTCTCTCATACACACACACTCACCTCCTTTCACACACATTCACCCCTCTCTCTCACACACATGCTCACCCCCTCTCTCTTTCACAAACTTACGCCCTCTATCTCTCACACACACTCACCCCCCTCCCACTCTCTCACACACACACACTCACACACACTCTCTCTCATAAATGTTCACCCTCTCTCTCTTTAACACACTCACCCCCTCTCTCTCACACACACTCACCCCCCTCTCTCACACACACTCACCCTCTCTCTCCATCACACACACACTCACCCCTCTTTCTCACACAAACCAACCCCTCTCTATCTCACACACACACAACCCTCTCCCTCACACACTCACCCCCTCTCTCTCACACACACTCACCCACCTCTCTCTTTCACACACTCACCCTCCCCTCTCTCTCACACACACTCACCCCCTCTCTCTCATACGCACACACTCACCTCCTCTCTCATACACACACTCACCCCCTGTCTCACACACTCACCCCTTCTCTCTCATACACACACTCACCTCCTCTCTCACACACACATTCAGCCCCTCTCTCTCACACACATTCACCCCCTCTCTCTCACACACACACTCACCTCCTTTTCTCTCTCATACACACACTCACCCCTCTCTCTCTCATAAACGCTCACCCCCTCTCTCTCCCTCACACACACTCACCCCTTCTCTCTCATACACACACACTCACCTCCTCTCTTTCTTTAACACACACTCACCCACCTCTCTCTTATGCACACTCACACTTCCCTCTCTCACACCCACACTCACACCCCTCTATTATGCACACTCAATCCCTCTCTCTCTCACACAGACACGCACCCCCTCTCTCACACACACTCACCAATTCTATCTCTCACACACATACACTCACCACCCTCTCTCAAAGTCACACTCACCTCCTCTCTCACACACACTCACCACCTTTCTCTCTCACAAATGCTCACCCCCTCTATCTCTTTCACACACTCATCCCCTCTCTCACTCTCTCACACACAATCACCCCTCTCTCAAACACACTCACCCTCACTCAAGCACACTCACTCTCTCTCTCTCTCTCTCTCACACACACCTCACCCCTCTCTCTCAAACATACTCACCCTCTCTCTCACACACTCACTCTCTCTCCCTCTCTCACACACTCACCCCTCTCTCTCTTTCACAAACTCACCCCCTCTATTGCTCTTTCACACACAATCACTCCTCTCTTTAACATATATATTCACTGCCCTCTCTCTCTCACACACACTGACCCACATCTCTCTTTCACACACTCACCTCCCCTCTCTCTCACACACACTCACCCCCTCTCTCTCATACACACACACTCACCTCCTCTCTCACACACACAGTCACCCCCTGTCTCTCTCTCACACTCACCCTTTCTATCCCACACACACTCACCCCTTCTCTCTCATACATACACATTGAGCTCCTCTCTCTCTCGCACACACACTCAACCCCCTCTCTCTCACACACACTCACTTCTTCTTGCTCATACACACCTCCTCTCTCTCACACACGTTCACCCCTCTCTCTCTTTCACACACATTCACCCCTCCCTTTCACACACATGCTCACCCCCTTTCTCTCTTTCACATACTCACCCCCCTCTATCTCTCACACACACTCACCCGCTCCCACTCTCTCACTGACACACACTCACACACTCTCTCTCTCATAAATGTTCACCCTCTCTCTCTTTAACACACTCACCCCTCTCTCTCACTCACACTCACTCTCTCTCTCTCACACACACTCACCATCTCTCTCTCACACACACACACACTCACCCCTCTCTCTCACACAAACTAACCCTACTCTATCTCACACATACTCAACCCTCTCCCTCACACACTCATCCTCTCTCTCACACACAATCACCCCTCTCTCTCTTTCAGACACAATTACCCCCTCTCACACACAAGCTCACACCATCCTCTCTCTTTCACACACTCACCCACTCTCTCACACACACACACTCACCCCTTTTCTCTCATACATACTCATTCACCTCCTCTCTCTCTCACACACACACTTGACCCCCTCTCTCTCACACACATTCACCTCTTCTCTCTCATACACATACTCACCTCCTCTCTTTCTCTATCACACACCCACTCCCTCTCTCTCTTTCACACACACTCACCCCCTCTCTTTCACACACACACTCACCCCTTTCTTTCACACACTCATCCCCTCTCCCGCTCTCACACACACACTCACCTCTCTCTCTCTCACACACACACTCACCCCTTTCTCTCTCACACACTCACCCCCTCTCTCTCTCACACACACTCACCCACCTCTCTCTTTCACACACTCACCCTCCCCTCTCTCTCACACACACTCACCCCCTATCTCTCATACACACACACTCACCTCCTCTCTCATACACACACTCACCCCCTGTCTCTCTCACACACTCACCCCTTCTCTCTCATACACACACTCACCTCCTCTCTCACACACACATTCAGCCCCTCTCTCTCACACACTAATCCGCTCTCTCTTACACACACTCATCCTCTCTCTCTCTCGCACACACTCATCCCTCTATGTCTTTCACACACATTCACCCCCTCTGTCTCACACACACACTCACCCTCTTTTCTCTCTCATAAACACACTCACCCCTCTCTCTCTCATAAACGCTCACCCCCTCTCTCTCTTTCACACACTCACCCCCTCTCTCTCATACACACACACTCACCTCCTCTCTCTCACACACACTCACCCCCTGTCTCTCTCACACACTCACCCCTTCTCTCTCATACACACACACTCACCTCCTTTCAGACACATTCACCCCTCTCTCTCACACACATGCTCACCCCCTCTCTCTCTTTCACATACTCACCCCCCTCTATTTCTCACACACACTCACCCCCTCCCACTCTCTCTCACACACACACTCACACACTCTCTCTCTCATAAATGTTCACCCTCTCTCTCTTTAACACACTCACCCCCTCTCACACACACTCAACCTCTCTCTCATACGCACTCACCCTCTCTCTCCCTCACACACACACTCACCCCTCTCTCACACAAACCAACCCTTCTCTATTTCACACACACTCAACCCTCTCCCTCACACACTCATCCTCTCTCTCACACACAATCACCCCTCTCTCTCTTTCAGACACAATCACCCCCTCTCACACACAAGCTCACACCATCCTCTTTCTTTCACACACTCACCCCCTCTCCCACTCTCTCAAACACACACACCCCTATCTCTCTCACACACACACTCACCCCCTGTCTCTCACACACACTCCCCACCTCTCTCTCTCATAAATGCTCCCCCCTATCTCTTTCACACACTCATCCCCTCTCTCACTCTCTCACACACACTCACCCCTTTCTCAAACAGTCACCCTCACTCACGCACACTCACTCTCTCTCTCTCTCACACACACCTCACCCCTCTCTCTCAAACATACTCACCCTCTCTCTCACACACTCACCCTCTCTCCCTCTCTCACACACTCACCCCCCTCTCTCTTTCACACACTCACCCCCTCTATTGCTCTTTCACACACGCTCACTCCTCTCTTACACATATATATTCACTGCCCTCTCTCTCTCACACACAGTCACCCACCTCTCTCTTTCACAAACTGACCCCCTCTCTCTCTCACACACACTCACCCCTCTCTCTCACACAAACACACACTCATCATCCTCTCTCACACACACACATTCACCCTCTTCTCTCTCACACACACACACACTCACCCACTCTCTGTCTCACAAACACACTCACTCCCCCTCTCTCTTACACACACACTCACTCCCTCTCTCTTACACACACTTAATTCTCTCTCCTTCTCACATGCACATTCACCCCCTCTCTCAACCACACACACTCGCCTCCCCTCTCGCTCACACACACTCACCCCTTTTCTCACAAGCGCACTAACCTCCTCTCTCTCACACATACTCACCCCCCTCTCCCTCACACACAAACAGACACACACATTCACTCCCTCTCTCACACACACTCACCCACTCTCTCTCTCACACATATACACCCACCCCCTATCCCTCACACACACACAGACACTCACTCCCACTCTCTCTCACACACACACTCACCCCCTCTCTCACACACACTCACCAATTCTATCTCTCGCACACATACACTCACCACCCTCTCTCACACTCATACTCACCTCCTCTCTCTCACACACACTCACCACCTCTCTCTCTCATAAATGCTCACCCCCTCTATCTCTTTCACACACTCATCCCCTCTCTCACTCTCTCACACACACTCACCCCTCTCTCAAACACACTTACCCTCACTCACGCACACTCACTCTCTCTCTCTCTCACACACATACGCTCACCCCCTCCCTCTCACAAACACTCACCCCCTCCCTCTCACATACACTCACCCCCTCTCACACACACACTCACTCCCTCTCTATTTCACACACTCACCCCCTCTCTCTCAGACACACTCACCCCCTCCCTCTCAAACACACTCACCCCCCTCTCTCACACACACTCACCCCCTCCCTCTCACACACACTCACCCCCTCCCTCTCACACACACTCACCCCCTCCCTCTCACACACATTCACCCCCTCTCTCACACACACTCACTCCCTCCCTCTCACACACACTCACCCCCTCTCTCTCACACACACTCACCCCCTCTCTCACACATACTCACCCCCTCCCTCACACACACTCAACCCCTCCCTCTCACACACACTCACCCCCCTCTCTCACACACACTCACCCCTCCCTCTCACACACACTCAACCCCTCCCTCTCACACACACTCACCCCCTCCCTCTCACACACCCTCACCCCCTCTCTCTCACACACACTCACCCCCTCCCTCTCACACATACTCACCCCCCTCTCTCACCCACACTCACCCCCTCTCTCACACACACTCACCCCCTCCCTCTCACACACACTCACCCCCTCCCTCACACACACACTCACCCCCCTCTCTCAAACACACACTCACCCCCTCTCTCACACACACTCACCCCTCTCTCTCACACGCACCCTCACCCCCTCTCTCACACACGCTCACCCCCCCCTCACACACACTCATCCCTCTCTCTCACACGCACGCTCACCCCCTCTCTCACACACACTCACCCCCTCTCTCTCTTTCACACACACTCACCCTCTCTCTCTCTTTCAATTCACTCACGCCCTCTCTCACACGCACTCACCCCCTCTCTCAAACATACTGTTCCCCTCCCTCTCACACACACTCACCGCCTCCCTCTCATACACACTCACCCTCAGTCCCTAACACACACACACCCTCTCTCTATTTCACACACTCACCCCATCTCTCTTTTTCACAACACTCACCCCCTCTCTCACACACACTCACCCCTCTCTCTCACATGCACGCTCACCCACTCTCTCTTATGCACACTCACACTTCCCTCTCTCACACCAACACTCACCCCCCTCTGTTATGCACACTCAATCCCCCTCTCTCTCACTCACACACTCACCTCCTCTCCCACTCTCACACACACTAACCTGCCCCTCACTTACACACATTCATCCTCCCCTCTCTCACACCCACACTCACCATCTCTCCCTCACACACACTCACCCACTCTCTCTCACTCACACTCACCCCTCTCTCTTATGCACACTCACCCTCCCCTTTCTCACACCCACACTCACTCCTCTCTCTTATGCACACTTACCCCATCTCTCACTCACACACTCACCCTCTCTCTCTCACACATACTCACCTGGTCTCTCTCTCACACACACTCATCCTATCTCTTTCACTCACACTCACCCCTTCTCTCTCATGCACACACACTCACCACTCTCTCTCTCTCAAACACACTCATCCCTCTCTCACACACACTCACCCTCTCTTTCACACACACTCACCCCCTCTCTCACAGAAACACTCACCCCTTCTCTCTCTCACAAACACACACTCATCCTCCTCTCTCACACACACACATTCACCCTCTTCTCTCTCACACACACACACTCACCTACTCTCTGTCTCACAAACACACTCACTCCCCCTCTCTCTTACACACACACTCACTCCCTCTCTCTTACACACCCTTAATTATCTCTCCCTCTCACACGCACATTCACCCCCTCTCTCACTCACACACACTCACCCCTTTTCTCACAAGCGCACTAACCTCCTCTCTCTCACACATACTCACCCCCCTCTCCCTCACACACAAACAGACACACACATTCACTCCCTCTCTCACACACACTCACCCACTCTCTCTCTCACACATATACACCCACCCCCTATCCCTCACACACACACAGACACTCACTCCCACTCTCTCACACACACACACTCACCCCCTCTCTCACACACACTCACCAATTCTATCTCTCGCACACATACACTCACCACCCTCTCTCACACTCACACTCACCTCCTCTCTCTCACACACACTCACCACCTCTCTCTCTCATAAATGCTCACCCCTCTATCTCTTTCACACACTCATCCCCTCTCTCACTCTCTCACACACACTCACCCCTCTCTCAAACACACTCACCCTCACTCACGCACACTCACTCTCTCTCTCTCTCTCATACACACACACCCAACACCCTCTCTCACACTCATACTCACCCTCACTCTCTCACACACTCACTTATCTCTCTCTCTCTCACAAACACACACTCACCCTCCTCTCTCACACACACACTCACCCCCGCTATCTCACATGAACTCACTCCCTCTCTCTCACACACACTCACTTATCTCTCTGTCTCACACACACTCACTCACGCTCTCACACACGCACTTGTCCCCCTCTAAGTCACACATACTCAACCCCCTGTCTCTCACACACACTCACCCCCACTCTCACACACACTCACCCCATCTCTCTCTTTCACACACACTCACCCCCTCCCTCTCACACAGTCATCCTGTCTCTCACACACATGCTCACCCCCTCTCTCTCTCATACACACACACTCACCACCCTCTCTCACACTCACACTCACCCACTCTCTCTCAGACACACTGACTCCCTCTCTGTCTCTCACACACTCTCACCCCCTCTCTCACTTACACGCACACTCACCCCTCTCTCTCACACACACATTCACCCCTTCTCTCTCTCACACACACTCTTATTTCTCTCTCTCTCACACACACTCACCCCCTCTCTCACACACACATTCACCTCCTCTCTCTCTCACATACACAATCACCCCTTTTCTCTCTCACACACACTCACTTCTCCATCTCTCACACAAACACTCACCCCCTCTCTCTCACACACACTCACCCACTCTCTCACACACATGCTCACCACCTCTCTCTCTCACACTCACACTCACCCCTTCTTTCTCACACACACTCACCCCCTCTCTCTCTCACACACACACTCACCTCCTCTCTCTCACACACATGCTCACCACCTCTCTCTCTCACACTCACACTCACCCCTTCTTTCTCACACACACTCACCCCCTCTCTCTCTCACACACACACTCACCTCCTCTCTCTCACACACACTCGCCCCCCTCGCTCACACATACTCATCCCTTCCTTCTCACACACATTCACCCCCTCTCTCATGCACAGTCACCCCATTTCTTTCACACACTCACCCCATCTCTCTCCTTCACACACACTCACACCCTCAAACTCATACTCACACACTGTCATCCCATCTCTCACATACACTCACCCTCCTCTCTCACAAACACACACTCACCGTCCTCTCTCTCTCTCACACACACTCACCCCCTCTCTCTCTCACACTCACTTCTCTCTCTCTCACACACACTCACCACCCTCTCTCTCACACACATTCTCCCCTTCTCTCACACTCACACTCACTTCTCTCTCTCACCAAGCCTATAGATGATTTATCTGCTGCTACAGTTTTTGGCAGCTCTGGATTGTGGTGTACTAGAATTTCTGGTGAAATTAGAAGATTTTTGATCTTGTCTAAAGTATTTTGCTGGTCCCTGTTCTAGCACCAGTGTGGTCCTGAAGGACTCAGCACACAAAGGATGCCATAGGATCAGCAGAAGTTAAAGTTTCCCTGCTGCATCTCCATGATGTGACCCTGTCACATTGCGCAAGCGACCTGCCATCAGCCAGACAGGAGCCAGACATTCACAGATGTGAGAATCTAAGGAGTGTCCCCACTGCATGTCATCATGAACCTCCTGGAATGTAGGGACTATGGGCATCCGCTGTGTCTCCATGACAGGGGCCTTATCACAGAGGGTATTCATGCTGCCATCAGCCAGACTGGAGTCAAACATTCACAGATGCAATATGAGGATCTAAGTGCATGTTATATCTCTAGAAACCATCCTTTCATCTGCTTTTGTGTCTGTGCATTTGGGGAGTGGGCATTTGTTGTGTTTATATTTCAGGTGTTGTGCAAATAAATTTTTATCTGTCCTTTTGATTTAAACTTACATGAAAGCTTGTTTGTGTTTGTTCTTTTAAGTCATATCCGGAAGCGTTAAGACATTCTTTCTCAAAAATGTATCCTGTTGCGGTCAGCCAAGAGATGAAAAAGTGAGAAAATAATCCCACATTGCTTCCCATCTGTAACAAACTGAAATACCATCATTAGGGCAATGGTATCTTGAGCCTTTTCCCCTTGTCAGTTCAATTCATGTTGTTCAGCTGTTAAATATACTTCAAGCTGATGTGGGAGGAGACCAAGGAATCCTCAGAGGATATCACACACCCTGAGGAATCACCATCACATGACTGATGTCCCTCTTCCACTAGCTCAGATGCACACACCTCAGTGGAGACTTGAAGGCAGCTAGTTACTTTGTCGCATGGTAAATGACACATCACACATGCTGGAGACAGGGTCAGCAGGGGACAGTCCCCATCGGAGGGTGCAGGACGCTTCTAGATCTGTTCAGCTGGATGTAGATGCTGAGCCTCGAAGGTCATCCCCAAAATGGAAACTTGTGGAGCAGCAATGGGGAATGTGTGAACTTCTGTTAGGTTTTGCGGAGAGGCTGCGCATGATTGGAGAGAGATTGGAGGAATCTGTCTCACCATGAGTGCCATGATCTCTCAGGCCTTTGTGCTGCTATCTATTGAAGTGCAGCAAAGAGTTTTCTAGCTCTTGGTTAGCAGGGAGGTTCAGATGGGGGCATGAGAGGGAAAATGGAGAAAGGACACATTTTCCCACACCTCTCCCCTCTCCCTCAAACCCCTCACCTCTCAGGACCCGATATGCTGCCTCCTGCCCTGATGATTGAGTCTGCCCCTGCACAGGTGGTGGTGGGACAGTGTTTGGTGGGTCCCTCACAGTCTCCTAAACCCAGAGGATGTCCACCTTGAGCATCCTAACAGTCAGAGCTGGGGAAGGAGCAGCCTGTCTCCAGCTCAACTGAAACCACAGGGGTAGCACCACATAGGAGTAGTAGAAAAAGGAAGATATAGGGTTTGTAATTTCACAAAGGGATTCAGTGGATGTATATCACAATGCCAATATCATACTGAATGTATAATTGTTAATGAATCACACAATTTATTTGAAATCTGTCCTGTCAACTCAATGGTTACCTCCCAAAATCCATATGGAATGTTATGACCAGAGCATAGGATGTACAAAGGCTGTGAAGATGATGGAAGGATTTATGACTTTCTTTATTCCTTCATGGAATGGCAAGGCCAGCATTTGTTGCCCATTCCTAATTGCACTTGAGAAGGTGAGCTGCCTTCCTGAACTGTGGGAATGGTTAGCGTTGTGAGGTGGGAGGGAGGCAAAGGGATTAACATTTCATTACCATATGGCTTCCTGCACTCAGGTTATCTGAAACATGCATGTATGAGCCCATCATGGGGGCTCCTCTGGTAGCCTGCTGAGTGGTTGCAGGCACCCTGGCCACGTCCTCCTCCTTGTCTTTCCCAGAGAGCCATGTTATGTACAGCAGACCACTGTCAATTCTTGGCACCCTTACTGATGCATGCTGAAGAACGCACCCAGATCTATCCAGACACCATTTTCAGCAACCCACTGACTTGTTCAATGATCACCTGAGTGGTCATGTGACTCTTTTGTACCTGAATCTGTGATTGGACTCGTCAAAGGTGCCATCAGCCAGCTCATCAGAGGGGCTATAAAAAGTGCTTTACAGAGGCGTGTGTTTCATTTTTGAAAAGATGAGTTTATGTTATCATGTTCAAGGATCAAGTGGAACCTGAATGGTGACATGTTGAGTTTAAACAAGTTCATGACAGAGTACAACATGCAGGTCTACAGCAGTCCAGATTGGGCAGGGTGGCTGGCATGCACAAGCAGCTCTTTCTTTCTTCTTCTTAATCCACTCCCTTTCTTGGTGCCTTAAGTCTTCTCGACTTCTCTTACTCCTCAGGAATGTGTGACCCAGAGTCTTCCTTCAGAGTCCCTGTCCACTATTTACTGCACTGAGTCCTGCCAAAGTCTTTTAGTTTATATACTTTATAAGACATGGACCAAGATGGATTGGTCTTGTTGCTTCTAGAGTTTAACTTTAGTTTGAAACACCCTATCAAACATGTTCTTGGTCTAAACCACTGGGCTCAAAATCCTGCCTTTAATTCCATTCATCTGCCATTAACTTCTTGAGTCTTTGCACATAACATCTGTTGTTCATCAATCACTCATACCTCGTCCTTTCCTTATCGCATCTCAAGTTGTTTTCCCTGACCAGTTTCATCCTTCAAAATGTTATGACGCGGCAGACGATGTTTGCCAGGTGGATCAAATCAACGAGGGAAACTTGTTCACGTGGTCACAACTGTTTTGCAATTTGTATTTTATTTCGAGATGCATGCCATGAATTCAGAAATAATATGACCACCACGACTTCAGAGGTTTTTTTAGAAAACTAAATTAAACATTTATTAACAAAAGAAAAGATTTCAAGCACATACATAGGTCTATAAATTACAACTATAATAGCTCCTAAAACCCCTAATTAATCTGACTCCCAGTTACACCTCCATTAAGGCAACAGTGAAAACAAATAGATTTAAACAGATGCAGACAAAGAAACACAATACCCTGGACAGGAGAATTCAAAGTGAGTTTTCTCAGCTTTGGTTCCTGTAGGAGTCAACTTGATGCACAGAGGCTGGAGGCTTTTCACACTTGTGTTAGATCTTAGAATTCCTTCTCCCCTGACGCATAGCCTTGTCTTCTTAATACATGTTTCTCCCTTTATGATACAAATTCCGTTGTTCCGATATGTCTTTGGAACTTTATCCTTCTTATAATATAAATTTTTTCATAGAACTAATTTTATCAAGTAACCTTTGGGAAAAATAAACACTCTTCAGCTTAGCTTAATTTGGCTAGGCTACCATCTCTTTGAAATTTAAACGAATATAATTTATGTAAAAGTGCAAATTTTCCTTACACCTCACATTCTAAAACTTCAGCCATGTTTAGATATTTAGCATTTCAAACCTAGCTTCTTTTGGATGACTCAAAGCCTCCAGGCAAGCTGTCTCTAATTCAATTAAATTCCACACACACACCAACATATACACAGAGAAGCTATCCAAACCCCACTATTAACCCACTTTTACAATAAATCCAAATAATATTTTGAAAATTATTACATTTTCTTGACAAAAGAAACATTTAATCTCCAGCTTTCAAAACTAACTTGCAGAAATTCTGTGAATTTCTCTCACCATTTATTCATGGCCAAAGGTGTTCATAAGGCCATTGTACATGCTGGCAATCCAGTCTACCTTTCTTATTCCTTATCAAACTATTGAACAATAATAAAAATAGCTGGAAAAACTCAGCAGGTCTGACAGCATCTGTGGAGAGGAAGACAGAGCTAACATTTCGAGCATCAGAACTCTTCAGACTCTTGAGACAGACTCTTCTGATGAAGAGTCACATGGACTCGAATCTTTAACTCTGTCTTCCTCTCCACAGATGCTGTCCCTGCTGAGTTTTTCCAGCTATTTTTGTTTTTGTTTCAATATTTCCAGCATACCCAGTATTTTGTTTTTATATTATAATAATGTTGCTCACCAAAATAATTTCTATTCTACTTCTACACATTAATTAGGACCAGTAGGGTCCTAATTAAGTAAGGTTGAATGAAAAAGCTAAAGCAATTTTGTAATATGGGTGTTTGTTTTAAGTACTTACCAGTTGCTCTCCCATGATTGCTGAGGCCTTGTCTGACCATGGGCCCCTTTTGGAACTAGGTACAACTGTCATCCCTAAGAATAATCACTCCATTGATTTTTATATGCTAAAGACACTTTATAAAATTGTTGCTGCTTATTCTAAAGGGAGTTTAGTAGACAAATGTAAAATAATTAGTCTGGAACCAGGGAGCCAAAAGTAAATAAGTTACATGAGACAATGGGATAAGGTATTGATCTGGAGGTAGACCTAGGACAATGAAACCATCAGGCCTGCTTAACCAGGATTTAAATATGTCAACAAGGACATTGAGTTGTAATATCAGAGGGAAAGGGTACAAGACAGATGTGTTGGTGTTATTTTATACAGTGCTGGTCAGAGGTTGTTGGAAGCACTGTGGTGAAGATATTCTTACTTCTGAGATTGACAGGGGGATGCAACCAAGTTCCTCATTTGGAGGACAGCTTCAGTAAATTATTGGAAGACTTCAAAACGGAGATCCACTTTCCAAGTTGAGTGATCGTGGATAATTGGGATTGGAGGAGATGTAGGGAAGGTGACTAAATGACTAGGTGGAATTGAGGAAAATGGTGTGAAACTCAAATGGTGGATTTGGATGTCGTGAGAGGGTGGGTAGAAAGGATTGAGGTATATGGTAAAAGAGGTTGGGTAGGTGTAGTTCAGGGTGAGAAAGTGGGCAGGTGTGGATTAGGGCTGTGTTAAGAAGGTGGGTAGCTGAAATTGAGGTATATGGGGAGATGGTGGATAGGTGCAATTGAGGGCTATGATGGTGAGGGTGAGGGATATGCTGAGAAGGTAGATAGATGGGATTGAGGAATATTATGAGGAAGTGGATATGTGGAATTCAATGCACAAGAAGGTGAGGCCATGGGATTGAGGAATATGTTTCGAAGGCAGGTAGGACTGAGGAATATTGGAAGAAGTTGGGTAGGTGGGATTGAGGAAAGCAATGTGTTGAGGATTTAGGTCAATAGGATTGAGAAATGCATTCATGGTGGGGTTGAAGGCTTGGGTCAATGGGATTGAGGAATGCCTTCATGATGGGGTTGAAAGTTTGGGTCAATGGGATTGAAGAATATGTTGAGTATTTGTGTTGATGGGATTGAAGAATATATTGAGATTTTAGGGTGGTGGGATTTTTATTTTCTTTATTGAGATGTGGGCTGCACTGGCAAGGCCATCATTTGTTGGCCACCCCTAATTGCTCTTGGCTTGCTTGCTAGGCCATTTCAGAGCCAACCACATTGCTGCAGGTCTGGAGGCTCATATAGGTCAGGATGGCATATTTCCTTCTCTAAAGGGCATTAGTGAACCAGATGGGTTTTATGACAATCAATGATAGCTGCACAGTCACAATTACTAAGGCTAGCTTTCATTTCCGAAGTTATTAATTGAATTTCAGTTCCACCAACTGCCATGGTGGGATTGGAATCCATGTTGCCAGTGCATTAGCCTGGCCTTCTGGATCACAGATATACTGACATTACCACTACGCCACTAAGCTACCATCTCCTCTTTGAGGGACATGTTCAGGATTTGGGCTGATGTGATTATGGAATGCGTTGAGGGTTTGGATCAATGGGGTTTTGAACACGAACAGGTTATCATTGGGTTTCATTCTTCTCCCTACAAAGTTTGTATTTTTAATCTGTGCTGTTATTAAAATCTGGGAAGAATATTCTAGAAAATTTGTATGATTTACCAGGTTTGCTGAATTCAGATTTAGATTCAGATTCATAAGATCACGATTATTTGTGATTTCAATTCTCATATAGAAATATTGCAATTCTATATTTCACACTTGACAATCTTTAATTTGTCTCAAAAATACAGAGGTTTAGATGGTTTATGAATATAATTTATACATGAGAAATATTTGCCATTAGTTTCATAGATTCAGTTTGGTTTTCTGAAATACCTGGGCTGATTGTTGGGCTGTCCTGATTCATATTCTGCCTTATCCATTCCAAGTACTTGTAAACTTTAGTATAAATTCCATATTTTCCCTCCCGGGCACACCCTTCACCCCAGCTTACAATTCCTGTTAAAAACCAACTGCCCTTGTACTGTGTGACATGAGGTCCTCCGCTATCTCCTTTACAGGAGTCTTTCAGTGCATTCTTGTAACCTGCACAGAACATGTTTTCAGTAATGTTATGATCAGTAGTCAGACGGCACACAGATGTCCGAACCAGTGGTACTTGGAGTTTCTGTAGCGTGTAGGCGACTGTCCCAGACTCCAAGCGCCTCCCCCAGCCACTCACTATGGAGTATCGGATTTGCCTCAGCTCGAACAAAGCAAAACGGTGCTCAGGTAAACAGACAGGGACTGTATAATCATCCAGAACCACAGGAACATCGAGTTTTAGCAGCGCAATGTCATTGTCAACAGTTTTCTTATTGTAGTTCTCATGTAAGATCAGCCTTGACACATTCCTTACTTGCTCAGTAAATTCTTCTTTCTTTAGCTGGTGTTCACCTTCAGACAGAAAGTTAATTATGCAACACTGTTTAAATCAACCTAGTTACAATTTAGAGGCAAACTGGAAATTAACAGTTTCTGCTCTTAAACGCATCCCCCTAACCAATCACAGCCCAAAACACACTGGCAACCCATTCAACCAATCATATTCATGAACCATGCCACTCCCGGTCATTCAATTTTCCAAACGACCTACTTGGGAAAAGGAATATGAAATCAATATGTTCAATATAACAGTGCTTAAAACAGCTGAGTGGTCAATCCCACATGATCTAAACTAACAGACAATCCCAAACCAATCAAATCCTGAATACACAATCCTGAACCAATCTAATCCTGACTACACAATTCCAAACCAATCAAATCCTGAATACACAAACCCAAACCAATCTAATCCTGAATACACAATCCCGAACCAATCTAATCCTGAATATACATTCGTGAACCAATCTAATCCCGAATTCACAATCCTGAAACAATCTAATCCTGAATACACAATCCCGAACCAATCTAATCCCGAATACACAATCCTGAAACAATCAAATCCTGAATACATAATTCCAAACCTATCTAATCCCGAATACACAATCCTGAACCAATCTAATCCTGAATACACAATTCCGAACCATTCTAATCCTGAATACACAATTCCGAACCAATCTAATACTGAATACACAATTCTAAATCTATCTAATCCCGAATACACAATCCTGAACCAATCTAATCCTGAATACACAATCCCAAACTAATCTAATCCTGAATACACAATTCCAAACCTATCTAATCCCGAATACACAATCCTGAACCAATCTAATCCCGAATACACAATCCTGAACCAATCTAATCCTGAATACACAATGTCGAACAAATCTAATCCTGAATAAAAAACCTCAAAGCCATTTAATCCTGAATACATAACACTGAACCAATCAAATCCCAACCACACAATCCTAAATGAATATACTCATGAATACTCAATCCCAAATAAATCCCAAATGTGCAATCCCAAACCAATCTAATCCTGAATACTCAATCCCAAACGAATCAAATCCTGAATTCATAAACCCAAACCAATCTAATCCCGAATATACAATCCTGAACCAATCTAATCCCAAATAAACAATCCCAAACCAATCAAATCCTGAATACACAATCCCAAACCAAACAAATCCTGAGTACACAATCCCAAACCAATCTAATCGTGAATACACAATCGCGAACCAATCTAATCCCGAATACACAATTCCGAACCAAACTAATGCTGAATACACAATCCTGAACCAATCAAATCCTGAATACACAATCCCAAACCAATCTAATCCTGAATACGCAATTCCAAACCCATGTAAATCTGAATACACAAAGCCAAACCAATCTAATCATGAATACACAATCCTGAACCAATCTAATCCTGAATACACAATCCCAAACCAATCTAATCCTGAATAAACAATCCCCAAACTAATAAAATCCTGAATACACAATCCCGAACCAATCAAATCCTGAATTCATAAACCAAAACAAATCTAATCCAGAATGTACAAATCCAAATCAATCTAATCCTGAATACACAAACCCAAACCAATCAAATGCTGAATTCACAATCCCGAACCAATCTAATCCTGAATACACAATCCCAATCCAATCAAATCCTGTATACACAAACCTGAACCAATCTAATCTGAATACACAATCCCAAACCAATCTTATACTGAAAACACAATCCTGAACCAATCTAATCCCGAATACACAGTCCTGAAACAATCTAATCCTGAAGACACAAACCTAAATCAATCTAATCCCGAATACACAATCCCAAACCAGTCAAATCCTGAATACATAATTCCGAACCAATCTAATCCTGAATACACAATTCTGAACCAATCTAATCCTGAATACACAATTCTAAATCTATCTAATACCGAATACACAATCCTGAACCAATCTAATCCCGAATACACAATCCCGAACTAATCTAATCCTGAATACGCAATTCCAAACCTATCTAATCCCGAATATACAATCCTGAACCAATCTAATCCCGAATAAACAAACCTGAACCAATCTAATCCTGAATACACAATGTTGAACCAATCTAATCCTGAATAGAAAACTTCAAAGCCATTTAATCCTGAATACATAACCCTGAACCAATAAAATCCCAACAACACAATCCTAAATGAATATACTCATGAATAGTCATTCACAAATAAATCCTAAATGTGCAATGCCAAAGCAATCTAATCCTGAATACTCAATCCCAAACCAATCAAATCCTGAATTCATAAACCCAAAACAAACTAATCCCGAATATACAATAGTGAACCAATCTAATCCCAAATACACAATCCCAAACCAAACAAATCCTGAACACACAATCCCGAACCAATCTAAACCTGAACACACAATCCCGAACCAATCTAAATCTGAATACACAATCCTGAACCAATCAAATCCTGAGTACACAATCCCGAACCAATCTAATCCTGAATAAACAATCCCGAACCAATCTAATCCTGAATACACAATTCCAAACCTATCTAATCCCGAATACACAATCCAAAACCAATCTAATCCTGAATACACAATCCCGCACCAATCTATTCCTGAATACAAAATTCCGAACTAATCTAATCCTGAATACAAAATTCCAAACTTATCCAATCCCGATTACACAATCCTGAACCAATCTAATCCTGAATACAAAACCTCAAAGCCATGTAATCCTGAATAGATAATCCTGAACCAATCAAATCCCAACCACACAATCCTAAATGAATATACTCATGAATACACAATTCCAAACAAATCCCAAATGCACAATCCCAAACAATTTAAATCCTGAATAAACAATCTCGAACAAATCTAATCCTGAATACACAATCCCAATCCAATCAAATCCTTAAAACACAATCCCGAACCAATCTAATCTCGATTACACAATCCTGAAACAATCTAATCCTGAATACACAATCCTGAAGCAATCTAATCCCGAACACAAAATCCTGAACCAATCTAATCCTGAATACACAATTACGAACCAATCTAATCCTGAATACACAATTCCGAAACAATTTAATCCTGAATACAGAATTCCAAACCTATCTAATCCCGAATACACAATCCTGAACCAATCTAATCCTGAATACACAATCCCCCAAAATTTTAATCCTGAATACACAATCCCAAACAAATCTAATCCTGAATACACAATCCCAATCCAATCAAATCCTGAAAACACAATCCCGAATCAATCTAATCCTGAATACACAATCCTGAAACAATCTAATCCTGAATACACAATCCTGAACCAATCTAATCCCGAATACAAAATCCTGAACCAATCTAATCCTGAATACACAATTACGAACCAATCTAATCCCGAATACACAATCCAAAGCCAATCTATTCCTGAATAGAGAATCCCGAACCAATCTAATCCTGAATACACAATGCCAAACCAATCTATTCCTGAATACACAATTCTGAACTAATCTAATCCTGAATACACAATTCCAAACTTGTCCAATCCCGAATACACAATCCTGAACCAATCTAATCCAGAATACAAAACCTCAAAGCCATGTAATCCTGAATACATAAACCTGAACCAAACAAATCCCAGCCACACAATCCTAAATGAATATACTCGGTAATACACAATTCCAAACAAATCCCAAATGCACAATCACAAACAAATTTAATCCTGAATACACAATCCCGAACAAATCTAATCCTGAATACACAAGCTCAAACCAATCAAATCCTGAATAGACAATCCCGAAACAAACAAATCCTGAATTAACAATCCCAAACAAATCTAATCCCAAATGTATAAATCCGAACCAATCTAATCCTGAATACACAATTCTGAACCAATTTAATCCTGAATACAGAATTCAAAACCTATCTAATCCCGAATAAACAATCCCGAACCAATCTAATACTGAATACACAATTCCGAACTAATCTAATCCTGAATACACAATCATGAACCAATCTCATCCTGAATACACAATTCTAAACCTATCTAATACCGAATACACAAGCTTGAACCAATCTAATCCCGAATACACAATCCTGAACTAATCTAATCCTGAATACACAATTCCAAACCTATCTAATCCCGAATATACAATCCTGAGCCAATCTAATCCCGAATACACAATCCTGAACCAATCTAATCCTGAATACACAATGTTGAACCAATCTAATCCTGAATAGAAAACTTCAAAGCCATTTAATCCTAAATACATAACCCTGAACCAATAAAATCCCAACGACACAATCCTAAATGAATATACTCATGAATAGTCATTCGCAAATAAATCCTAAATGTGCAATCCAAAACCAATCTAATCCTGAATACTCAATCCCAAACCAATCAAATCCTGAATGCATAAACCCAAAACAAAGTAATCCCGAATATACAATAGTGAACCAATCTAATCCCAAATACACAATCCCAAACCAAACAAATCCTGAGTAAACAATCCTGAACCAATCTAATCACGAATACACAATCCCAAACCAATCTAATCCTGAACACACAATCCCGAACCAATCTAAACCTGAGTACACAATCCAAAACCAATCTATTCCTGAATACACAATCCTGAACCAATCTAATCCTGAATACACAATCCCGCACCAATCTATTCCTGAATACAAAATTCCGAACTAATCTAATCCTGAATACAAAATTCCAAACTTATCCAATCCCGATTACACATTCCTGAACCAATCTAATCCTGAATACAAAATTTCAAAGCCATGTAATCCTGAATAGATAATGCTGAACCAATCAAATCCCAACCACACAATCCTAAATGAACATACTCATGAATACACAATTCCAAACAAATCCCAAATGCACAATCCAAAACAATTTTAATCCTGAATACACAATCCCAATCCAATCAAATCCTGAAAACACAATCCCGAACCAATCTAATCTCGAATACACAATCCTGAAACAATCTAATTCTGAATACACAATCCTGAAGCAATCTAATCCCGAATACAAAATCCTGAACCAATCTAATCCTGAATACACAATTACGAACCAATCTAATCCTGAATACACAATTCCGAACCAATTTTATCCTGAATACAGAATTCCAAACCTATCCAATCCCGAATACACAATCCTGAACCAATCTAATCCCGAATATACAATCCCAAAAAATTTTAATCCTGAATACACAATCCCGAACAAATCTAATCCTGAATAGACAATTCCAATCCAATCAAATCCTGAAAACACAATCCCGAACCAATCTAATCCTGAATACACAATCCTGAAACAATCTAATCCTGAACCAATCTAATCCCGAATACAAAATCCTGAACCAATCTAATCCTGAATACACAATTACAAACAAATCTAATCCTGAATACACAATTCCGAACCAATTTAATCCTGAATACAGAATTCCAAACCTATCTAATCCCGAATACACAATCCTGAACCAATCTAATCCCGAATACACAATCCCAAAAAATTTTAATCCTGAATACACAATCCCGAACAAATCTAATCCTGAATACACAACCCCAATCCAATCAAATCCTGAAAACACAATCCCGAACCAATCTAATCCTGAATACACAATCCTGAAACAATCTAATCCTGAATGCACAATCCTGAACCAATCTAATCCTGAATACACAACCCCGAACCAATCAAATCCTGAATTCACAATCCCAAACAAATCTAATCCCAAATGTACAAATCTGAACCAATCTAATCCTGAATACACAATCCCAATCCAATCAAATCCTGAAAACACAATCCAGAACCAAACTAATCCAGAATACACAATCCTGAAACAATCTAATCCTGAATACACAATCCTGAACCAATCTAATCCCGAATACAAAATCCTGAACCAATCTAATCCTGAATACACTTTTACGAACCAATCTAACCACAAATACACAATCCAAAACCAATCTATTCCTGAATAGAGAATCCCGAACCAATCTAATCCTGAATACACAATGCCAAACCAATCTATTCCTGAATACACAATTCTGAACTAATCTAATCCTGAATACACAATTCCAACCTTGTCCAATCCCGAATACACAATCCTGAACCAATCTAATCCTGAATACAAAACCTCAAAGCCATGTAATCCTGAATACATAATCCTGAACCAATCAAATCCCAGCCACACAATCCTAAATGAATATACTCACGAATACACAATTCCAAACAAATCCCATTTGCACAATCACAAACAAATTTAATCCTGAATACACAATCCTGAACAAATCTAATCCTGAATACACTAGCTCAAACCAATCAAATCCTGAATAGACAATCCCGAAACAATCAAATCCTGAATTAACAATCCCAAACAAATCTAATCCCAAATGTATAAATCTGAACCAATCTAATCCTGAATACACAATTCTGAACCAATTTAATCCTGAATACAGAATTCAAAACCTATCTAATCCCGAATACACAATCCTGAACCAATCAAATCCCGAATACACAATCCCGAACCAATCTAATAATGAATACACAATTCCGAACTAATTTAATCCTGAATACACAATCCTGAACCAATCTAATCCTGAATACACAATCCCGAACCAATCTATTCCTGAATACACAATTCCGAACTAATCTAATCCTGAATACACAATTCCAAACTTATCCAATCCCAATACAAAATCCTGAACCAATCTAATCCTGAATACAAAACCTCAAAGCCATGTAATCCTGAATACATAATCCTGAACCCATCAAATCCCAACCACACAATCCTAAATGAATATACTCACGAATACAAAATTCCAAACAAATCCCAAATGCACAATCCCAAATAAATTTAATCCTGAATACACAACCCCGAACCAATCAAATCCTGAATTCACAATCCCAAACAAATCTAATCCCAAATGTACACATCTGAACCAATCTAATCCCGAATACACAATCCAAAACCAATCTATTCCTGAATACACAATCCCGAACAAATCTAATACTGAATACAAAATCCCAAACCAATCTATTCCTGAATACACAATTCCGATATAATCTAATCCTGAATACACAATTCCAAACTTATCCAAATCCCAATACACAATCCTGAACCAATCTAATCCTGAATACAAAACCTCAAAGCCATGTTATCCTGAATACATAATCCTGAACCCATCAAATCCCAACCACACAATCCTTAATGAATATACTCACGAATACACAATTCCAAACAAATCCCAAATGCACAATCCCAAATAAATTTAATCCTGAATAGACAATCCCGAACAAATCTAATCCTGAATACACAATCTCAAACCCATCAAATCCTGAATACACAATCCCGAAACAATCAAATCCTGAATTCACAATCTCAAACAAATCTAATCCTAAATGTACAAATCTGAACCAATCTAACCCTGAATACACAATCCCATTCCAATCAAATCCTGAAAACACAATCCTGAATGAATCAAATCCCGAATACACAATCCTGAAAGAATCTTATCCTGAATACACAATCCTGAACCAATCTAATCCCGAATACAAAATCCTGAACCAATCTAATCCTGAATACACAATTACGAACCAATCTAATCCTGAATACACAATTCCGAACCAATTTAATTCTGAATACAGAATTCCAAACCTATTTAATCCTGAATACACTATCCTGAACCAATCTAATCCCGAATATTCAATCCCGAACCAATCTAATCCTGAATACACAATCCTGAACCAATCTATTTCTGAATACACAATTCCAAACCTATCTAATCCCGAATACACAATCCAAAACCAATCTATTCCTGAATACACAATCCCGAACCAATCTAATACTGAATACACAATCCCGAACCAATCTTTTCCTGAATACACAATTCTGAACTAATCTAATCCTGAATACACAATTCCAAATTTATTCAATCCCGAATACACAATCCTGAATACATAATCCTGAACCAATCAAATCCCAGCCACACAAACCTAAATGAATATACTCGTGAATACACAATTCCAAACAAATCCCAAATGCACAATCTCAAATAAATTTAATCCTGGATAGACAATCCCGAACAAATCTAATCCTGAATACACAATCCCGAACCAATCAAATCCTGAATTCACAATCTCAAACAAATCTAATCCTAAATGTACAAATCTGAACCAATCTAACCCTGAATACACAATCCCATTCCAATCAAATCCTGAAAACACAATCCTGAATGAATCAAATCCCGAATACACAATCCTGAAAGAATCTTATCCTGAATACACAATCCTGAACCAATCTAATCCCGAATACAAAATCCTGAACCAATCTAATCCTGAATACACAATTACGAACCAATCTAATCCTGAATACACAATTCCGAACCAATTTAATTCTGAATACAGAATTCCAAACCTATCTAATCTTGAATACACTATCCTGAACCAATCTAATCCCGAATATTCAATCCCGAACCAATCTAATCCTGAATACACAATCCTGAACCAATCTATTTCTGAATACACAATTCCAAACCTATCTAATCCCGAATACACAATCCAAAACCAATCTATTCCTGAATACACAATCCCGAACCAATCTAATACTGAATACACAATCCCGAAACAATCTTTTCCTGAATACACAATTCTGAACTAATCTAATCCTGAATACACAATTCCAAATTTATTCAATCCCGAATACACAATCCTGAATACATAATCCTGTACCAATCAAATCCCAGCCACACAAACCTAAATGAATATACTCGTGAATACACAATTCCAAACAAATCCCAAATGCAAAATCCCAAACAAATTTAATCCTGAATACACAATCCCAAACAAATCTAATCCTGAATACACAAGCTCAAACCAATCAAATCCTGAATACACAATCCCAAACCAATCAAATCCTGAATTCACAATCCCAAACAAATCTAATCCCAAATGTACAAATCTGAACTGAATTCACAATCCTGAACCATTCTAATCCTGAATACACAATCCTGAACCAATCAAATCCTGAGTACACAATCCCGAACCAATCTAATCCCGAATACACAATTCCAAACCTTTCTAATCCCGAATACACAATCCTGAACCAATCTATTCCTGAATACACAATCCTGAACCAATCTATTCCTGAATACACAATTCCGAACTAATCTAATCCTGAATACACAATTCCAAATTTATCCAATCCCGAATACACAATCATGAACCAATCTAATCCTGAATACAAAACCTCAAAGCCAAGTAATCCTGAATACATAATCCTGAACCCATCAAATCCCAACCACACAGTCCTAAATGAATATACTCACGAATACACAATTCCAAACAAATCCCAAATGCACAATCCCAAACAAATCTAATCCTGAATACACAAGCTCAAACCAATCAAATCCTGAATGCACAATCCCGAACCAAACAAATCCTGAATTCACAATCCCAAACAAATCTAATCCCAAATGTACAAATCTGAACCAATCTAATCCTGAATACACAATCCCAATCCAATCACATCCTGAAAACACAATCCTGAACCAATCAAATCCCGAATACACAATCCTGAAACAATCTAATCCTCAATACACAATCCTGAACCAATCTAATCACGAATACACAATCCTGAACCAATCTAATCCTGAATACACAATTATGAACCAATCTAATCCTGAATACACAATTCTGAACCAATTTAATCCTGAATACAGAATTCCAAACCTATCTAATCCCGAATACATAATCCTGAACCAATCTAATCCCGAATACACAATCCCAAAAAATTTAAATCCTGTATACACAATCCCGAACAAATCTAATCCTGAATACACAATCCCAATCCAATCAAATCCTGAAAACACAATCCCGAACCAATCTAATCCTGAATGCACAATCCTGAACCAATCTAATCCTGAATAAACAACCCCGAACCAATCAAATCCTGAATTCACAATCCCAAACAAATCTAATCCCAAATGTACAAATCTGAACCAATCTAATCCTGAATACACAATCCCAATCCAATCAAATCCTGAAAACACAATCCAGAACCAAACTAATCCAGAATACACAATCTTGAAACAATCTAATCCTGAATACACAATCCTGAACCAATCTAATCCCGAATACAAAGTCCTGAACCAATCTAATCCTGAATACACTTTTACGAACCAATCTAATCACGAATACACAATCCAAAACCAATCTATTCCTGAATAGAGAATCCCGAACCAATCTAATCCTGAATACACAATGCCAAACCAATCTATTCCTGAATACACAATTCTGAACTAATCTAATCCTGAATACACAATTCCAAACTTGTCCAATCCCGAATACACAATCCTGAACCAATCTAATCCAGAATACAAAACCTCAAAGCCATGTAATCCTGAATACATAATCCTGAACCAATCAAATCCCAGCCACACAATCCTAAATGAATATACTCACGAATACACAATTCCAAACAAATCCCATTTGCACAATCACAAACAAATTTAATCCTGAATACACAATCCCGAACAAATCTAATCCTGAATACACTAGCTCAAACCAATCAAATCCTGAATAGACAATCCCGAAACAATCAAATCCTGAATTAACAATCCCAAACAAATCTAATCCCAAATGTATAAATCTGAACCAATCTAATCCTGAATACACAATTCTGAACCAATTTAATCCTGAATACAGAATTCAAAACCTATCTAATCCCGAATACACAATCCTGAACCAATCAAATCCCGAATACACAATCCCGAACCAATCTAATAATGAATACACAATTCCGAACTAATTTAATCCTGAATACACAATCCTGAACCAATCTAATCCTGAATACACAATCCCGAACCAATCTATTCCTGAATACACAATTCCGAACTAATCTAATCCTGAATACACAATTCCAAACTTATCCAATCCCAATACAAAATCCTGAACCAATCTAATCCGGAATACAAAACCTCAAAGCCATGTAATCCTGAATACATAAACCTGAACCCATCAAATCCCAACCACACAATCCTAAATGAATATACTCACGAATACAAAATTCCAAACAAATCCCAAATGCACAATCCCAAATAAATTTAATCCTGAATACACAACCCCGAACCAATCAAATCCTGAATTCACAATCCCAAACAAATCTAATCCCAAATGTACACATCCGAACCAATCTAATCCCGAATACACAATCCAAAACCAATCTATTCCTGAATACACAATCCTGAACAAATCTAATACTGAATACAAAATCCCAAACCAATCTATTCCTGAATACACAATTCCGATATAATCTAATCCTGAATACACAATCCCAAACTTATCCAAATCCCAATACACAATCCTGAACCAATCTAATCCTGAATACAAAACCTCAAAGCCATGTTATCCTGAATACATAATCCTGAACCCATCAAATCCCAACCACACAATCCTTAATGAATATACTCACGAATACACAATTCCAAACAAATCCCAAATGCACAATCCCAAATAAATTTAATCCTGAATAGACAATCCCGAACAAATCTAATCCTGAATACACAATCTCAAACCCATCAAATCCTGAATACACAATCCCGAACCAATCAAATCCTGAATTCACAATCTCAAACAAATCTAATCCTAAATGTACAAATCTGGACCAATCTAACCCTGAATACACAATCCCATTCCAATCAAATCCTGAAAACACAATCCTGAATGAATCAAATCCCGAATACACAATCCTGAAAGAATCTTATCCTGAATACACCATCCTGAACCAATCTAATTCCGAATACAAAATCCTGAACCAATCTAATCCTGAATACACAATTACGAACCAATCTAATCCTGAATACACAATTCCGAACCAATTTAATTCTGAATACAGAATTCCAAACCTATTTAATCCTGAATACACTATCCTGAACCAATCTAATCCCGAATATTCAATCCCGAACCAATCTAATCCTGAATACACAATCCTGAACCAATCTATTTCTGAATACACAATTCCAAACCTATCTAATCCCGAATACACAATCCAAAACCAATCTATTCCTGAATACACAATCCCGAACCAATCTAATACTGAATACACAATCCCGAACCAATCTTTTCCTGAATACACAATTCTGAACTAATCTAATCCTGAATACACAATTCCAAATTTATTCAATCCCGAATACACAATCCTGAATACATAATTCTGAACCAATCAAATCCCAGCCACACAAACCTAAATGAATATACTCGTGAATACACAATTCCAAACAAATCCCAAATGCACAATCTCAAATAAATTTAATCCTGGATAGACAATCCCGAACAAATCTAATCCTGAATACACAATCTCAAACCCATCAAATCCTGAATACACAATCCCGAACCAATCAAATCCTGAATTCACAATCTCAAACAAATCTAATCCTAAATGTACAAATCTGAACCAATCTAACCCTGAATACACAATCCCATTCCAATCAAATCCTGAAAACACAATCCTGAATGAATCAAATCCCGAATACACAATCCTGAAAGAATCTTATCCTGAATACACAATCCTGAACCAATCTAATCCCGAATACAAAATCCTGAACCAATCTAATCCTGAATACACAATTACGAACCAATCTAATCCTGAATACACAATTCCGAACCAATTTAATTCTGAATACAGAATTCCAAACCTATCTAATCTTGAATACACTATCCTGAACCAATCTAATCCCGAATATTCAATCCCGAACCAATCTAATCCTGAATACACAATCCTGAACCAATCTATTTCTGAATACACAATTCCAAACCTATCTAATCCCGAATACACAATCCAAAACCAATCTATTCCTGAATACACAATCCCGAACCAATCTAATACTGAATACACAATCCCGAACCAATCTTTTCCTGAATACACAATTCTGAACTAATCTAATCCTGAATACACAATTCCAAATTTATTCAATCCCGAATACACAATCCTGAATACATAATCCTGTACCAATCAAATCCCAGCCACACAAACCTAAATGAATATACTCGTGAATACACAATTCCAAACAAATCCCAAATGCAAAATCCCAAACAAATTTAATCCTGAATACACAATCCCAAACAAATCTAATCCTGAATACACAAGCTCAAACCAATCAAATCCTGAATACACAATCCCAAACCAATCAAATCCTGAATTCACAATCCCAAACAAATCTAATCCCAAATGTACAAATCTGAACTGAATTCACAATCCTGAACCATTCTAATCCTGAATACACAATCCTGAACCAATCAAATCCTGAGTACACAATCCCGAACCAATCTAATCCCGAATACACAATTCCAAACCTTTCTAATCCCGAATACACAATCCTGAACCAATCTATTCCTGAATACACAATCCTGAACCAATCTATTCCTGAATACACAATTCCGAACTAATCTAATCCTGAATACACAATTCCAAATTTATCCAATCCCGAATACACAATCATGAACCAATCTAATCCTGAATACAAAACCTCAAAGCCAAGTAATCCTGAATACATAATCCTGAACCCATCAAATCCCAACCACACAGTCCTAAATGAATATACTCACGAATACACAATTCCAAACAAATCCCAAATGCACAATCCCAAACAAATCTAATCCTGAATACACAAGCTCAAACCAATCAAATCCTGAATGCACAATCCCGAACCAAACAAATCCTGAATTCACAATCCCAAACAAATCTAATCCCAAATGTACAAATCTGAACCAATCTAATCCTGAATACACAATCCCAATCCAATCACATCCTGAAAACACAATCCTGAACCAATCAAATCCCGAATACACAATCCTGAAACAATCTAATCCTCAATACACAATCCTGAACCAATCTAATCACGAATACACAATCCTGAACCAATCTAATCCTGAATACACAATTATGAACCAATCTAATCCTGAATACACAATTCTGAACCAATTTAATCCTGAATACAGAATTCCAAACCTATCTAATCCCGAATACACAATCCTGAACCAATCTAATCCCGAATACACAATCCCAAAAAATTTAAATCCTGTATACACAATCCCGAACAAATCTAATCCTGAATACACAATCCCAATCCAATCAAATCCTGAAAACACAATCCCGAACCAATCTAATCCTGAATGCACAATCCTGAACCAATCTAATCCTGAATAAACAACCCCGAACCAATCAAATCCTGAATTCACAATCCCAAACAAATCTAATCCCAAATGTACAAATCTGAACCAATCTAATCCTGAATACACAATCCCAATCCAATCAAATCCTGAAAACACAATCCAGAACCAAACTAATCCAGAATACACAATCTTGAAACAATCTAATCCTGAATACACAATCCTGAACCAATCTAATCCCGAATACAAAGTCCTGAACCAATCTAATCCTGAATACACTTTTACGAACCAATCTAATCACGAATACACAATCCAAAACCAATCTATTCCTGAATAGAGAATCCCGAACCAATCTAATCCTGAATACACAATGCCAAACCAATCTATTCCTGAATACACAATTCTGAACTAATCTAATCCTGAATACACAATTCCAAACTTGTCCAATCCCGAATACACAATCCTGAACCAATCTAATCCAGAATACAAAACCTCAAAGCCATGTAATCCTGAATACATAATCCTGAACCAATCAAATCCCAGCCACACAATCCTAAATGAATATACTCACGAATACACAATTCCAAACAAATCCCATTTGCACAATCACAAACAAATTTAATCCTGAATACACAATCCCGAACAAATCTAATCCTGAATACACTAGCTCAAACCAATCAAATCCTGAATAGACAATCCCGAAACAATCAAATCCTGAATTAACAATCCCAAACAAATCTAATCCCAAATGTATAAATCTGAACCAATCTAATCCTGAATACACAATTCTGAACCAATTTAATCCTGAATACAGAATTCAAAACCTATCTAATCCCGAATACACAATCCTGAACCAATCAAATCCCGAATACACAATCCCGAACCAATCTAATAATGAATACACAATTCTGAACTAATTTAATCCTGAATACACAATCCTGAACCAATCTAATCCTGAATACACAATCCCGAACCAATCTATTCCTGAATACACAATTCCGAACTAATCTAATCCTGAATACACAATTCCAAACTTATCCAATCCCAATACAAAATCCTGAACCAATCTAATCCGGAATACAAAACCTCAAAGCCATGTAATCCTGAATACATAAACCTGAACCCATCAAATCCCAACCACACAATCCTAAATGAATATACTCACGAATACAAAATTCCAAACAAATCCCAAATGCACAATCCCAAATAAATTTAATCCTGAATACACAACCCCGAACCAATCAAATCCTGAATTCACAATCCCAAACAAATCTAATCCCAAATGTACAAATCTGAACTGAATTCACAATCCTGAACCATTCTAATCCTGAATACACAATCCTGAACCAATCAAATCCTGAGTACACAATCCCGAACCAATCTAATCCCGAATACACAATTCCAAACCTTTCTAATCCCGAATACACAATCCTGAACCAATCTATTCCTGAATACACAATCCTGAACCAATCTATTCCTGAATACACAATTCCGAACTAATCTAATCCTGAATACACAATTCCAAATTTATCCAATCCCGAATACACAATCATGAACCAATCTAATCCTGAATACAAAACCTCAAAGCCAAGTAATCCTGAATACATAATCCTGAACCCATCAAATCCCAACCACACAGTCCTAAATGAATATACTCACGAATACACAATTCCAAACAAATCCCAAATGCACAATCCCAAACAAATCTAATCCTGAATACACAAGCTCAAACCAATCAAATCCTGAATGCACAATCCCGAACCAAACAAATCCTGAATTCACAATCCCAAACAAATCTAATCCCAAATGTACAAATCTGAACCAATCTAATCCTGAATACACAATCCCAATCCAATCACATCCTGAAAACACAATCCTGAACCAATCAAATCCCGAATACACAATCCTGAAACAATCTAATCCTCAATACACAATCCTGAACCAATCTAATCACGAATACACAATCCTGAACCAATCTAATCCTGAATACACAATTATGAACCAATCTAATCCTGAATACACAATTCTGAACCAATTTAATCCTGAATACAGAATTCCAAACCTATCTAATCCCGAATACACAATCCTGAACCAATCTAATCCCGAATACACAATCCCAAAAAATTTAAATCCTGTATACACAATCCCGAACAAATCTAATCCTGAATACACAATCCCAATCCAATCAAATCCTGAAAACACAATCCCGAACCAATCTAATCCTGAATGCACAATCCTGAACCAATCTAATCCTGAATAAACAACCCCGAACCAATCAAATCCTGAATTCACAATCCCAAACAAATCTAATCCCAAATGTACAAATCTGAACCAATCTAATCCTGAATACACAATCCCAATCCAATCAAATCCTGAAAACACAATCCAGAACCAAACTAATCCAGAATACACAATCTTGAAACAATCTAATCCTGAATACACAATCCTGAACCAATCTAATCCCGAATACAAAGTCCTGAACCAATCTAATCCTGAATACACTTTTACGAACCAATCTAATCACGAATACACAATCCAAAACCAATCTATTCCTGAATAGAGAATCCCGAACCAATCTAATCCTGAATACACAATGCCAAACCAATCTATTCCTGAATACACAATTCTGAACTAATCTAATCCTGAATACACAATTCCAAACTTGTCCAATCCCGAATACACAATCCTGAACCAATCTAATCCTGAATACACAATTACGAACCAATCTAATCCTGAATACACAATTCCGAACCAATTTAATTCTGAATACAGAATTCCAAACCTATTTAATCCTGAATACACTATCCTGAACCAATCTAATCCCGAATATTCAATCCCGAACCAATCTAATCCTGAATACACAATCCTGAACCAATCTATTTCTGAATACACAATTCCAAACCTATCTAATCCCGAATACACAATCCAAAACCAATCTATTCCTGAATACACAATCCCGAACCAATCTAATACTGAATACACAATCCCGAACCAATCTTTTCCTGAATACACAATTCTGAACTAATCTAATCCTGAATACACAATTCCAAATTTATTCAATCCCGAATACACAATCCTGAATACATAATTCTGAACCAATCAAATCCCAGCCACACAAACCTAAATGAATATACTCGTGAATACACAATTCCAAACAAATCCCAAATGCACAATCTCAAATAAATTTAATCCTGGATAGACAATCCCGAACAAATCTAATCCTGAATACACAATCTCAAACCCATCAAATCCTGAATACACAATCCCGAACCAATCAAATCCTGAATTCACAATCTCAAACAAATCTAATCCTAAATGTACAAATCTGAACCAATCTAACCCTGAATACACAATCCCATTCCAATCAAATCCTGAAAACACAATCCTGAATGAATCAAATCCCGAATACACAATCCTGAAAGAATCTTATCCTGAATACACAATCCTGAACCAATCTAATCCCGAATACAAAATCCTGAACCAATCTAATCCTGAATACACAATTACGAACCAATCTAATCCTGAATACACAATTCCGAACCAATTTAATTCTGAATACAGAATTCCAAACCTATCTAATCTTGAATACACTATCCTGAACCAATCTAATCCCGAATATTCAATCCCGAACCAATCTAATCCTGAATACACAATCCTGAACCAATCTATTTCTGAATACACAATTCCAAACCTATCTAATCCCGAATACACAATCCAAAACCAATCTATTCCTGAATACACAATCCCGAACCAATCTAATACTGAATACACAATCCCGAACCAATCTTTTCCTGAATACACAATTCTGAACTAATCTAATCCTGAATACACAATTCCAAATTTATTCAATCCCGAATACACAATCCTGAATACATAATTCTGAACCAATCAAATCCCAGCCACACAAACCTAAATGAATATACTCGTGAATACACAATTCCAAACAAATCCCAAATGCACAATCTCAAATAAATTTAATCCTGGATAGACAATCCCGAACAAATCTAATCCTGAATACACAATCTCAAACCCATCAAATCCTGAATACACAATCCCGAACCAATCAAATCCTGAATTCACAATCTCAAACAAATCTAATCCTAAATGTACAAATCTGAACCAATCTAACCCTGAATACACAATCCCATTCCAATCAAATCCTGAAAACACAATCCTGAATGAATCAAATCCCGAATACACAATCCTGAAAGAATCTTATCCTGAATACACAATCCTGAACCAATCTAATCCCGATTACAAAATCCTGAACCAATCTAATCCTGAATACACAATTACGAACCAATCTAATCCTGAATACACAATTCCGAACCAATTTAATTCTGAATACAGAATTCCAAACCTATCTAATCTTGAATACACTATCCTGAACCAATCTAATCCCGAATATTCAATCCCGAACCAATCTAATCCTGAATACACAATCCTGAACCAATCTATTTCTGAATACACAATTCCAAACCTATCTAATCCCGAATACACAATCCAAAACCAATCTATTCCTGAATACACAATCCCGAACCAATCTAATACTGAATACACAATCCCGAACCAATCTTTTCCTGAATACACAATTCTGAACTAATCTAATCCTGAATACACAATTCCAAATTTATTCAATCCCGAATACACAATCCTGAATACATAATCCTGTACCAATCAAATCCCAGCCACACAAACCTAAATGAATATACTCGTGAATACACAATTCCAAACAAATCCCAAATGCAAAATCCCAAACAAATTTAATCCTGAATACACAATCCCAAACAAATCTAATCCTGAATACACAAGCTCAAACCAATCAAATCCTGAATACACAATCCCAAACCAATCAAATCCTGAATTCACAATCCCAAACAAATCTAATCCCAAATGTACAAATCTGAACTGAATTCACAATCCTGAACCATTCTAATCCTGAATACACAATCCTGAACCAATCAAATCCTGAGTACACAATCCCGAACCAATCTAATCCCGAATACACAATTCCAAACCTTTCTAATCCCGAATACACAATCCTGAACCAATCTATTCCTGAATACACAATCCTGAACCAATCTATTCCTGAATACACAATTCCGAACTAATCTAATCCTGAATACACAATTCCAAATTTATCCAATCCCGAATACACAATCATGAACCAATCTAATCCTGAATACAAAACCTCAAAGCCAAGTAATCCTGAATACATAATCCTGAACCCATCAAATCCCAACCACACAGTCCTAAATGAATATACTCACGAATACACAATTCCAAACAAATCCCAAATGCACAATCCCAAACAAATCTAATCCTGAATACACAAGCTCAAACCAATCAAATCCTGAATGCACAATCCCGAACCAAACAAATCCTGAATTCACAATCCCAAACAAATCTAATCCCAAATGTACAAATCTGAACCAATCTAATCCTGAATACACAATCCCAATCCAATCACATCCTGAAAACACAATCCTGAACCAATCAAATCCCGAATACACAATCCTGAAACAATCTAATCCTCAATACACAATCCTGAACCAATCTAATCACGAATACACAATCCTGAACCAATCTAATCCTGAATACACAATTATGAACCAATCTAATCCTGAATACACAATTCTGAACCAATTTAATCCTGAATACAGAATTCCAAACCTATCTAATCCCGAATACACAATCCTGAACCAATCTAATCCCGAATACACAATCCCAAAAAATTTAAATCCTGTATACACAATCCCGAACAAATCTAATCCTGAATACACAATCCCAATCCAATCAAATCCTGAAAACACAATCCCGAACCAATCTAATCCTGAATGCACAATCCTGAACCAATCTAATCCTGAATAAACAACCCCGAACCAATCAAATCCTGAATTCACAATCCCAAACAAATCTAATCCCAAATGTACAAATCTGAACCAATCTAATCCTGAATACACAATCCCAATCCAATCAAATCCTGAAAACACAATCCAGAACCAAACTAATCCAGAATACACAATCTTGAAACAATCTAATCCTGAATACACAATCCTGAACCAATCTAATCCCGAATACAAAGTCCTGAACCAATCTAATCCTGAATACACTTTTACGAACCAATCTAATCACGAATACACAATCCAAAACCAATCTATTCCTGAATAGAGAATCCCGAACCAATCTAATCCTGAATACACAATGCCAAACCAATCTATTCCTGAATACACAATTCTGAACTAATCTAATCCTGAATACACAATTCCAAACTTGTCCAATCCCGAATACACAATCCTGAACCAATCTAATCCAGAATACAAAACCTCAAAGCCATGTAATCCTGAATACATAATCCTGAACCAATCAAATCCCAGCCACACAATCCTAAATGAATATACTCACGAATACACAATTCCAAACAAATCCCATTTGCACAATCACAAACAAATTTAATCCTGAATACACAATCCCGAACAAATCTAATCCTGAATACACTAGCTCAAACCAATCAAATCCTGAATAGACAATCCCGAAACAATCAAATCCTGAATTAACAATCCCAAACAAATCTAATCCCAAATGTATAAATCTGAACCAATCTAATCCTGAATACACAATTCTGAACCAATTTAATCCTGAATACAGAATTCAAAACCTATCTAATCCCGAATACACAATCCTGAACCAATCAAATCCCGAATACACAATCCCGAACCAATCTAATAATGAATACACAATTCTGAACTAATTTAATCCTGAATACACAATCCTGAACCAATCTAATCCTGAATACACAATCCCGAACCAATCTATTCCTGAATACACAATTCCGAACTAATCTAATCCTGAATACACAATTCCAAACTTATCCAATCCCAATACAAAATCCTGAACCAATCTAATCCGGAATACAAAACCTCAAAGCCATGTAATCCTGAATACATAAACCTGAACCCATCAAATCCCAACCACACAATCCTAAATGAATATACTCACGAATACAAAATTCCAAACAAATCCCAAATGCACAATCCCAAATAAATTTAATCCTGAATACACAACCCCGAACCAATCAAATCCTGAATTCACAATCCCAAACAAATCTAATCCCAAATGTACAAATCTGAACTGAATTCACAATCCTGAACCATTCTAATCCTGAATACACAATCCTGAACCAATCAAATCCTGAGTACACAATCCCGAACCAATCTAATCCCGAATACACAATTCCAAACCTTTCTAATCCCGAATACACAATCCTGAACCAATCTATTCCTGAATACACAATCCTGAACCAATCTATTCCTGAATACACAATTCCGAACTAATCTAATCCTGAATACACAATTCCAAATTTATCCAATCCCGAATACACAATCATGAACCAATCTAATCCTGAATACAAAACCTCAAAGCCAAGTAATCCTGAATACATAATCCTGAACCCATCAAATCCCAACCACACAGTCCTAAATGAATATACTCACGAATACACAATTCCAAACAAATCCCAAATGCACAATCCCAAACAAATCTAATCCTGAATACACAAGCTCAAACCAATCAAATCCTGAATGCACAATCCCGAACCAAACAAATCCTGAATTCACAATCCCAAACAAATCTAATCCCAAATGTACAAATCTGAACCAATCTAATCCTGAATACACAATCCCAATCCAATCACATCCTGAAAACACAATCCTGAACCAATCAAATCCCGAATACACAATCCTGAAACAATCTAATCCTCAATACACAATCCTGAACCAATCTAATCACGAATACACAATCCTGAACCAATCTAATCCTGAATACACAATTATGAACCAATCTAATCCTGAATACACAATTCTGAACCAATTTAATCCTGAATACAGAATTCCAAACCTATCTAATCCCGAATACACAATCCTGAACCAATCTAATCCCGAATACACAATCCCAAAAAATTTAAATCCTGTATACACAATCCCGAACAAATCTAATCCTGAATACACAATCCCAATCCAATCAAATCCTGAAAACACAATCCCGAACCAATCTAATCCTGAATGCACAATCCTGAACCAATCTAATCCTGAATAAACAACCCCGAACCAATCAAATCCTGAATTCACAATCCCAAACAAATCTAATCCCAAATGTACAAATCTGAACCAATCTAATCCTGAATACACAATCCCAATCCAATCAAATCCTGAAAACACAATCCAGAACCAAACTAATCCAGAATACACAATCTTGAAACAATCTAATCCTGAATACACAATCCTGAACCAATCTAATCCCGAATACAAAGTCCTGAACCAATCTAATCCTGAATACACTTTTACGAACCAATCTAATCACGAATACACAATCCAAAACCAATCTATTCCTGAATAGAGAATCCCGAACCAATCTAATCCTGAATACACAATGCCAAACCAATCTATTCCTGAATACACAATTCTGAACTAATCTAATCCTGAATACACAATTCCAAACTTGTCCAATCCCGAATACACAATCCTGAACCAATCTAATCCAGAATACAAAACCTCAAAGCCATGTAATCCTGAATACATAATCCTGAACCAATCAAATCCCAGCCACACAATCCTAAATGAATATACTCACGAATACACAATTCCAAACAAATCCCATTTGCACAATCACAAACAAATTTAATCCTGAATACACAATCCCGAACAAATCTAATCCTGAATACACTAGCTCAAACCAATCAAATCCTGAATAGACAATCCCGAAACAATCAAATCCTGAATTAACAATCCCAAACAAATCTAATCCCAAATGTATAAATCTGAACCAATCTAATCCTGAATACACAATTCTGAACCAATTTAATCCTGAATACAGAATTCAAAACCTATCTAATCCCGAATACACAATCCTGAACCAATCAAATCCCGAATACACAATCCCGAACCAATCTAATAATGAATACACAATTCTGAACTAATTTAATCCTGAATACACAATCCTGAACCAATCTAATCCTGAATACACAATCCCGAACCAATCTATTCCTGAATACACAATTCCGAACTAATCTAATCCTGAATACACAATTCCAAACTTATCCAATCCCAATACAAAATCCTGAACCAATCTAATCCGGAATACAAAACCTCAAAGCCATGTAATCCTGAATACATAAACCTGAACCCATCAAATCCCAACCTAAATGAATATACTCACGAATACAAAATTCCAAACAAATCCCAAATGCACAATCCCAAATAAATTTAATCCTGAATACACAACCCCGAACCAATCAAATCCTGAATTCACAATCCCAAACAAATCTAATCCCAAATGTACACATCCGAACCAATCTAATCCCGAATACACAATCCAAAACCAATCTATTCCTGAATACACAATCCTGAACAAATCTAATACTGAATACAAAATCCCAAACCAATCTATTCCTGAATACACAATTCCGATATAATCTAATCCTGAATACACAATCCCAAACTTATCCAAATCCCAATACACAATCCTGAACCAATCTAATCCTGAATACAAAACCTCAAAGCCATGTTATCCTGAATACATAATCCTGAACCCATCAAATCCCAACCACACAATCCTTAATGAATATACTCACGAATACACAATTCCAAACAAATCCCAAATGCACAATCCCAAATAAATTTAATCCTGAATAGACAATCCCGAACAAATCTAATCCTGAATACACAATCTCAAACCCATCAAATCCTGAATACACAATCCCGAACCAATCAAATCCTGAATTCACAATCTCAAACAAATCTAATCCTAAATGTACAAATCTGGACCAATCTAACCCTGAATACACAATCCCATTCCAATCAAATCCTGAAAACACAATCCTGAATGAATCAAATCCCGAATACACAATCCTGAAAGAATCTTATCCTGAATACACCATCCTGAACCAATCTAATTCCGAATACAAAATCCTGAACCAATCTAATCCTGAATACACAATTACGAACCAATCTAATCCTGAATACACAATTCCGAACCAATTTAATTCTGAATACAGAATTCCAAACCTATTTAATCCTGAATACACTATCCTGAACCAATCTAATCCCGAATATTCAATCCCGAACCAATCTAATCCTGAATACACAATCCTGAACCAATCTATTTCTGAATACACAATTCCAAACCTATCTAATCCCGAATACACAATCCAAAACCAATCTATTCCTGAATACACAATCCCGAACCAATCTAATACTGAATACACAATCCCGAACCAATCTTTTCCTGAATACACAATTCTGAACTAATCTAATCCTGAATACACAATTCCAAATTTATTCAATCCCGAATACACAATCCTGAATACATAATCCTGAACCAATCAAATCCCAGCCACACAAACCTAAATGAATATACTCGTGAATACACAATTCCAAACAAATCCCAAATGCACAATCTCAAATAAATTTAATCCTGGATAGACAATCCCGAACAAATCTAATCCTGAATACACAATCTCAAACCCATCAAATCCTGAATACACAATCCCGAACCAATCAAATCCTGAATTCACAATCTCAAACAAATCTAATCCTAAATGTACAAATCTGAACCAATCTAACCCTGAATACACAATCCCATTCCAATCAAATCCTGAAAACACAATCCTGAATGAATCAAATCCCGAATACACAATCCTGAAAGAATCTTATCCTGAATACACAATCCTGAACCAATCTAATCCCGAATACAAAATCCTGAACCAATCTAATCCTGAATACACAATTACGAACCAATCTAATCCTGAATACACAATTCCGAACCAATTTAATTCTGAATACAGAATTCCAAACCTATCTAATCTTGAATACACTATCCTGAACCAATCTAATCCCGAATATTCAATCCCGAACCAATCTAATCCTGAATACACAATCCTGAACCAATCTATTTCTGAATACACAATTCCAAACCTATCTAATCCCGAATACACAATCCAAAACCAATCTATTCCTGAATACACAATCCCGAACCAATCTAATACTGAATACACAATCCCGAACCAATCTTTTCCTGAATACACAATTCTGAACTAATCTAATCCTGAATACACAATTCCAAATTTATTCAATCCCGAATACACAATCCTGAATACATAATCCTGTACCAATCAAATCCCAGCCACACAAACCTAAATGAATATACTCGTGAATACACAATTCCAAACAAATCCCAAATGCAAAATCCCAAACAAATTTAATCCTGAATACACAATCCCAAACAAATCTAATCCTGAATACACAAGCTCAAACCAATCAAATCCTGAATACACAATCCCAAACCAATCAAATCCTGAATTCACAATCCCAAACAAATCTAATCCCAAATGTACAAATCTGAACTGAATTCACAATCCTGAACCATTCTAATCCTGAATACACAATCCTGAACCAATCAAATCCTGAGTACACAATCCCGAACCAATCTAATCCCGAATACACAATTCCAAACCTTTCTAATCCCGAATACACAATCCTGAACCAATCTATTCCTGAATACACAATCCTGAACCAATCTATTCCTGAATACACAATTCCGAACTAATCTAATCCTGAATACACAATTCCAAATTTATCCAATCCCGAATACACAATCATGAACCAATCTAATCCTGAATACAAAACCTCAAAGCCAAGTAATCCTGAATACATAATCCTGAACCCATCAAATCCCAACCACACAGTCCTAAATGAATATACTCACGAATACACAATTCCAAACAAATCCCAAATGCACAATCCCAAACAAATCTAATCCTGAATACACAAGCTCAAACCAATCAAATCCTGAATGCACAATCCCGAACCAAACAAATCCTGAATTCACAATCCCAAACAAATCTAATCCCAAATGTACAAATCTGAACCAATCTAATCCTGAATACACAATCCCAATCCAATCACATCCTGAAAACACAATCCTGAACCAATCAAATCCCGAATACACAATCCTGAAACAATCTAATCCTCAATACACAATCCTGAACCAATCTAATCACGAATACACAATCCTGAACCAATCTAATCCTGAATACACAATTATGAACCAATCTAATCCTGAATACACAATTCTGAACCAATTTAATCCTGAATACAGAATTCCAAACCTATCTAATCCCGAATACACAATCCTGAACCAATCTAATCCCGAATACACAATCCCAAAAAATTTAAATCCTGTATACACAATCCCGAACAAATCTAATCCTGAATACACAATCCCAATCCAATCAAATCCTGAAAACACAATCCCGAACCAATCTAATCCTGAATGCACAATCCTGAACCAATCTAATCCTGAATAAACAACCCCGAACCAATCAAATCCTGAATTCACAATCCCAAACAAATCTAATCCCAAATGTACAAATCTGAACCAATCTAATCCTGAATACACAATCCCAATCCAATCAAATCCTGAAAACACAATCCAGAACCAAACTAATCCAGAATACACAATCTTGAAACAATCTAATCCTGAATACACAATCCTGAACCAATCTAATCCCGAATACAAAGTCCTGAACCAATCTAATCCTGAATACACTTTTACGAACCAATCTAATCACGAATACACAATCCAAAACCAATCTATTCCTGAATAGAGAATCCCGAACCAATCTAATCCTGAATACACAATGCCAAACCAATCTATTCCTGAATACACAATTCTGAACTAATCTAATCCTGAATACACAATTCCAAACTTGTCCAATCCCGAATACACAATCCTGAACCAATCTAATCCAGAATACAAAACCTCAAAGCCATGTAATCCTGAATACATAATCCTGAACCAATCAAATCCCAGCCACACAATCCTAAATGAATATACTCACGAATACACAATTCCAAACAAATCCCATTTGCACAATCACAAACAAATTTAATCCTGAATACACAATCCCGAACAAATCTAATCCTGAATACACTAGCTCAAACCAATCAAATCCTGAATAGACAATCCCGAAACAATCAAATCCTGAATTAACAATCCCAAACAAATCTAATCCCAAATGTATAAATCTGAACCAATCTAATCCTGAATACACAATTCTGAACCAATTTAATCCTGAATACAGAATTCAAAACCTATCTAATCCCGAATACACAATCCTGAACCAATCAAATCCCGAATACACAATCCCGAACCAATCTAATAATGAATACACAATTCCGAACTAATTTAATCCTGACTACACAATCCTGAACCAATCTAATCCTGAATACACAATCCCGAACCAATCTATTCCTGAATACACAATTCCGAACTAATCTAATCCTGAATACACAATTCCAAACTTATCCAATCCCAATACAAAATCCTGAACCAATCTAATCCGGAATACAAAACCTCAAAGCCATGTAATCCTGAATACATAAACCTGAACCCATCAAATCCCAACCACACAATCCTAAATGAATATACTCACGAATACAAAATTCCAAACAAATCCCAAATGCACAATCCCAAATAAATTTGATCCTGAATACACAACCCCGAACCAATCAAATCCTGAATTCACAATCCCAAACAAATCTAATCCCAAATGTACACATCCGAACCAATCTAATCCCGAATACACAATCCAAAACCAATCTATTCCTGAATACACAATCCTGAACAAATCTAATACTGAATACAAAATCCCAAACCAATCTATTCCTGAATACACAATTCCGATATAATCTAATCCTGAATACACAATCCCAAACTTATCCAAATCCCAATACACAATCCTGAACCAATCTAATCCTGAATACAAAACCTCAAAGCCATGTTATCCTGAATACATAATCCTGAACCCATCAAATCCCAACCACACAATCCTTAATGAATATACTCACGAATACACAATTCCAAACAAATCCCAAATGCACAATCCCAAATAAATTTAATCCTGAATAGACAATCCCGAACAAATCTAATCCTGAATACACAATCTCAAACCCATCAAATCCTGAATACACAATCCCGAACCAATCAAATCCTGAATTCACAATCTCAAACAAATCTAATCCTAAATGTACAAATCTGGACCAATCTAACCCTGAATACACAATCCCATTCCAATCAAATCCTGAAAACACAATCCTGAATGAATCAAATCCCGAATACACAATCCTGAAAGAATCTTATCCTGAATACACCATCCTGAACCAATCTAATTCCGAATACAAAATCCTGAACCAATCTAATCCTGAATACACAATTACGAACCAATCTAATCCTGAATACACAATTCCGAACCAATTTAATTCTGAATACAGAATTCCAAACCTATTTAATCCTGAATACACTATCCTGAACCAATCTAATCCCGAATATTCAATCCCGAACCAATCTAATCCTGAATACACAATCCTGAACCAATCTATTTCTGAATACACAATTCCAAACCTATCTAATCCCGAATACACAATCCAAAACCAATCTATTCCTGAATACACAATCCCGAACCAATCTAATACTGAATACACAATCCCGAACCAATCTTTTCCTGAATACACAATTCTGAACTAATCTAATCCTGAATACAAAATTCCAAATTTATTCAATCCCGAATACACAATCCTGAATACATAATCCTGAACCAATCAAATCCCAGCCACACAAACCTAAATGAATATACTCGTGAATACACAATTCCAAACAAATCCCAAATGCACAATCTCAAATAAATTTAATCCTGGATAGACAATCCCGAACAAATCTAATCCTGAATACACAATCTCAAACCCATCAAATCCTGAATACACAATCCCGAACCAATCAAATCCTGAATTCACAATCTCAAACAAATCTAATCCTAAATGTACAAATCTGAACCAATCTAACCCTGAATACACAATCCCATTCCAATCAAATCCTGAAAACACAATCCTGAATGAATCAAATCCCGAATACACAATCCTGAAAGAATCTTATCCTGAATACACAATCCTGAACCAATCTAATCCCGAATACAAAATCCTGAACCAATCTAATCCTGAATACACAATTACGAACCAATCTAATCCTGAATACACAATTCCGAACCAATTTAATTCTGAATACAGAATTCCAAACCTATCTAATCTTGAATACACTATCCTGAACCAATCTAATCCCGAATATTCAATCCCGAACCAATCTAATCCTGAATACACAATCCTGAACCAATCTATTTCTGAATACACAATTCCAAACCTATCTAATCCCGAATACACAATCCAAAACCAATCTATTCCTGAATACACAATCCCGAACCAATCTAATACTGAATACACAATCCCGAACCAATCTTTTCCTGAATACACAATTCTGAACTAATCTAATCCTGAATACACAATTCCAAATTTATTCAATCCCGAATACACAATCCTGAATACATAATCCTGTACCAATCAAATCCCAGCCACACAAACCTAAATGAATATACTCGTGAATACACAATTCCAAACAAATCCCAAATGCAAAATCCCAAACAAATTTAATCCTGAATACACAATCCCAAACAAATCTAATCCTGAATACACAAGCTCAAACCAATCAAATCCTGAATACACAATCCCAAACCAATCAAATCCTGAATTCACAATCCCAAACAAATCTAATCCCAAATGTACAAATCTGAACTGAATTCACAATCCTGAACCATTCTAATCCTGAATACACAATCCTGAAACAATCAAATCCTGAGTACACAATCCCGAACCAATCTAATCCCGAATACACAATTCCAAACCTTTCTAATCCCGAATACACAATCCTGAACCAATCTATTCCTGAATACACAATCCTGAACCAATCTATTCCTGAATACACAATTCCGAACTAATCTAATCCTGAATACACAATTCCAAATTTATCCAATCCCGAATACACAATCATGAACCAATCTAATCCTGAATACAAAACCTCAAAGCCAAGTAATCCTGAATACATAATCCTGAACCCATCAAATCCCAACCACACAGTCCTAAATGAATATACTCACGAATACACAATTCCAAACAAATCCCAAATGCACAATCCCAAACAAATCTAATCCTGAATACACAAGCTCAAACCAATCAAATCCTGAATGCACAATCCCGAACCAAACAAATCCTGAATTCACAATCCCAAACAAATCTAATCCCAAATGTACAAATCTGAACCAATCTAATCCTGAATACACAATCCCAATCCAATCACATCCTGAAAACACAATCCTGAACCAATCAAATCCCGAATACACAATCCTGAAACAATCTAATCCTCAATACACAATCCTGAACCAATCTAATCACGAATACACAATCCTGAACCAATCTAATCCTGAATACACAATTATGAACCAATCTAATCCTGAATACACAATTCTGAACCAATTTAATCCTGAATACAGAATTCCAAACCTATCTAATCCCGAATACACAATCCTGAACCAATCTAATCCCGAATACACAATCCCAAAAAATTTAAATCCTGTATACACAATCCCGAACAAATCTAATCCTGAATACACAATCCCAATCCAATCAAATCCTGAAAACACAATCCCGAACCAATCTAATCCTGAATGCACAATCCTGAACCAATCTAATCCTGAATAAACAACCCCGAACCAATCAAATCCTGAATTCACAATCCCAAACAAATCTAATCCCAAATGTACAAATCTGAACCAATCTAATCCTGAATACACAATCCCAATCCAATCAAATCCTGAAAACACAATCCAGAACCAAACTAATCCAGAATACACAATCTTGAAACAATCTAATCCTGAATACACAATCCTGAACCAATCTAATCCCGAATACAAAGTCCTGAACCAATCTAATCCTGAATACACTTTTACGAACCAATCTAATCACGAATACACAATCCAAAACCAATCTATTCCTGAATAGAGAATCCCGAACCAATCTAATCCTGAATACACAATGCCAAACCAATCTATTCCTGAATACACAATTCTGAACTAATCTAATCCTGAATACACAATTCCAAACTTGTCCAATCCCGAATACACAATCCTGAACCAATCTAATCCAGAATACAAAACCTCAAAGCCATGTAATCCTGAATACATAATCCTGAACCAATCAAATCCCAGCCACACAATCCTAAATGAATATACTCACGAATACACAATTCCAAACAAATCCCATTTGCACAATCACAAACAAATTTAATCCTGAATACACAATCCCGAACAAATCTAATCCTGAATACACTAGCTCAAACCAATCAAATCCTGAATAGACAATCCCGAAACAATCAAATCCTGAATTAACAATCCCAAACAAATCTAATCCCAAATGTATAAATCTGAACCAATCTAATCCTGAATACACAATTCTGAACCAATTTAATCCTGAATACAGAATTCAAAACCTATCTAATCCCGAATACACAATCCTGAACCAATCAAATCCCGAATACACAATCCCGAACCAATCTAATAATGAATACACAATTCCGAACTAATTTAATCCTGAATACACAATCCTGAACCAATCTAATCCTGAATACACAATCCCGAACCAATCTATTCCTGAATACACAATTCCGAACTAATCTAATCCTGAATACACAATTCCAAACTTATCCAATCCCAATACAAAATCCTGAACCAATCTAATCCGGAATACAAAACCTCAAAGCCATGTAATCCTGAATACATAAACCTGAACCCATCAAATCCCAACCACACAATCCTAAATGAATATACTCACGAATACAAAATTCCAAACAAATCCCAAATGCACAATCCCAAATAAATTTAATCCTGAATACACAACCCCGAACCAATCAAATCCTGAATTCACAATCCCAAACAAATCTAATCCCAAATGTACACATCCGAACCAATCTAATCCCGAATACACAATCCAAAACCAATCTATTCCTGAATACACAATCCTGAACAAATCTAATACTGAATACAAAATCCCAAACCAATCTATTCCTGAATACACAATTCCGATATAATCTAATCCTGAATACACAATCCCAAACTTATCCAAATCCCAATACACAATCCTGAACCAATCTAATCCTGAATACAAAACCTCAAAGCCATGTTATCCTGAATACATAATCCTGAACCCATCAAATCCCAACCACACAATCCTTAATGAATATACTCACGAATACACAATTCCAAACAAATCCCAAATGCACAATCCCAAATAAATTTAATCCTGAATAGACAATCCCGAACAAATCTAATCCTGAATACACAATCTCAAACCCATCAAATCCTGAATACACAATCCCGAACCAATCAAATCCTGAATTCACAATCTCAAACAAATCTAATCCTAAATGTACAAATCTGGACCAATCTAACCCTGAATACACAATCCCATTCCAATCAAATCCTGAAAACACAATCCTGAATGAATCAAATCCCGAATACACAATCCTGAAAGAATCTTATCCTGAATACACCATCCTGAACCAATCTAATTCCGAATACAAAATCCTGAACCAATCTAATCCTGAATACACAATTACGAACCAATCTAATCCTGAATACACAATTCCGAACCAATTTAATTCTGAATACAGAATTCCAAACCTATTTAATCCTGAATACACTATCCTGAACCAATCTAATCCCGAATATTCAATCCCGAACCAATCTAATCCTGAATACACAATCCTGAACCAATCTATTTCTGAATACACAATTCCAAACCTATCTAATCCCGAATACACAATCCAAAACCAATCTATTCCTGAATACACAATCCCGAACCAATCTAATACTGAATACACAATCCCGAACCAATCTTTTCCTGAATACACAATTCTGAACTAATCTAATCCTGAATACACAATTCCAAATTTATTCAATCCCGAATACACAATCCTGAATACATAATCCTGAACCAATCAAATCCCAGCCACACAAACCTAAATGAATATACTCGTGAATACACAATTCCAAACAAATCCCAAATGCACAATCTCAAATAAATTTAATCCTGGATAGACAATCCCGAACAAATCTAATCCTGAATACACAATCTCAAACCCATCAAATCCTGAATACACAATCCCGAACCAATCAAATCCTGAATTCACAATCTCAAACAAATCTAATCCTAAATGTACAAATCTGAACCAATCTAACCCTGAATACACAATCCCATTCCAATCAAATCCTGAAAACACAATCCTGAATGAATCAAATCCCGAATACACAATCCTGAAAGAATCTTATCCTGAATACACAATCCTGAACCAATCTAATCCCGAATACAAAATCCTGAACCAATCTAATCCTGAATACACAATTACGAACCAATCTAATCCTGAATACACAATTCCGAACCAATTTAATTCTGAATACAGAATTCCAAACCTATCTAATCTTGAATACACTATCCTGAACCAATCTAATCCCGAATATTCAATCCCGAACCAATCTAATCCTGAATACACAATCCTGAACCAATCTATTTCTGAATACACAATTCCAAACCTATCTAATCCCGAATACACAATCCAAAACCAATCTATTCCTGAATACACAATCCCGAACCAATCTAATACTGAATACACAATCCCGAACCAATCTTTTCCTGAATACACAATTCTGAACTAATCTAATCCTGAATACACAATTCCAAATTTATTCAATCCCGAATACACAATCCTGAATACATAATCCTGTACCAATCAAATCCCAGCCACACAAACCTAAATGAATATACTCGTGAATACACAATTCCAAACAAATCCCAAATGCAAAATCCCAAACAAATTTAATCCTGAATACACAATCCCAAACAAATCTAATCCTGAATACACAAGCTCAAACCAATCAAATCCTGAATACACAATCCCAAACCAATCAAATCCTGAATTCACAATCCCAAACAAATCTAATCCCAAATGTACAAATCTGAACTGAATTCACAATCCTGAACCATTCTAATCCTGAATACACAATCCTGAAACAATCAAATCCTGAGTACACAATCCCGAACCAATCTAATCCCGAATACACAATTCCAAACCTTTCTAATCCCGAATACACAATCCTGAACCAATCTATTCCTGAATACACAATCCTGAACCAATCTATTCCTGAATACACAATTCCGAACTAATCTAATCCTGAATACACAATTCCAAATTTATCCAATCCCGAATACACAATCATGAACCAATCTAATCCTGAATACAAAACCTCAAAGCCAAGTAATCCTGAATACATAATCCTGAACCCATCAAATCCCAACCACACAGTCCTAAATGAATATACTCACGAATACACAATTCCAAACAAATCCCAAATGCACAATCCCAAACAAATCTAATCCTGAATACACAAGCTCAAACCAATCAAATCCTGAATGCACAATCCCGAACCAAACAAATCCTGAATTCACAATCCCAAACAAATCTAATCCCAAATGTACAAATCTGAACCAATCTAATCCTGAATACACAATCCCAATCCAATCACATCCTGAAAACACAATCCTGAACCAATCAAATCCCGAATACACAATCCTGAAACAATCTAATCCTCAATACACAATCCTGAACCAATCTAATCACGAATACACAATCCTGAACCAATCTAATCCTGAATACACAATTATGAACCAATCTAATCCTGAATACACAATTCTGAACCAATTTAATCCTGAATACAGAATTCCAAACCTATCTAATCCCGAATACACAATCCTGAACCAATCTAATCCCGAATACACAATCCCAAAAAATTTAAATCCTGTATACACAATCCCGAACAAATCTAATCCTGAATACACAATCCCAATCCAATCAAATCCTGAAAACACAATCCCGAACCAATCTAATCCTGAATGCACAATCCTGAACCAATCTAATCCTGAATAAACAACCCCGAACCAATCAAATCCTGAATTCACAATCCCAAACAAATCTAATCCCAAATGTACAAATCTGAACCAATCTAATCCTGAATACACAATCCCAATCCAATCAAATCCTGAAAACACAATCCAGAACCAAACTAATCCAGAATACACAATCTTGAAACAATCTAATCCTGAATACACAATCCTGAACCAATCTAATCCCGAATACAAAGTCCTGAACCAATCTAATCCTGAATACACTTTTACGAACCAATCTAATCACGAATACACAATCCAAAACCAATCTATTCCTGAATAGAGAATCCCGAACCAATCTAATCCTGAATACACAATGCCAAACCAATCTATTCCTGAATACACAATTCTGAACTAATCTAATCCTGAATACACAATTCCAAACTTGTCCAATCCCGAATACACAATCCTGAACCAATCTAATCCAGAATACAAAACCTCAAAGCCATGTAATCCTGAATACATAATCCTGAACCAATCAAATCCCAGCCACACAATCCTAAATGAATATACTCACGAATACACAATTCCAAACAAATCCCATTTGCACAATCACAAACAAATTTAATCCTGAATACACAATCCCGAACAAATCTAATCCTGAATACACTAGCTCAAACCAATCAAATCCTGAATAGACAATCCCGAAACAATCAAATCCTGAATTAACAATCCCAAACAAATCTAATCCCAAATGTATAAATCTGAACCAATCTAATCCTGAATACACAATTCTGAACCAATTTAATCCTGAATACAGAATTCAAAACCTATCTAATCCCGAATACACAATCCTGAACCAATCAAATCCCGAATACACAATCCCGAACCAATCTAATAATGAATACACAATTCCGAACTAATTTAATCCTGACTACACAATCCTGAACCAATCTAATCCTGAATACACAATCCCGAACCAATCTATTCCTGAATACACAATTCCGAACTAATCTAATCCTGAATACACAATTCCAAACTTATCCAATCCCAATACAAAATCCTGAACCAATCTAATCCGGAATACAAAACCTCAAAGCCATGTAATCCTGAATACATAAACCTGAACCCATCAAATCCCAACCACACAATCCTAAATGAATATACTCACGAATACAAAATTCCAAACAAATCCCAAATGCACAATCCCAAATAAATTTGATCCTGAATACACAACCCCGAACCAATCAAATCCTGAATTCACAATCCCAAACAAATCTAATCCCAAATGTACACATCCGAACCAATCTAATCCCGAATACACAATCCAAAACCAATCTATTCCTGAATACACAATCCTGAACAAATCTAATACTGAATACAAAATCCCAAACCAATCTATTCCTGAATACACAATTCCGATATAATCTAATCCTGAATACACAATCCCAAACTTATCCAAATCCCAATACACAATCCTGAACCAATCTAATCCTGAATACAAAACCTCAAAGCCATGTTATCCTGAATACATAATCCTGAACCCATCAAATCCCAACCACACAATCCTTAATGAATATACTCACGAATACACAATTCCAAACAAATCCCAAATGCACAATCCCAAATAAATTTAATCCTGAATAGACAATCCCGAACAAATCTAATCCTGAATACACAATCTCAAACCCATCAAATCCTGAATACACAATCCCGAACCAATCAAATCCTGAATTCACAATCTCAAACAAATCTAATCCTAAATGTACAAATCTGGACCAATCTAACCCTGAATACACAATCCCATTCCAATCAAATCCTGAAAACACAATCCTGAATGAATCAAATCCCGAATACACAATCCTGAAAGAATCTTATCCTGAATACACCATCCTGAACCAATCTAATTCCGAATACAAAATCCTGAACCAATCTAATCCTGAATACACAATTACGAACCAATCTAATCCTGAATACACAATTCCGAACCAATTTAATTCTGAATACAGAATTCCAAACCTATTTAATCCTGAATACAAAATCCTGAACCAATCTAATCCCGAATATTCAATCCCGAACCAATCTAATCCTGAATACACAATCCTGAACCAATCTATTTCTGAATACACAATTCCAAACCTATCTAATCCCGAATACACAATCCAAAACCAATCTATTCCTGAATACACAATCCCGAACCAATCTAATACTGAATACACAATCCCGAACCAATCTTTTCCTGAATACACAATTCTGAACTAATCTAATCCTGAATACAAAATTCCAAATTTATTCAATCCCGAATACACAATCCTGAATACATAATCCTGAACCAATCAAATCCCAGCCACACAAACCTAAATGAATATACTCGTGAATACACAATTCCAAACAAATCCCAAATGCACAATCTCAAATAAATTTAATCCTGGATAGACAATCCCGAACAAATCTAATCCTGAATACACAATCTCAAACCCATCAAATCCTGAATACACAATCCCGAACCAATCAAATCCTGAATTCACAATCTCAAACAAATCTAATCCTAAATGTACAAATCTGAACCAATCTAACCCTGAATACACAATCCCATTCCAATCAAATCCTGAAAACACAATCCTGAATGAATCAAATCCCGAATACACAATCCTGAAAGAATCTTATCCTGAATACACAATCCTGAACCAATCTAATCCCGAATACAAAATCCTGAACCAATCTAATCCTGAATACACAATTACGAACCAATCTAATCCTGAATACACAATTCCGAACCAATTTAATTCTGAATACAGAATTCCAAACCTATCTAATCTTGAATACACTATCCTGAACCAATCTAATCCCGAATATTCAATCCCGAACCAATCTAATCCTGAATACACAATCCTGAACCAATCTATTTCTGAATACACAATTCCAAACCTATCTAATCCCGAATACACAATCCAAAACCAATCTATTCCTGAATACACAATCCCGAACCAATCTAATACTGAATACACAATCCCGAACCAATCTTTTCCTGAATACACAATTCTGAACTAATCTAATCCTGAATACACAATTCCAAATTTATTCAATCCCGAATACACAATCCTGAATACATAATCCTGTACCAATCAAATCCCAGCCACACAAACCTAAATGAATATACTCGTGAATACACAATTCCAAACAAATCCCAAATGCAAAATCCCAAACAAATTTAATCCTGAATACACAATCCCAAACAAATCTAATCCTGAATACACAAGCTCAAACCAATCAAATCCTGAATACACAATCCCAAACCAATCAAATCCTGAATTCACAATCCCAAACAAATCTAATCCCAAATGTACAAATCTGAACTGAATTCACAATCCTGAACCATTCTAATCCTGAATACACAATCCTGAAACAATCAAATCCTGAGTACACAATCCCGAACCAATCTAATCCCGAATACACAATTCCAAACCTTTCTAATCCCGAATACACAATCCTGAACCAATCTATTCCTGAATACACAATCCTGAACCAATCTATTCCTGAATACACAATTCCGAACTAATCTAATCCTGAATACACAATTCCAAATTTATCCAATCCCGAATACACAATCATGAACCAATCTAATCCTGAATACAAAACCTCAAAGCCAAGTAATCCTGAATACATAATCCTGAACCCATCAAATCCCAACCACACAGTCCTAAATGAATATACTCACGAATACACAATTCCAAACAAATCCCAAATGCACAATCCCAAACAAATCTAATCCTGAATACACAAGCTCAAACCAATCAAATCCTGAATGCACAATCCCGAACCAAACAAATCCTGAATTCACAATCCCAAACAAATCTAATCCCAAATGTACAAATCTGAACCAATCTAATCCTGAATACACAATCCCAATCCAATCACATCCTGAAAACACAATCCTGAACCAATCAAATCCCGAATACACAATCCTGAAACAATCTAATCCTCAATACACAATCCTGAACCAATCTAATCACGAATACACAATCCTGAACCAATCTAATCCTGAATACACAATTATGAACCAATCTAATCCTGAATACACAATTCTGAACCAATTTAATCCTGAATACAGAATTCCAAACCTATCTAATCCCGAATACACAATCCTGAACCAATCTAATCCCGAATACACAATCCCAAAAAATTTAAATCCTGTATACACAATCCCGAACAAATCTAATCCTGAATACACAATCCCAATCCAATCAAATCCTGAAAACACAATCCCGAACCAATCTAATCCTGAATGCACAATCCTGAACCAATCTAATCCTGAATAAACAACCCCGAACCAATCAAATCCTGAATTCACAATCCCAAACAAATCTAATCCCAAATGTACAAATCTGAACCAATCTAATCCTGAATACACAATCCCAATCCAATCAAATCCTGAAAACACAATCCAGAACCAAACTAATCCAGAATACACAATCTTGAAACAATCTAATCCTGAATACACAATCCTGAACCAATCTAATCCCGAATACAAAGTCCTGAACCAATCTAATCCTGAATACACTTTTACGAACCAATCTAATCACGAATACACAATCCAAAACCAATCTATTCCTGAATAGAGAATCCCGAACCAATCTAATCCTGAATACACAATGCCAAACCAATCTATTCCTGAATACACAATTCTGAACTAATCTAATCCTGAATACACAATTCCAAACTTGTCCAATCCCGAATACACAATCCTGAACCAATCTAATCCAGAATACAAAACCTCAAAGCCATGTAATCCTGAATACATAATCCTGAACCAATCAAATCCCAGCCACACAATCCTAAATGAATATACTCACGAATACACAATTCCAAACAAATCCCATTTGCACAATCACAAACAAATTTAATCCTGAATACACAATCCCGAACAAATCTAATCCTGAATACACTAGCTCAAACCAATCAAATCCTGAATAGACAATCCCGAAACAATCAAATCCTGAATTAACAATCCCAAACAAATCTAATCCCAAATGTATAAATCTGAACCAATCTAATCCTGAATACACAATTCTGAACCAATTTAATCCTGAATACAGAATTCAAAACCTATCTAATCCCGAATACACAATCCTGAACCAATCAAATCCCGAATACACAATCCCGAACCAATCTAATAATGAATACACAATTCCGAACTAATTTAATCCTGACTACACAATCCTGAACCAATCTAATCCTGAATACACAATCCCGAACCAATCTATTCCTGAATACACAATTCCGAACTAATCTAATCCTGAATACACAATTCCAAACTTATCCAATCCCAATACAAAATCCTGAACCAATCTAATCCGGAATACAAAACCTCAAAGCCATGTAATCCTGAATACATAAACCTGAACCCATCAAATCCCAACCACACAATCCTAAATGAATATACTCACGAATACAAAATTCCAAACAAATCCCAAATGCACAATCCCAAATAAATTTAATCCTGAATACACAACCCCGAACCAATCAAATCCTGAATTCACAATCCCAAACAAATCTAATCCCAAATGTACACATCCGAACCAATCTAATCCCGAATACACAATCCAAAACCAATCTATTCCTGAATACACAATCCCGAACAAATCTAATACTGAATACAAAATCCCAAACCAATCTATTCCTGAATACACAATTCCGATATAATCTAATCCTGAATAAACAATCCCAAACTTATCCAAATCCCAATACACAATCCTGAACCAATCTAATCCTGAATACAAAACCTCAAAGCCATGTTATCCTGAATACATAATCCTGAACCCATCAAATCCCAACCACACATTCCTTAATGAATATACTCACGAATACACAATTCCAAACAAATCCCAAATGCACAATCCCAAATAAATTTAATCCTGAATAGACAATCCCGAACAAATCTAATCCTGAATACACAATCTCAAACCCATCAAATCCTGAATACACAATCCCGAACCAATCAAATCCTGAATTCACAATCTCAAACAAATCTAATCCTAAATGTACAAATCTGGACCAATCTAACCCTGAATACACAATCCCATTCCAATCAAATCCTGAAAACACAATCCTGAATGAATCAAATCCCGAATACACAATCCTGAAAGAATCTTATCCTGAATACACCATCCTGAACCAATCTAATTCCGAATACAAAATCCTGAACCAATCTAATCCTGAATACACAATTACGAACCAATCTAATCCTGAATACACAATTCTGAACCAATTTAATTCTGAATACAGAATTCCAAACCTATTTAATCCTGAATACACTATCCTGAACCAATCTAATCCCGAATATTCAATCCCGAACCAATCTAATCCTGAATACACAATCCTGAACCAATCTATTTCTGAATACACAATTCCAAACCTATCTAATCCCGAATACACAATCCAAAACCAATCTATTCCTGAATACACAATCCCGAACCAATCTTTTCCTGAATACACAATTCTGAACTAATCTAATCCTGAATACACAATTCCAAATTTATTCAATCCCGAATACACAATCCTGAATACATAATCCTGAACCAATCAAATCCCAGCCACACAAACCTAAATGAATATACTCGTGAATACACAATTCCAAACAAATCCCAAATGCAAAATCCCAAAAAAATTTAATCCTGAATACACAATCCCAAACAAATCTAATCCTGAATACACAAGCTCAAACCAATCAAATCCTGAATACACAATCCCAAACCAATCAAATCCTGAATTCACAATCCCAAACAAATCTAATCCCAAATGTACAAATCTGAACTGAATTCACAATCCTGAACCATTCTAATCCTGAATACACAATCCTGAACCAATCAAATCCTGAGTACACAATCCCGAACCAATCTAATCCCGAATACACAATTCCAAACCTTTCTAATCCCGAATACACAATCCTGAACCAATCTATTCCTGAATACACAATCCTGAACCAATCTATTCCTGAATACACAATTCCGAACTAATCTAATCCTGAATACACAATTCCAAATTTATCCAATCCCGAATACACAATCATGAACCAATCTAATCCTGAATACAAAACCTCAAAGCCAAGTAATCCTGAATACATAATCCTGAACCCATCAAATCCCAACCACACAGTCCTAAATGAATATACTCACGAATACACAATTCCAAACAAATCCCAAATGCACAATCCCAAACAAATCTAATCCTGAATACACAAGCTCAAACCAATCAAATCCTGAATGCACAATCCCGAACCAAACAAATCCTGAATTCACAATCCCAAACAAATCTAATCCCAAATGTACAAATCTGAACCAATCTAATCCTGAATACGCAATCCCAATCCAATCACATCCTGAAAACACAATCCTGAACCAATCAAATCCCGAATACACAATCCTGAAACAATCTAATCCTCAATACACAATCCTGAACCAATCTAATCACGAATACAAAATCCTGAACCAATCTAATCCTGAATACACAATTATGAACCAATCTAATCCTGAATACACAATTCTGAACCAATTTAATCCTGAATACAGAATTCCAAACCTATCTAATCCCGAATACACAATCCTGAACCAATCTAATCCCGAATACACAATCCCAAAAAATTTAAATCCTGTATACACAATCCCGAACAAATCTAATCCTGAATACACAATCCCAATCCAATCAAATCCTGAAAACACAATCCCGAACCAATCTAATCCTGAATGCACAATCCTGAACCAATCTAATCCTGAATACACAACCCCGAACCAATCAAATCCTGAATTCACAATCCCAAACAAATCTAATCCCAAATGTACAAATCTGAACCAATCTAATCCTGAATACACAATCCCAATCCAATCAAATCCTGAAAACACAATCCAGAACCAAACTAATCCCGAATACACAATCCTGAAACAATCTAATCCCGAATACAAAATCCTGAACCAATCTAATCCTGAATACACTTTTACGAACCAATCTAATCACGAATACACAATCCAAAACCAATCTATTCCTGAATAGAGAATCCCGAACCAATCTAATCCTGAATACACAATGCCAAACCAATCTATTCCTGAATACACAATTCTGAACTAATCTAATCCTGAATACACAATTCCAAACTTGTCCAATCCCGAATACACAATCCTGAACCAATCTAATCCTGAATACAAAACCTCAAAGCCATGTAATCCTGAATACATAATCCTGAACCAATCAAATCCCAGCCACACAATCCTAAATGAATATACTCCCGAATACACAATTCCAAACAAATCCCATTTGCACAATCACAAACAAATTTAATCCTGAATACACAATCCCGAACAAATCTAATCCTGAATACACTAGCTCAAACCAATCAAATCCTGAATAGACAATCCCGAAACAATCAAATCCTGAATTAACAATCCCAAACAAATCTAATCCCAAATGTATAAATCTGAACCAATCTAATCCTGAATACACAATTCTGAACCAATTTAATCCTGAATACAGAATTCAAAACCTATCTAATCCCGAATACACAATCCTGAACCAATCAAATCCCGAATACACAATCCCGAACCAATCTAATAATGAATACACAATTCCGAACTAATTTAATCCTGAATACACAATCCTGAACCAATCTAATCCTGAATACACAATCCCGAAACAATCTATTCCTGAATACACAATTCCGAACTAATCTAATCCTGAATACACAATTCCAAACTTATCCAATCCCAATACAAAATCCTGAACCAATCTAATCCGGAATACAAAACCTCAAAGCCATGTAATCCTGAATACATAATCCTGAACCCATCAAATCCCAACCACACAATCCTAAATGAATATACTCACGAATACAAAATTCCAAACAAATCCCAAATGCACAATCCCAAATAAATTTAATCCTGAATACACAACCCCGAACCAATCAAATCCTGAATTCACAATCCCAAACAAATCTAATCCCAAATGTACACATCTGAACCAATCTAATCCCGAATACACAATCCAAAACCAATCTATTCCTGAATACACAATCCCGAACAAATCTAATACTGAATACAAAATCCCAAACCAATCTATTCCTGAATACACAATTCCGATATAATCTAATCCTGAATACACAATTCCAAACTTATCCAAATCCCAATACACAATCCTGAACCAATCTAATCCTGAATACAAAACCTCAAAGCCATGTTATCCTGAATACATAATCCTGAACCCATCAAATCCCAACCACACAATCCTTAATGAATATACTCACGAATACACAATTCCAAACAAATCCCAAATGCACAATCCCAAATAAATTTAATCCTGAATAGACAATCCCGAACAAATCTAATCCTGAATACACAATCTCAAACCCATCAAATCCTGAATACACAATCCCGAACCAATCAAATCCTGAATTCACAATCTCAAACAAATCTAATCCTAAATGTACAAATCTGAACCAATCTAACCCTGAATACACAATCCCATTCCAATCAAATCCTGAAAACACAATCCTGAATGAATCAAATCCCGAATACACAATCCTGAAAGAATCTTATCCTGAATACACAATCCTGAACCAATCTAATCCCGAATACAAAATCCTGAACCAATCTAATCCTGAATACACAATTACGAACCAATCTAATCCTGAATACACAATTCCGAACCAATTTAATTCTGAATACAGAATTCCAAACCTATCTAATCCTGAATACACTATCCTGAACCAATCTAATCCCGAATATTCAATCCCGAACCAATCTAATCCTGAATACACAATCCTGAACCAATCTATTTCTGAATACACAATTCCAAACCTATCTAATCCCGAATACACAATCCAAAACCAATCTATTCCTGAATACACAATCCCGAACCAATCTAATACTGAATACACAATCCCGAACCAATCTTTTCCTGAATACACAATTCTGAACTAATCTAATCCTGAATACACAATTCCAAATTTATTCAATCCCGAATACACAATCCTGAATACATAATCCTGAACCAATCAAATCCCAGCCACACAAACCTAAATGAATATACTCGTGAATACACAATTCCAAACAAATCCCAAATGCAAAATCCCAAACAAGTTTAATCCTGAATACACAATCCCAAACAAATCTAATCCTGAATACACAAGCTCAAACCAATCAAATCCTGAATACACAATCCCAAACCAATCAAATCCTGAATTCACAATCCCAAACAAATCTAATCCCAAATGTACAAATCTGAACTGAATTCACAATCCTGAAACATTCTAATCCTGAATACACAATCCTGAACCAATCAAATCCTGAGTACACAATCCCGAACCAATCTAATCCCGAATACACAATTCCAAACCTTTCTAATCCCGAATACACAATCCTGAACCAATCTATTCCTGAATACACAATCCTGAACCAATCTATTCCTGAATACACAATTCTGAACTAATCTAATCCTGAATACACAATTCCAAATTTATCCAATCCCGAATACACAATCATGAACCAATCTAATCCTGAATACAAAACCTCAAAGCCAAGTAATCCTGAATACATAATCCTGAACCCATCAAATCCCAACCACACAGTCCTAAATGAATATACTCACGAATACACAATTCCAAACAAATCCCAAATGCACAATCCCAAACAAATCTAATCCTGAATACACAAGCTCAAACCAAACAAATCCTGAATTCACAATCCCAAACAAATCTAATCCCAAATGTACAAATCTGAACCAATCTAATCCTGAATACACAATCCCAATCCAATCACATCCTGAAAACACAATCCTGAACCAATCAAATCCCGAATACACAATCCTGAAACAATCTAATCCTCAATACACAATCCTGAACCAATCTAATCACGAATACACAATCCTGAACCAATCTAATCCTGAATACACAATTATGAACCAATCTAATCCTGAATACACAATTCTGAACCAATTTAATCCTGAATACAGAATTCCAAACCTATCTAATCCCGAATACACAATCCTGAACCAATCTAATCCCGGATACACAATCCCAAAAAATTTAAATCCTGTATACACAATCCCGAACAAATCTAATCCTGAATACACAATCCCAATCCAATCAAATCCTGAAAACACAATCCCGAACCAATCTAATCCTGAATGCACAATCCTGAACCAATCTAATCCTGAATACACAACCCCGAACCAATCAAATCCTGAATTCACAATCCCAAACAAATCTAATCCCAAATGTACAAATCTGAACCAATCTAATCCTGAATACACAATCCAAATCCAATCAAATCCTGAAAACACAATCCAGAACCAAACTAATCCAGAATACACAATCCTGAAACAATCTAATCCTGAATACACAATCCTGAACCAATCTAATCCCGAATACAAAATTCTGAACCAATCTAATCCTGAATACACTTTTACGAACCAATCTAATCACGAATACACAATCCAAAACCAATCTATTCCTGAATAGAGAATTCCGAACCAATCTAATCCTGAATACACAATGCCAAACCAATCTATTCCTGAATACACAATTCTGAACTAATCTAATCCTGAATACACAATTCCAAACTTGTCCAATCCCGAATACACAATCCTGAACCAATCTAATCCAGAATACAAAACCTCAAAGCCATGTAATCCTGAATACATAATCCTGAACCAATCAAATCCCAGCCACACAATCCTAAATGAATATACTCACGAATACACAATTCCAAACAAATCCCATTTGCACAATCACAAACAAATTTAATCCTGAATACACAATCCCGAACAAATCTAATCCTGAATACACAAGCTCAAACCAATCAAATCCTGAATAGACAATCCCGAAACAATCAAATCCTGAATTAACAATCCCAAACAAATCTAATCCCAAATGTATAAATCTGAACCAATCTAATCCTGAATACACAATTCTGAACCAATTTAATCCTGAATACAGAATTCAAAACCTATCTAATCCCGAATACACAATCCTGAACCAATCAAATCCCGAATACACATTCCCGAACCAATCTAATAATGAATACACAATTCCGAACTAATTTAATCCTGAATACACAATCCTGAACCAATCTAATCCTGAATACACAATCCCGAAACAATCTATTCCTGAATACACAATTCCGAACTAATCTAATCCTGAATACACAATTCCAAACTTATCCAATCCCAATACAAAATCCTGAACCAATCTAATCCGGAATACAAAACCTCAAAGCCATGTAATCCTGAATACATAATCCTGAACCCATCAAATTCCAACCACACAATCCTAAATGAATATACTCACGAATACAAAATTCCAAACAAATCCCAAATGCACAATCCCAAATAAATTTAATCCTGAATACACAACCCCGAACCAATCAAATCCTGAATTCACAATCCCAAACAAATCTAATCCCAAATGTACACATCCGAACCAATCTAATCCCGAATACACAATCCAAAACCAATCTATTCCTGAATACACAATCCCGAACAAATCTAATACTGAATACAAAATCCCAAACCAATCTATTCCTGAATACACAATTCCGATATAATCTAATCCTGAATACACAATTCCAAACTTATCCAAATCCCAATACACAATCCTGAACCAATCTAATCCTGAATACAAAACCTCAAAGCCATGTTATCCTGAATACATAATCCTGAACCCATCAAATCCCAACCACACAATCCTTAATGAATATACTCACGAATACACAATTCCAAACAAATCCCAAATGCACAATCCCAAATAAATTTAATCCTGAATAGACAATCCCGAACAAATCTAATCCTGAATACACAATCTCAAACCCATCAAATCCTGAATACACAATCCCGAACCAATCAAATCCTGAATACACAATCTCAAACAAATCTAATCCTAAATGTACAAATCTGAACCAATCTAACCCTGAATACACAATCCCATTCCAATCAAATCCTGAAAACACAATCCTGAATGAATCAAATCCCGAATACACAATCCTGAAAGAATCTTATCCTGAATACACAATCCTGAACCAATCTAATTCCGAATACAAAATCCTGAACCAATCTAATCCTGAATACATAATTACGAACCAATCTAATCCTGAATACACAATTCCGAACCAATTTAATTCTGAATACAGAATTCCAAACCTATTTAATCCTGAATACACTATCCTGAACCAATCTAATCCCGAATATTCAATCCCGAACCAATCTAATCCTGAATACACAATCCTGAACCAATCTATTTCTGAATACACAATTCCAAACCTATCTAATCCCGAATACACAATCCAAAACCAATCTATTCCTGAATACACAATCCCGAACCAATCTTTTCCTGAATACACAATTCTGAACTAATCTAATCCTGAATACACAATTCCAAATTTATTCAATCCCGAATACACAATCCTGAATACATAATCCTGAACCAATCAAATCCCAGCCACACAAACCTAAATGAATATACTCGTGAATACACAATTCCAAACAAATCCCAAATGCAAAATCCCAAACAAATTTAATCCTGAATACACAATCCCAAACAAATCTAATCCTGAATACACAAGCTCAAACCAATCAAATCCTGAATACACAATCCCAAACCAATCAAATCCTGAATTCACAATCCCAAACAAATCTAATCCCAAATGTACAAATCTGAACTGAATTCACAATCCTGAACCATTCTAATCCTGAATACACAATCCTGAACCAATCAAATCCTGAGTACACAATCCCGAACCAATCTAATCCCGAATACACAATTCCAAACCTTTCTAATCCCGAATACACAATCCTGAACCAATCTATTCCTGAATACACAATCCTGAACCAATCTATTCCTGAATACACAATTCCGAACTAATCTAATCCTGAATACACAATTCCAAATTTATCCAATCCCGAATACACAATCATGAACCAATCTAATCCTGAATACAAAACCTCAAAGCCAAGTAATCCTGAATACATAATCCTGAACCCATCAAATCCCAACCACACAGTCCTAAATGAATATACTCACGAATACACAATTCCAAACAAATCCCAAATGCACAATCCCAAACAAATCTAATCCTGAATACACAAGCTCAAACCAATCAAATCCTGAATGCACAATCCCGAACCAAACAAATCCTGAATTCACAATCCCAAACAAATCTAATCCCAAATGTACAAATCTGAACCAATCTAATCCTGAATACACAATCCCAATCCAATCACATCCTGAAAACACAATCCTGAACCAATCAAATCCCGAATACACAATCCTGAAACAATCTAATCCTCAATACACAATCCTGAACCAATCTAATCACGAATACACAATCCTGAACCAATCTAATCCTGAATACACAATTATGAACCAATCTAATCCTGAATACACAATTCTGAACCAATTTAATCCTGAATACAGAATTCCAAACCTATCTAATCCCGAATACACAATCCTGAACCAATCTAATCCCGAATACACAATCCCAAAAAATTTAAATCCTGTATACACAATCCCGAACAAATCTAATCCTGAATACACAATCCCAATCCAATCAAATCCTGAAAACACAATCCCGAACCAATCTAATCCTGAATGCACAATCCTGAACCAATCTAATCCTGAATACACAACCCCGAACCAATCAAATCCTGAATTCACAATCCCAAACAAATCTAATCCCAAATGTACAAATCTGAACCAATCTAATCCTGAATACACAATCCCAATCCAATCAAATCCTGAAAACACAATCCAGAACCAAACTAATCCAGAATACACAATCCTGAAACAATCTAATCCTGAATACACAATCCTGAACCAATCTAATCCCGAATACAAAATTCTGAACCAATCTAATCCTGAATACACTTTTACGAACCAATCTAATCACGAATACACAATCCAAAACCAATCTATTCCTGAATAGAGAATTCCGAACCAATCTAATCCTGAATACACAATGCCAAACCAATCTATTCCTGAATACACAATTCTGAACTAATCTAATCCTGAATACACAATTCCAAACTTGTCCAATCCCGAATACACAATCCTGAACCAATCTAATCCAGAATACAAAACCTCAAAGCCATGTAATCCTGAATACATAATCCTGAACCAATCAAATCCCAGCCACACAATCCTAAATGAATATACTCACGAATACACAATTCCAAACAAATCCCATTTGCACAATCACAAACAAATTTAATCCTGAATACACAATCCCGAACAAATCTAATCCTGAATACACTAGCTCAAACCAATCAAATCCTGAATAGACAATCCCGAAACAATCAAATCCTGAATTAACAATCCCAAACAAATCTAATCCCAAATGTATAAATCTGAACCAATCTAATCCTGAATACACAATTCTGAACCAATTTAATCCTGAATACAGAATTCAAAACCTATCTAATCCCGAATACACAATCCTGAACCAATCAAATCCCGAATACACATTCCCGAACCAATCTAATAATGAATACACAATTCCGAACTAATTTAATCCTGAATACACAATACTGAACCAATCTAATCCTGAATACACAATCCCGAAACAATCTATTCCTGAATACACAATTCCGAACTAATCTAATCCTGAATACACAATTCCAAACTTATCCAATCCCAATACAAAATCCTGAACCAATCTAATCCGGAATACAAAACCTCAAAGCCATGTAATCCTGAATACATAATCCTGAACCCATCAAATTCCAACCACACAATCCTAAATGAATATACTCACGAATACAAAATTCCAAACAAATCCCAAATGCACAATCCCAAATAAATTTAATCCTGAATACACCACCCCGAACCAATCAAATCCTGAATTCACAATCCCAAACAAATCTAATCCCAAATGTACACATCTGAACCAATCTAATCCCGAATACACAATCCAAAACCAATCTATTCCTGAATACACAATCCCGAACAAATCTAATACTGAATACAAAATCCCAAACCAATCTATTCCTGAATACACAATTCCGATATAATCTAATCCTGAATACACAATTCCAAACTTATCCAAATCCCAATACACAATCCTGAACCAATCTAATCCTGAATACAAAACCTCAAAGCCATGTTATCCTGAATACATAATCCTGAACCCATCAAATCCCAACCACACAATCCTTAATGAATATACTCACGAATACACAATTCCAAACAAATCCCAAATGCACAATCCCAAATAAATTTAATCCTGAATAGACAATCCCGAACAAATCTAATCCTGAATACACAATCTCAAACCCATCAAATCCTGAATACACAATCCCGAACCAATCAAATCCTGAATACACAATCTCAAACAAATCTAATCCTAAATGTACAAATCTGAACCAATCTAACCCTGAATACACAATCCCATTCCAATCAAATCCTGAAAACACAATCCTGAATGAATCAAATCCCGAATACACAATCCTGAAAGAATCTTATCCTGAATACACAATCCTGAACCAATCTAATTCCGAATACAAAATCCTGAACCAATCTAATCCTGAATACACAATTACGAACCAATCTAATCCTGAATACACAATTCCGAACCAATTTAATTCTGAATACACAATTCCAAACCTATCTAATCCCGAATACACAATCCAAAACCAATCTATTCCTGAATACACAATCCCGAACCAATCTTTTCCTGAATACACAATTCTGAACTAATCTAATCCTGAATACACAATTCCAAATTTATTCAATCCCGAATACACAATCCTGAATACATAATCCTGAACCAATCAAATCCCAGCCACACAAACCTAAATGAATATACTCGTGAATACACAATTCCAAACAAATCCCAAATGCAAAATCCCAAACAAGTTTAATCCTGAATACACAATCCCAAACAAATCTAATCCTGAATACACAAGCTCAAACCAATCAAATCCTGAATACACAATCCCAAACCAATCAAATCCTGAATTCACAATCCCAAACAAATCTAATCCCAAATGTACAAATCTGAACTGAATTCACAATCCTGAACCATTCTAATCCTGAATACACAATCCTGAACCAATCAAATCCTGAGTACACAATCCCGAACCAATCTAATCCCGAATACACAATTCCAAACCTTTCTAATCCCGAATACACAATCCTGAACCAATCTATTCCTGAATACACAATCCTGAACCAATCTATTCCTGAATACACAATTCCGAACTAATCTAATCCTGAATACACAATTCCAAATTTATCCAATCCCGAATACACAATCATGAACCAATCTAATCCTGAATACAAAACCTCAAAGCCAAGTAATCCTGAATACATAATCCTGAACCCATCAAATCCCAACCACACAGTCCTAAATGAATATACTCACGAATACACAATTCCAAACAAATCCCAAATGCACAATCCCAAACAAATCTAATCCTGAATACACAAGCTCAAACCAATCAAATCCTGAATGCACAATCCCGAACCAAACAAATCCTGAATTCACAATCCCAAACAAATCTAATCCCAAATGTACAAATCTGAACCAATCTAATCCTGAATACACAATCCCAATCCAATCACATCCTGAAAACACAATCCTGAACCAATCAAATCCCGAATACACAATCCTGAAACAATCTAATCCTCAATACACAATCCTGAACCAATCTAATCCTGAATACACAATTATGAACCAATCTAATCCTGAATACACAATTCTGAACCAATTTAATCCTGAATACAGAATTCCAAACCTATCTAATCCCGAATACACAATCCTGAACCAATCTAATCCCGAATACACAATCCCAAAAAATTTAAATCCTGTATACACAATCCCGAACAAATCTAATCCTGAATACACAATCCCAATCCAATCAAATCCTGAAAACACAATCCCGAACCAATCTAATCCTGAATGCACAATCCTGAACCAATCTAATCCTGAATACACAACCCCGAACCAATCAAATCCTGAATTCACAATCCCAAACAAATCTAATCCCAAATGTACAAATCTGAACCAATCTAATCCTGAATACACAATCCCAATCCAATCAAATCCTGAAAACACAATCCAGAACCAAACTAATCCAGAATACACAATCCTGAAACAATCTAATCCTGAATACACAATCCTGAACCAATCTAATCCCGAATACAAAATCCTGAACCAATCTAATCCTGAATACACTTTTACGAACCAATCTAATCACGAATACACAATCCAAAACCAATCTATTCCTGAATAGAGAATCCCGAACCAATCTAATCCTGAATACACAATGCCAAACCAATCTATTCCTGAATACACAATTCTGAACTAATCTAATCCTGAATACACAATTCCAAACTTGTCCAATCCCGAATACACAATCCTGAACCAATCTAATCCAGAATACAAAACCTCAAAGCCATGTAATCCTGAATACATAATCCTGAACCAATCAAATCCCAGCCACACAATCCTAAATGAATATACTCACGAATACACAATTCCAAACAAATCCCATTTGCACAATCACAAACAAATTTAATCCTGAATACACAATCCCGAACAAATCTAATCCTGAATACACTAGCTCAAACCAATCAAATCCTGAATAGACAATCCCGAAACAATCAAATCCTGAATTAACAATCCCAAACAAATCTAATCCCAAATGTATAAATCTGAACCAATCTAATCCTGAATACACAATTCTGAACCAATTTAATCCTGAATACAGAATTCAAAACCTATCTAATCCCGAATACACAATCCTGAACCAATCAAATCCCGAATACACAATCCCGAACCAATCTAATAATGAATACACAATTCCGAACTAATTTAATCCTGAATACACAATCCTGAACCAATCTAATCCTGAATACACAATCCCGAACCAATCTATTCCTGAATACACAATTCCGAACTAATCTAATCCTGAATACACAATTCCAAACTTATCCAATCCCAATACAAAATCCTGAACCAATCTAATCCTGAATACAAAACCTCAAAGCCATGTAATCCTGAATACATAATCCTGAACCCATCAAATCCCAACCACACAATCCTAAATGAATATACTCACGAATACAAAATTCCAAACAAATCCCAAATGCACAATCCCAAATAAATTTAATCCTGAATACACAACCCCGAACCAATCAAATCCTGAATTCACAATCCCAAACAAATCTAATCCCAAATGTACACATCCGAACCAATCTAATCCCGAATACACAATCCAAAACCAATCTATTCCTGAATACACAATCCCGAACAAATCTAATACTGAATACAAAATCCCAAACCAATCTATTCCTGAATACACAATTCCGATATAATCTAATCCTGAATTCACAATCTCAAACAAATCTAATCCTAAATGTACAAATCTGAACCAATCTAATCCTGAATACAAAACCTCAAAGCCATGTTATCCTGAATACATAATCCTGAACCCATCAAATCCCAACCACACAATCCTTAATGAATATACTCACGAATACACAATTCCAAACAAATCCCAAATGCACAATCCCAAATAAATTTAATCCTGAATAGACAATCCCGAACAAATCTAATCCTGAATACACAATCTCAAACCCATCAAATCCTGAATACACAATCCCGAACCAATCAAATCCTGAATACACAATCTCAAACAAATCTAATCCTAAATGTACAAATCTGAACCAATCTAACCCTGAATACACAATCCCATTCCAATCAAATCCTGAAAACACAATCCTGAATGAATCAAATCCCGAATACACAATCCTGAAAGAATCTTATCCTGAATACACAATCCTGAACCAATCTAATTCCGAATACAAAATCCTGAACCAATCTAATCCTGAATACATAATTACGAACCAATCTAATCCTGAATACACAATTCCGAACCAATTTAATTCTGAATACAGAATTCCAAACCTATTTAATCCTGAATACACTATCCTGAACCAATCTAATCCCGAATATTCAATCCCGAACCAATCTAATCCTGAATACACAATCCTGAACCAATCTATTTCTGAATACACAATTCCAAACCTATCTAATCCCGAATACACAATCCAAAACCAATCTATTCCTGAATACACAATCCCGAACCAATCTTTTCCTGAATACACAATTCTGAACTAATCTAATCCTGAATACACAATTCCAAATTTATTCAATCCCGAATACACAATCCTGAATACATAATCCTGAACCAATCAAATCCCAGCCACACAAACCTAAATGAATATACTCGTGAATACACAATTCCAAACAAATCCCAAATGCAAAATCCCAAACAAATTTAATCCTGAATACACAATCCCAAACAAATCTAATCCTGAATACACAAGCTCAAACCAATCAAATCCTGAATACACAATCCCAAACCAATCAAATCCTGAATTCACAATCCCAAACAAATCTAATCCCAAATGTACAAATCTGAACTGAATTCACAATCCTGAACCATTCTAATCCTGAATACACAATCCTGAACCAATCAAATCCTGAGTACACAATCCCGAACCAATCTAATCCCGAATACACAATTCCAAACCTTTCTAATCCCGAATACACAATCCTGAACCAATCTATTCCTGAATACACAATCCTGAACCAATCTATTCCTGAATACACAATTCCGAACTAATCTAATCCTGAATACACAATTCCAAATTTATCCAATCCCGAATACACAATCATGAACCAATCTAATCCTGAATACAAAACCTCAAAGCCAAGTAATCCTGAATACATAATCCTGAACCCATCAAATCCCAACCACACAGTCCTAAATGAATATACTCACGAATACACAATTCCAAACAAATCCCAAATGCACAATCCCAAACAAATCTAATCCTGAATACACAAGCTCAAACCAATCAAATCCTGAATGCACAATCCCGAACCAAACAAATCCTGAATTCACAATCCCAAACAAATCTAATCCCAAATGTACAAATCTGAACCAATCTAATCCTGAATACACAATCCCAATCCAATCACATCCTGAAAACACAATCCTGAACCAATCAAATCCCGAATACACAATCCTGAAACAATCTAATCCTCAATACACAATCCTGAACCAATCTAATCACGAATACACAATCCTGAACCAATCTAATCCTGAATACACAATTATGAACCAATCTAATCCTGAATACACAATTCTGAACCAATTTAATCCTGAATACAGAATTCCAAACCTATCTAATCCCGAATACACAATCCTGAACCAATCTAATCCCGAATACACAATCCCAAAAAATTTAAATCCTGTATACACAATCCCGAACAAATCTAATCCTGAATACACAATCCCAATCCAATCAAATCCTGAAAACACAATCCCGAACCAATCTAATCCTGAATGCACAATCCTGAACCAATCTAATCCTGAATACACAACCCCGAACCAATCAAATCCTGAATTCACAATCCCAAACAAATCTAATCCCAAATGTACAAATCTGAACCAATCTAATCCTGAATACACAATCCCAATCCAATCAAATCCTGAAAACACAATCCAGAACCAAACTAATCCAGAATACACAATCCTGAAACAATCTAATCCTGAATACACAATCCTGAACCAATCTAATCCCGAATACAAAATTCTGAACCAATCTAATCCTGAATACACTTTTACGAACCAATCTAATCACGAATACACAATCCAAAACCAATCTATTCCTGAATAGAGAATTCCGAACCAATCTAATCCTGAATACACAATGCCAAACCAATCTATTCCTGAATACACAATTCTGAACTAATCTAATCCTGAATACACAATTCCAAACTTGTCCAATCCCGAATACACAATCCTGAACCAATCTAATCCAGAATACAAAACCTCAAAGCCATGTAATCCTGAATACATAATCCTGAACCAATCAAATCCCAGCCACACAATCCTAAATGAATATACTCACGAATACACAATTCCAAACAAATCCCATTTGCACAATCACAAACAAATTTAATCCTGAATACACAATCCCGAACAAATCTAATCCTGAATACACTAGCTCAAACCAATCAAATCCTGAATAGACAATCCCGAAACAATCAAATCCTGAATTAACAATCCCAAACAAATCTAATCCCAAATGTATAAATCTGAACCAATCTAATCCTGAATACACAATTCTGAACCAATTTAATCCTGAATACAGAATTCAAAACCTATCTAATCCCGAATACACAATCCTGAACCAATCAAATCCCGAATACACATTCCCGAACCAATCTAATAATGAATACACAATTCCGAACTAATTTAATCCTGAATACACAATACTGAACCAATCTAATCCTGAATACACAATCCCGAAACAATCTATTCCTGAATACACAATTCCGAACTAATCTAATCCTGAATACACAATTCCAAACTTATCCAATCCCAATACAAAATCCTGAACCAATCTAATCCGGAATACAAAACCTCAAAGCCATGTAATCCTGAATACATAATCCTGAACCCATCAAATTCCAACCACACAATCCTAAATGAATATACTCACGAATACAAAATTCCAAACAAATCCCAAATGCACAATCCCAAATAAATTTAATCCTGAATACACCACCCCGAACCAATCAAATCCTGAATTCACAATCCCAAACAAATCTAATCCCAAATGTACACATCTGAACCAATCTAATCCCGAATACACAATCCAAAACCAATCTATTCCTGAATACACAATCCCGAACAAATCTAATACTGAATACAAAATCCCAAACCAATCTATTCCTGAATACACAATTCCGATATAATCTAATCCTGAATACACAATTCCAAACTTATCCAAATCCCAATACACAATCCTGAACCAATCTAATCCTGAATACAAAACCTCAAAGCCATGTTATCCTGAATACATAATCCTGAACCCATCAAATCCCAACCACACAATCCTTAATGAATATACTCACGAATACACAATTCCAAACAAATCCCAAATGCACAATCCCAAATAAATTTAATCCTGAATAGACAATCCCGAACAAATCTAATCCTGAATACACAATCTCAAACCCATCAAATCCTGAATACACAATCCCGAACCAATCAAATCCTGAATACACAATCTCAAACAAATCTAATCCTAAATGTACAAATCTGAACCAATCTAACCCTGAATACACAATCCCATTCCAATCAAATCCTGAAAACACAATCCTGAATGAATCAAATCCCGAATACACAATCCTGAAAGAATCTTATCCTGAATACACAATCCTGAACCAATCTAATTCCGAATACAAAATCCTGAACCAATCTAATCCTGAATACACAATTACGAACCAATCTAATCCTGAATACACAATTCCGAACCAATTTAATTCTGAATACACAATTCCAAACCTATCTAATCCCGAATACACAATCCAAAACCAATCTATTCCTGAATACACAATCCCGAACCAATCTTTTCCTGAATACACAATTCTGAACTAATCTAATCCTGAATACACAATTCCAAATTTATTCAATCCCGAATACACAATCCTGAATACATAATCCTGAACCAATCAAATCCCAGCCACACAAACCTAAATGAATATACTCGTGAATACACAATTCCAAACAAATCCCAAATGCAAAATCCCAAACAAGTTTAATCCTGAATACACAATCCCAAACAAATCTAATCCTGAATACACAAGCTCAAACCAATCAAATCCTGAATACACAATCCCAAACCAATCAAATCCTGAATTCACAATCCCAAACAAATCTAATCCCAAATGTACAAATCTGAACTGAATTCACAATCCTGAACCATTCTAATCCTGAATACACAATCCTGAACCAATCAAATCCTGAGTACACAATCCCGAACCAATCTAATCCCGAATACACAATTCCAAACCTTTCTAATCCCGAATACACAATCCTGAACCAATCTATTCCTGAATACACAATCCTGAACCAATCTATTCCTGAATACACAATTCCGAACTAATCTAATCCTGAATACACAATTCCAAATTTATCCAATCCCGAATACACAATCATGAACCAATCTAATCCTGAATACAAAACCTCAAAGCCAAGTAATCCTGAATACATAATCCTGAACCCATCAAATCCCAACCACACAGTCCTAAATGAATATACTCACGAATACACAATTCCAAACAAATCCCAAATGCACAATCCCAAACAAATCTAATCCTGAATACACAAGCTCAAACCAATCAAATCCTGAATGCACAATCCCGAACCAAACAAATCCTGAATTCACAATCCCAAACAAATCTAATCCCAAATGTACAAATCTGAACCAATCTAATCCTGAATACACAATCCCAATCCAATCACATCCTGAAAACACAATCCTGAACCAATCAAATCCCGAATACACAATCCTGAAACAATCTAATCCTCAATACACAATCCTGAACCAATCTAATCCTGAATACACAATTATGAACCAATCTAATCCTGAATACACAATTCTGAACCAATTTAATCCTGAATACAGAATTCCAAACCTATCTAATCCCGAATACACAATCCTGAACCAATCTAATCCCGAATACACAATCCCAAAAAATTTAAATCCTGTATACACAATCCCGAACAAATCTAATCCTGAATACACAATCCCAATCCAATCAAATCCTGAAAACACAATCCCGAACCAATCTAATCCTGAATGCACAATCCTGAACCAATCTAATCCTGAATACACAACCCCGAACCAATCAAATCCTGAATTCACAATCCCAAACAAATCTAATCCCAAATGTACAAATCTGAACCAATCTAATCCTGAATACACAATCCCAATCCAATCAAATCCTGAAAACACAATCCAGAACCAAACTAATCCAGAATACACAATCCTGAAACAATCTAATCCTGAATACACAATCCTGAACCAATCTAATCCCGAATACAAAATCCTGAACCAATCTAATCCTGAATACACTTTTACGAACCAATCTAATCACGAATACACAATCCAAAACCAATCTATTCCTGAATAGAGAATCCCGAACCAATCTAATCCTGAATACACAATGCCAAACCAATCTATTCCTGAATACACAATTCTGAACTAATCTAATCCTGAATACACAATTCCAAACTTGTCCAATCCCGAATACACAATCCTGAACCAATCTAATCCAGAATACAAAACCTCAAAGCCATGTAATCCTGAATACATAATCCTGAACCAATCAAATCCCAGCCACACAATCCTAAATGAATATACTCACGAATACACAATTCCAAACAAATCCCATTTGCACAATCACAAACAAATTTAATCCTGAATACACAATCCCGAACAAATCTAATCCTGAATACACTAGCTCAAACCAATCAAATCCTGAATAGACAATCCCGAAACAATCAAATCCTGAATTAACAATCCCAAACAAATCTAATCCCAAATGTATAAATCTGAACCAATCTAATCCTGAATACACAATTCTGAACCAATTTAATCCTGAATACAGAATTCAAAACCTATCTAATCCCGAATACACAATCCTGAACCAATCAAATCCCGAATACACAATCCCGAACCAATCTAATAATGAATACACAATTCCGAACTAATTTAATCCTGAATACACAATCCTGAACCAATCTAATCCTGAATACACAATCCCGAACCAATCTATTCCTGAATACACAATTCCGAACTAATCTAATCCTGAATACACAATTCCAAACTTATCCAATCCCAATACAAAATCCTGAACCAATCTAATCCTGAATACAAAACCTCAAAGCCATGTAATCCTGAATACATAATCCTGAACCCATCAAATCCCAACCACACAATCCTAAATGAATATACTCACGAATACAAAATTCCAAACAAATCCCAAATGCACAATCCCAAATAAATTTAATCCTGAATACACAACCCCGAACCAATCAAATCCTGAATTCACAATCCCAAACAAATCTAATCCCAAATGTACACATCCGAACCAATCTAATCCCGAATACACAATCCAAAACCAATCTATTCCTGAATACACAATCCCGAACAAATCTAATACTGAATACAAAATCCCAAACCAATCTATTCCTGAATACACAATTCCGATATAATCTAATCCTGAATTCACAATCTCAAACAAATCTAATCCTAAATGTACAAATCTGAACCAATCTAACCCTGAATACACAATCCCATTCCAATCAAATCCTGAAAACACAATCCTGAATGAATCAAATCCCGAATACACAATCCTGAAAGAATCTTATCCTGAATACACAATCCTGAACCAATCTAATTCCGAATACAAAATCCTGAACCAATCTAATCCTGAATACACAATTACGAACCAATCTAATCCTGAATACACAATTCCGAACCAATTTAATTCTGAATACAGAATTCCAAACCTATTTAATCCTGAATACACTATCCTGAACCAATCTAATCCCGAATGCACAATCCTGAACCAATCTAATCCTGAATAAACAACCCCGAACCAATCAAATCCTGAATTCACAATCCCAAACAAATCTAATCCCAAATGTACAAATCTGAACCAATCTAATCCTGAATACACAATCCAAATCCAATCAAATCCTGAAAACACAATCCAGAACCAAACTAATCCAGAATACACAATCCTGAAACAATCTAATCCTGAATACACAATCCTGAACCAATCTAATCCCGAATACAAAATCCTGAACCAATCTAATCCTGAATACACTTTTACGAACCAATCTAATCACGAATACACAATCCAAAACCAATCTATTCCTGAATAGAGAATCCCGAACCAATCTAATCCTGAATACACAATGCCAAACCAATCTATTCCTGAATACACAATTCTGAACTAATCTAATCCTGAATACACAATTCCAAACTTGTCCAATCCCGAATACACAATCCTGAACCAATCTAATCCAGAATACAAAACCTCAAAGCCATGTAATCCTGAATACATAATCCTGAACCAATCAAATCCCAGCCACACAATCCTAAATGAATATACTCACGAATACACAATTCCAAACAAATCCCATTTGCACAATCACAAACAAATTTAATCCTGAATACACAATCCCGAACAAATCTAATCCTGAATACACTAGCTCAAACCAATCAAATCCTGAATAGACAATCCCGAAACAATCAAATCCTGAATTAACAATCCCAAACAAATCTAATCCCAAATGTATAAATCTGAACCAATCTAATCCTGAATACACAATTCTGAACCAATTTAATCCTGAATACAGAATTCAAAACCTATCTAATCCCGAATACACAATCCTGAACCAATCAAATCCCGAATACACAATCCCGAACCAATCTAATAATGAATACACAATTCCGAACTAATTTAATCCTGAATACACAATCCTGAACCAATCTAATCCTGAATAAACAATCCCGAAACAATCTATTCCTGAATACACAATTCCGAACTAATCTAATCCTGAATACACAATTCCAAACTTATCCAATCCCAATACAAAATCCTGAACCAATCTAATCCGGAATACAAAACCTCAAAGCCATGTAATCCTGAATACATAATCCTGAACCCATCAAATTCCAACCACACAATCCTAAATGAATATACTCACGAATACAAAATTCCAAACAAATCCCAAATGCACAATCCCAAATAAATTTAATCCTGAATACACAACCCCGAACCAATCAAATCCTGAATTCACAATCCCAAACAAATCTAATCCCAAATGTACACATCCGAACCAATCTAATCCCGAATACACAATCCAAAACCAATCTATTCCTGAATACACAATCCCGAACAAATCTAATACTGAATACAAAATCCCAAACCAATCTATTCCTGAATACACAATTCCGATATAATCTAATCCTGAATACACAATTCCAAACTTATCCAAATCCCAATACACAATCCTGAACCAATCTAATCCTGAATACAAAACCTCAAAGCCATGTTATCCTGAATACATAATCCTGAACCCATCAAATCCCAACCACACAATCCTTAATGAATATACTCACGAATACACAATTCCAAACAAATCCCAAATGCACAATCCCAAATAAATTTAATCCTGAATAGACAATCCCGAACAAATCTAATCCTGAATACACAATCTCAAACCCATCAAATCCTGAATACACAATCCCGAACCAATCAAATCCTGAATACACAATCTCAAACAAATCTAATCCTAAATGTACAAATCTGAACCAATCTAACCCTGAATACACAATCCCATTCCAATCAAATCCTGAAAACACAATCCTGAATGAATCAAATCCCGAATACACAATCCTGAAAGAATCTTATCCTGAATACACAATCCTGAACCAATCTAATTCCGAATACAAAATCCTGAACCAATCTAATCCTGAATACACAATTACGAACCAATCTAATCCTGAATACACAATTCCGAACCAATTTAATTCTGAATACAGAATTCCAAACCTATTTAATCCTGAATACACTATCCTGAACCAATCGAATCCCGAATATTCAATCCCGAACCAATCTAATCCTGAATACACAATCCTGAACCAATCTATTTCTGAATACACAATTCCAAACCTATCTAATCCCGAATACACAATCCAAAACCAATCTATTCCTGAATACACAATCCCGAACCAATCTTTTCCTGAATACACAATTCTGAACTAATCTAATCCTGAATACACAATTCCAAATTTATTCAATCCCGAATACACAATCCTGAATACATAATCCTGAACCAATCAAATCCCAGCCACACAAACCTAAATGAATATACTCGTGAATACACAATTCCAAACAAATCCCAAATGCAAAATACCAAACAAATTTAATCCTGAATACACAATCCCAAACAAATCTAATCCTGAATACACAAGCTCAAACCAATCAAATCCTGAATACACAATCCCAAACCAATCAAATCCTGAATTCACAATCCCAAACAAATCTAATCCCAAATGTACAAATCTGAACTGAATTCACAATCCTGAACCATTCTAATCCTGAATACACAATCCTGAACCAATCAAATCCTGAGTACACAATCCCGAACCAATCTAATCCCGAATACACAATTCCAAACCTTTCTAATCCCGAATACACAATCCTGAACCAATCTATTCCTGAATACACAATCCTGAACCAATCTATTCCTGAATACACAATTCCGAACTAATCTAATCCTGAATACACAATTCCAAATTTATCCAATCCCGAATACACAATCATGAACCAATCTAATCCTGAATACAAAACCTCAAAGCCAAGTAATCCTGAATACATAATCCTGAACCCATCAAATCCCAACCACACAGTCCTAAATGAATATACTCACGAATACACAATTCCAAACAAATCCCAAATGCACAATCCCAAACAAATCTAATCCTGAATACACAAGCTCAAACCAATCAAATCCTGAATGCACAATCCCGAACCAAACAAATCCTGAATTCACAATCCCAAACAAATCTAATCCCAAATGTACAAATCTGAACCAATCTAATCCTGAATACACAATCCCAATCCAATCACATCCTGAAAACACAATCCTGAACCAATCAAATCCCGAATACACAATCCTGAAACAATCTAATCCTCAATACACAATCCTGAACCAATCTAATCACGAATACACAATCCTGAACCAATCTAATCCTGAATACACAATTCTGAACCAATTTAATCCTGAATACAGAATTCCAAACCTATCTAATCCCGAATACACAATCCTGAACCAATCTAATCCCGAATACACAATCCCAAAAAATTTAAATCCTGTATACACAATCCCGAACAAATCTAATCCTGAATACACAATCCCAATCCAATCAAATCCTGAAAACACAATCCCGAACCAATCTAATCCTGAATGCACAATCCTGAACCAATCTAATCCTGAATACACAACCCCGAACCAATCAAATCCTGAATTCACAATCCCAAACAAATCTAATCCCAAATGTACAAATCTGAACCAATCTAATCCTGAATACACAATCCCAATCCAATCAAATCCTGAAAACACAATCCAGAACCAAACTAATCCAGAATACACAATCCTGAAACAATCTAATCCTGAATACACAATCCTGAACCAATCTAATCCCGAATACAAAATCCTGAACCAATCTAATCCTGAATACACTTTTACGAACCAATCTAATCACGAATACACAATCCAAAACCAATCTATTCCTGAATAGAGAATCCCGAACCAATCTAATCCTGAATACACAATGCCAAACCAATCTATTCCTGAATACACAATTCTGAACTAATCTAATCCTGAATACACAATTCCAAACTTGTCCAATCCCGAATACACAATCCTGAACCAATCTAATCCAGAATACAAAACCTCAAAGCCATGTAATCCTGAATACATAATCCTGAACCAATCAAATCCCAGCCACACAATCCTAAATGAATATACTCACGAATACACAATTCCAAACAAATCCCATTTGCACAATCACAAACAAATTTAATCCTGAATACACAATCCCGAACAAATCTAATCCTGAATACACTAGCTCAAACCAATCAAATCCTGAATAGACCATCCCGAAACAATCAAATCCTGAATTAACAATCCCAAACAAATCTAATCCCAAATGTATAAATCTGAACCAATCTAATCCTGAATACACAATTCTGAACCAATTTAATCCTGAATACAGAATTCAAAACCTATCTAATCCCGAATACACAATCCTGAACCAATCAAATCCCGAATACACAATCCCGAACCAATCTAATAATGAATACACAATTCCGAACTAATTTAATCCTGAATACACAATCCTGAACCAATCTAATCCTGAATACACAATCCCGAACCAATCTATTCCTGAATACACAATTCCGAACTAATCTAATCCTGAATACACAATTCCAAACTTATCCAATCCCAATACAAAATCCTGAACCAATCTAATCCTGAATACAAAACCTCAAAGCCATGTAATCCTGAATACATAATCCTGAACCCATCAAATCCCAACCACACAATCCTAAATGAATATACTCACGAATACAAAATTCCAAACAAATCCCAAATGCACAATCCCAAATAAATTTAATCCTGAATACACAACCCCGAAGCAATCAAATCCTGAATTCACAATCCCAAACAAATCTAATCCCAAATGTACACATCCGAACCAATCTAATCCCGAATACACAATCCAAAACCAATCTATTCCTGAATACACAATCCCGAACAAATCTAATACTGAATACAAAATCCCAAACCAATCTATTCCTGAATACACAATTCCGATATAATCTAATCCTGAATACACAATTCCAAACTTATCCAAATCCCAATACACAATCCTGAACCAATCTAATCCTGAATACAAAACCTCAAAGCCATGTTATCCTGAATACATAATCCTGAACCCATCAAATCCCAACCACACAATCCTTAATGAATATACTCACGAATACACAATTCCAAACAAATCCCAAATGCACAATCCCAAATAAATTTAATCCTGAATAGACAATCCCGAACAAATCTAATCCTGAATACACAATCTCAAACCCATCAAATCCTGAATACACAATCCCGAACCAATCAAATCCTGAATTCACAATCTCAAACAAATCTAATCCTAAATGTACAAATCTGAACCAATCTAACCCTGAATACACAATCCCATTCCAATCAAATCCTGAAAACACAATCCTGAATGAATCAAATCCCGAATACACAATCCTGAAAGAATCTTATCCTGAATACACAATCCTGAACCAATCTAATTCCGAATACAAAATCCTGAACCAATCTAATCCTGAATACACAATTACGAACCAATCTAATCCTGAATACACAATTCCGAACCAATTTAATTCTGAATACAGAATTCCAAACCTATTTAATCCTGAATACACTATCCTGAACCAATCTAATCCCGAATGCACAATCCTGAACCAATCTAATCCTGAATACACAACCCCGAACCAATCAAATCCTGAATTCACAATCCCAAACAAATCTAATCCCAAATGTACAAATCTGAACCAATCTAATCCTGAATACACAATCCCAATCCAATCAAATCCTGAAAACACAATCCAGAACCAAACTAATCCAGAATACACAATCCTGAAACAATCTAATCCTGAATACACAATCCTGAACCAATCTAATCCCGAATACAAAATCCTGAACCAATCTAATCCTGAATACACTTTTACGAACCAATCTAATCACGAATACACAATCCAAAACCAATCTATTCCTGAATAGAGAATCCCGAACCAATCTAATCCTGAATACACAATGCCAAACCAATCTATTCCTGAATACACAATTCTGAACTAATCTAATCCTGAATACACAATTCCAAACTTGTCCAATCCCGAATACACAATCCTGAACCAATCTAATCCAGAATACAAAACCTCAAAGCCATGTAATCCTGAATACATAATCCTGAACCAATCAAATCCCAGCCACACAATCCTAAATGAATATACTCACGAATACACAATTCCAAACAAATCCCATTTGCACAATCACAAACAAATTTAATCCTGAATACACAATCCCGAACAAATCTAATCCTGAATACACTAGCTCAAACCAATCAAATCCTGAATAGACCATCCCGAAACAATCAAATCCTGAATTAACAATCCCAAACAAATCTAATCCCAAATGTATAAATCTGAACCAATCTAATCCTGAATACACAATTCTGAACCAATTTAATCCTGAATACAGAATTCAAAACCTATCTAATCCCGAATACACAATCCTGAACCAATCAAATCCCGAATACACAATCCCGAACCAATCTAATAATGAATACACAATTCCGAACTAATTTAATCCTGAATACACAATCCTGAACCAATCTAATCCTGAATACACAATCCCGAACCAATCTATTCCTGAATACACAATTCCGAACTAATCTAATCCTGAATACACAATTCCAAACTTATCCAATCCCAATACAAAATCCTGAACCAATCTAATCCTGAATACAAAACCTCAAAGCCATGTAATCCTGAATACATAATCCTGAACCCATGAAATCCCAACCACACAATCCTAAATGAATATACTCACGAATACAAAATTCCAAACAAATCCCAAATGCACAATCCCAAATAAATTTAATCCTGAATACACAACCCCGAAGCAATCAAATCCTGAATTCACAATCCCAAACAAATCTAATCCCAAATGTACACATCCGAACCAATCTAATCCCGAATACACAATCCAAAACCAATCTATTCCTGAATACACAATCCCGAACAAATCTAATACTGAATACAAAATCCCAAACCAATCTATTCCTGAATACACAATTCCGATATAATCTAATCCTGAATACACAATTCCAAACTTATCCAAATCCCAATACACAATCCTGAACCAATCTAATCCTGAATACAAACCTCAAAGCCATGTTATCCTGAATACATAATCCTGAACCCATCAAATCCCAACCACACAATCCTTAATGAATATACTCACGAATACACAATTCCAAACAAATCCCAAATGCACAATCCCAAATAAATTTAATCCTGAATAGACAATCCCGAACAAATCTAATCCTGAATACACAATCTCAAACCCATCAAATCCTGAATACACAATCCCGAACCAATCAAATCCTGAATTCACAATCTCAAACAAATCTAATCCTAAATGTACAAATCTGAACCAATCTAACCCTGAATACACAATCCCATTCCAATCAAATCCTGAAAACACAATCCTGAATGAATCAAATCCCGAATACACAATCCTGAAAGAATCTTATCCTGAATACACAATCCTGAACCAATCTAATTCCGAATACAAAATCCTGAACCAATCTAATCCTGAATACACAATTACGAACCAATCTAATCCTGAATACACAATTCCGAACCAATTTAATTCTGAATACAGAATTCCAAACCTATTTAATCCTGAATACACTATCCTGAACCAATCTAATCCCGAATGCACAATCCTGAACCAATCTAATCCTGAATAAACAACCCCGAACCAATCAAATCCTGAATTCACAATCCCAAACAAATCTAATCCCAAATGTACAAATCTGAACCAATCTAATCCTGAATACACAATCCAAATCCAATCAAATCCTGAAAACACAATCCAGAACCAAACTAATCCAGAATACACAATCCTGAAACAATCTAATCCTGAATACACAATCCTGAACCAATCTAATCCCGAATACAAAATCCTGAACCAATCTAATCCTGAATACACTTTTACGAACCAATCTAATCACGAATACACAATCCAAAACCAATCTATTCCTGAATAGAGAATCCCGAACCAATCTAATCCTGAATACACAATGCCAAACCAATCTATTCCTGAATACACAATTCTGAACTAATCTAATCCTGAATACACAATTCCAAACTTGTCCAATCCCGAATACACAATCCTGAACCAATCTAATCCAGAATACAAAACCTCAAAGCCATGTAATCCTGAATACATAATCCTGAACCAATCAAATCCCAGCCACACAATCCTAAATGAATATACTCACGAATACACAATTCCAAACAAATCCCATTTGCACAATCACAAACAAATTTAATCCTGAATACACAATCCCGAACAAATCTAATCCTGAATACACTAGCTCAAACCAATCAAATCCTGAATAGACCATCCCGAAACAATCAAATCCTGAATTAACAATCCCAAACAAACCTAATCCCAAATGTATAAATCTGAACCAATCTAATCCTGAATACACAATTCTGAACCAATTTAATCCTGAATACAGAATTCAAAACCTATCTAATCCCGAATACACAATCCTGAACCAATCAAATCCCGAATACACAATCCCGAACCAATCTAATAATGAATACACAATTCCGAACTAATTTAATCCTGAATACACAATCCTGAACCAATCTAATCCTGAATACACAATCCCGAAACAATCTATTCCTGAATACACAATTCCGAACTAATCTAATCCTGAATACACAATTCCAAACTTATCCAATCCCAATACAAAATCCTGAACCAATCTAATCCGGAATACAAAACCTCAAAGCCATGTAATCCTGAATACATAATCCTGAACCCATCAAATTCCAACCACACAATCCTAAATGAATATACTCACGAATACAAAATTCCAAACAAATCCCAAATGCACAATCCCAAATAAATTTAATCCTGAATACACAACCCCGAACCAATCAAATCCTGAATTCACAATCCCAAACAAATCTAATCCCAAATGTACACATCCGAACCAATCTGATCCCGAATACACAATCCAAAACCAATCTATTCCTGAATACACAATCCCGAACAAATCTAATACTGAATACAAAATCCCAAACCAATCTATTCCTGAATACACAATTCCGATATAATCTAATCCTGAATACACAATTCCAAACTTATCCAAATCCCAATACACAATCCTGAACCAATCTAATCCTGAATACAAAACCTCAAAGCCATGTTATCCTGAATACATAATCCTGAACCCATCAAATCCCAACCACACAATCCTTAATGAATATACTCACGAATACACAATTCCAAACAAATCCCAAATGCACAATCCCAAATAAATTTAATCCTGAATAGACAATCCCGAACAAATCTAATCCTGAATACACAATCTCAAACCCATCAAATCCTGAATACACAATCCCGAACCAATCAAATCCTGAATACACAATCTCAAACAAATCTAATCCTAAATGTACAAATCTGAACCAATCTAACCCTGAATACACAATCCCATTCCAATCAAATCCTGAAAACACAATCCTGAATGAATCAAATCCCGAATACACAATCCTGAAAGAATCTTATCCTGAATACACAATCCTGAACCAATCTAATTCCGAATACAAAATCCTGAACCAATCTAATCCTGAATACACAATTACGAACCAATCTAATCCTGAATACACAATTCCGAACCAATTTAATTCTGAATACAGAATTCCAAACCTATTTAATCCTGAATACACAATCCTGAACCAATCTAATCCCGAATATTCAATCCCGAACCAATCTAATCCTGAATACACAATCCTGAACCAATCTATTTCTGAATACACAATTCCAAACCTATCTAATCCCGAATACACAATCCAAAACCAATCTATTCCTGAATACACAATCCCGAAACAATCAAATCCTGAATACACAATTCTGAACTAATCTAATCCTGAATACACAATTCCAAATTTATTCAATCCCGAATACACAATCCTGAATACATAATCCTGAACCAATCAAATCCCAGCCACACAAACCTAAATGAATATACTCGTGAATACACAATTCCAAACAAATCCCAAATGCAAAATCCCAAACAAATTTAATCCTGAATACACAATCCCAAACAAATCTAATCCTGAATACACAATTCCGAACTAATCTAATCCTGAATACACAATTCCAAATTTATCCAATCCCGAATACACAATCATGAACCAATCTAATCCTGAATACAAAACCTCAAAGCCAAGTAATCCTGAATACATAATCCTGAACCCATCAAATCCCAACCACACAGTCCTAAATGAATATACTCACGAATACACAATTCCAAACAAATCCCAAATGCACAATCCCAAACAAATCTAATCCTGAATACACAAGCTCAAACCAATCAAATCCTGAATGCACAATCCCGAACCAAACAAATCCTGAATTCACAATCCCAAACAAATCTAATCCCAAATGTACAAATCTGAACCAATCTAATCCTGAATACACAATCCCAATCCAATCACATCCTGAAAACACAATCCTGAACCAATCAAATCCCGAATACACAATCCTGAAACAATCTAATCCTCAATACACAATCCTGAACCAATCTAATCACGAATACACAATCCTGAACCAATCTAATCCTGAATACACAATTATGAACCAATCTAATCCTGAATACACAATTCTGAACCAATTTAATCCTGAATACAGAATTCCAAACCTATCTAATCCCGAATACACAATCCTGAACCAATCTAATCCCGAATACACAATCCCAAAAAATTTAAATCCTGTATACACAATCCCGAACAAATCTAATCCTGAATACACAATCCCAATCCAATCAAATCCTGAAAACACAATCCCGAACCAATCTAATCCTGAATGCACAATCCTGAACCAATCTAATCCTGAATAAACAACCCCGAACCAATCAAATCCTGAATTCACAATCCCAAACAAATCTAATCCCAAATGTACAAATCTGAACCAATCTAATCCTGAATACACAATCCCAATCCAATCAAATCCTGAAAACACAATCCAGAACCAAACTAATCCAGAATACACAATCTTGAAACAATCTAATCCTGAATACACAATCCTGAACCAATCTAATCCCGAATACAAAGTCCTGAACCAATCTAATCCTGAATACACTTTTACGAACCAATCTAATCACGAATACACAATCCAAAACCAATCTATTCCTGAATAGAGAATCCCGAACCAATCTAATCCTGAATACACAATGCCAAACCAATCTATTCCTGAATACACAATTCTGAACTAATCTAATCCTGAATACACAATTCCAAACTTGTCCAATCCCGAATACACAATCCTGAACCAATCTAATCCAGAATACAAAACCTCAAAGCCATGTAATCCTGAATACATAATCCTGAACCAATCAAATCCCAGCCACACAATCCTAAATGAATATACTCACGAATACACAATTCCAAACAAATCCCATTTGCACAATCACAAACAAATTTAATCCTGAATACACAATCCCGAACAAATCTAATCCTGAATACACTAGCTCAAACCAATCAAATCCTGAATAGACAATCCCGAAACAATCAAATCCTGAATTAACAATCCCAAACAAATCTAATCCCAAATGTATAAATCTGAACCAATCTAATCCTGAATACACAATTCTGAACCAATTTAATCCTGAATACAGAATTCAAAACCTATCTAATCCCGAATACACAATCCTGAACCAATCAAATCCCGAATACACAATCCCGAACCAATCTAATAATGAATACACAATTCCGAACTAATTTAATCCTGAATACACAATCCTGAACCAATCTAATCCTGAATACACAATCCCGAACCAATCTATTCCTGAATACACAATTCCGAACTAATCTAATCCTGAATACACAATTCCAAACTTATCCAATCCCAATACAAAATCCTGAACCAATCTAATCCTGAATACAAAACCTCAAAGCCATGTAATCCTGAATACATAATCCTGAACCCATCAAATCCCAACCACACAATCCTAAATGAATATACTCACGAATACAAAATTCCAAACAAATCCCAAATGCACAATCCCAAATAAATTTAATCCTGAATACACAACCCCGAACCAATCAAATCCTGAATTCACAATCCCAAACAAATCTAATCCCAAATGTACACATCCGAACCAATCTAATCCCGAATACACAATCCAAAACCAATCTATTCCTGAATACACAATCCCGAACAAATCTAATACTGAATACAAAATCCCAAACCAATCTATTCCTGAATACACAATTCCGATATAATCTAATCCTGAATTCACAATCTCAAACAAATCTAATCCTAAATGTACAAATCTGAACCAATCTAACCCTGAATACACAATCCCATTCCAATCAAATCCTGAAAACACAATCCTGAATGAATCAAATCCCGAATACACAATCCTGAAAGAATCTTATCCTGAATACACAATCCTGAACCAATCTAATTCCGAATACAAAATCCTGAACCAATCTAATCCTGAATACACAATTACGAACCAATCTAATCCTGAATAAACAATTCCGAACCAATTTAATTCTGAATACAGAATTCCAAACCTATTTAATCCTGAATACACTATCCTGAACCAATCTAATCCCGAATGCACAATCCTGAACCAATCTAATCCTGAATAAACAACCCCGAACCAATCAAATCCTGAATTCACAATCCCAAACAAATCTAATCCCAAATGTACAAATCTGAACCAATCTAATCCTGAATACACAATCCAAATCCAATCAAATCCTGAAAACACAATCCAGAACCAAACTAATCCAGAATACACAATCCTGAAACAATCTAATCCTGAATACACAATCCTGAACCAATCTAATCCCGAATACAAAATCCTGAACCAATCTAATCCTGAATACACTTTTACGAACCAATCTAATCACGAATACACAATCCAAAACCAATCTATTCCTGAATAGAGAATCCCGAACCAATCTAATCCTGAATACACAATGCCAAACCAATCTATTCCTGAATACACAATTCTGAACTAATCTAATCCTGAATACACAATTCCAAACTTGTCCAATCCCGAATACACAATCCTGAACCAATCTAATCCAGAATACAAAACCTCAAAGCCATGTAATCCTGAATACATAATCCTGAACCAATCAAATCCCAGCCACACAATCCTAAATGAATATACTCAGGAATACACAATTCCAAACAAATCCCATTTGCACAATCACAAACAAATTTAATCCTGAATACACAATCCCGAACAAATCTAATCCTGAATACACTAGCTCAAACCAATCAAATCCTGAATAGACAATCCCGAAACAATCAAATCCTGAATTAACAATCCCAAACAAATCTAATCCCAAATGTATAAATCTGAACCAATCTAATCCTGAATACACAATTCTGAACCAATTTAATCCTGAATACAGAATTCAAAACCTATCTAATCCCGAATACACAATCCTGAACCAATCAAATCCCGAATACACAATCCCGAACCAATCTAATAATGAATACACAATTCCGAACTAATTTAATCCTGAATACACAATCCTGAACCAATCTAATCCTGAATAAACAATCCCGAAACAATCTATTCCTGAATACACAATTCCGAACTAATCTAATCCTGAATACACAATTCCAAACTTATCCAATCCCAATACAAAATCCTGAACCAATCTAATCCGGAATACAAAACCTCAAAGCCATGTAATCCTGAATACATAATCCTGAACCCATCAAATTCCAACCACACAATCCTAAATGAATATACTCACGAATACAAAATTCCAAACAAATCCCAAATGCACAATCCCAAATAAATTTAATCCTGAATACACAACCCCGAACCAATCAAATCCTGAATTCACAATCCCAAACAAATCTAATCCCAAATGTACACATCCGAACCAATCTAATCCCGAATACACAATCCAAAACCAATCTATTCCTGAATACACAATCCCGAACAAATCTAATACTGAATACAAAATCCCAAACCAATCTATTCCTGAATACACAATTCCGATATAATCTAATCCTGAATACACAATTCCAAACTTATCCAAATCCCAATACACAATCCTGAACCAATCTAATCCTGAATACAAAACCTCAAAGCCATGTTATCCTGAATACATAATCCTGAACCCATCAAATCCCAACCACACAATCCTTAATGAATATACTCACGAATACACAATTCCAAACAAATCCCAAATGCACAATCCCAAATAAATTTAATCCTGAATAGACAATCCCGAACAAATCTAATCCTGAATACACAATCTCAAACCCATCAAATCCTGAATACACAATCCCGAACCAATCAAATCCTGAATACACAATCTCAAACAAATCTAATCCTAAATGTACAAATCTGAACCAATCTAACCCTGAATACACAATCCCATTCCAATCAAATCCTGAAAACACAATCCTGAATGAATCAAATCCCGAATACACAATCCTGAAAGAATCTTATCCTGAATACACAATCCTGAACCAATCTAATTCCGAATACAAAATCCTGAACCAATCTAATCCTGAATACACAATTACGAACCAATCTAATCCTGAATACACAATTCCGAACCAATTTAATTCTGAATACAGAATTCCAAACCTATTTAATCCTGAATACACTATCCTGAACCAATCTAATCCCGAATATTCAATCCCGAACCAATCTAATCCTGAATACACAATCCTGAACCAATCTATTTCTGAATACACAATTCCAAACCTATCTAATCCCGAATACACAATCCAAAACCAATCTATTCCTGAATACACAATCCCGAACCAATCTTTTCCTGAATACACAATTCTGAACTAATCTAATCCTGAATACACAATTCCAAATTTATTCAATCCCGAATACACAATCCTGAATACATAATCCTGAACCAATCAAATCCCAGCCACACAAACCTAAATGAATATACTCGTGAATACACAATTCCAAACAAATCCCAAATGCAAAATCCCAAACAAATTTAATCCTGAATACACAATCCCAAACAAATCTAATCCTGAATACACAAGCTCAAACCAATCAAATCCTGAATACACAATCCCAAACCAATCAAATCCTGAATTCACAATCCCAAACAAATCTAATCCCAAATGTACAAATCTGAACTGAATTCACAATCCTGAACCATTCTAATCCTGAATACACAATCCTGAACCAATCAAATCCTGAGTACACAATCCCGAACCAATCTAATCCCGAATACACAATTCCAAACCTTTCTAATCCCGAATACACAATCCTGAACCAATCTATTCCTGAATACACAATCCTGAACCAATCTATTCCTGAATACACAATTCCGAACTAATCTAATCCTGAATACACAATTCCAAATTTATCCAATCCCGAATACACAATCATGAACCAATCTAATCCTGAATACAAAACCTCAAAGCCAAGTAATCCTGAATACATAATCCTGAACCCATCAAATCCCAACCACACAGTCCTAAATGAATATACTCACGAATACACAATTCCAAACAAATCCCAAATGCACAATCCCAAACAAATCTAATCCTGAATACACAAGCTCAAACCAATCAAATCCTGAATGCACAATCCCGAACCAAACAAATCCTGAATTCACAATCCCAAACAAATCTAATCCCAAATGTACAAATCTGAACCAATCTAATCCTGAATACACAATCCCAATCCAATCACATCCTGAAAACACAATCCTGAACCAATCAAATCCCGAATACACAATCCTGAAACAATCTAATCCTCAATACACAATCCTGAACCAATCTAATCACGAATACACAATCCTGAACCAATCTAATCCTGAATACACAATTCTGAACCAATTTAATCCTGAATACAGAATTCCAAACCTATCTAATCCCGAATACACAATCCTGAACCAATCTAATCCCGAATACACAATCCCAAAAAATTTAAATCCTGTATACACAATCCCGAACAAATCTAATCCTGAATACACAATCCCAATCCAATCAAATCCTGAAAACACAATCCCGAACCAATCTAATCCTGAATGCACAATCCTGAACCAATCTAATCCTGAATACACAACCCCGAACCAATCAAATCCTGAATTCACAATCCCAAACAAATCTAATCCCAAATGTACAAATCTGAACCAATCTAATCCTGAATACACAATCCCAATCCAATCAAATCCTGAAAACACAATCCAGAACCAAACTAATCCAGAATACACAATCCTGAAACAATCTAATCCTGAATACACAATCCTGAACCAATCTAATCCCGAATACAAAATCCTGAACCAATCTAATCCTGAATACACTTTTACGAACCAATCTAATCACGAATACACAATCCAAAACCAATCTATTCCTGAATAGAGAATCCCGAACCAATCTAATCCTGAATACACAATGCCAAACCAATCTATTCCTGAATACACAATTCTGAACTAATCTAATCCTGAATACACAATTCCAAACTTGTCCAATCCCGAATACACAATCCTGAACCAATCTAATCCAGAATACAAAACCTCAAAGCCATGTAATCCTGAATACATAATCCTGAACCAATCAAATCCCAGCCACACAATCCTAAATGAATATACTCACGAATACACAATTCCAAACAAATCCCATTTGCACAATCACAAACAAATTTAATCCTGAATACACAATCCCGAACAAATCTAATCCTGAATACACTAGCTCAAACCAATCAAATCCTGAATAGACCATCCCGAAACAATCAAATCCTGAATTAACAATCCCAAACAAATCTAATCCCAAATGTATAAATCTGAACCAATCTAATCCTGAATACACAATTCTGAACCAATTTAATCCTGAATACAGAATTCAAAACCTATCTAATCCCGAATACACAATCCTGAACCAATCAAATCCCGAATACACAATCCCGAACCAATCTAATAATGAATACACAATTCCGAACTAATTTAATCCTGAATACACAATCCTGAACCAATCTAATCCTGAATACACAATCCCGAACCAATCTATTCCTGAATACACAATTCCGAACTAATCTAATCCTGAATACACAATTCCAAACTTATCCAATCCCAATACAAAATCCTGAACCAATCTAATCCTGAATACAAAACCTCAAAGCCATGTAATCCTGAATACATAATCCTGAACCCATCAAATCCCAACCACACAATCCTAAATGAATATACTCACGAATACAAAATTCCAAACAAATCCCAAATGCACAATCCCAAATAAATTTAATCCTGAATACACAACCCCGAACCAATCAAATCCTGAATTCACAATCCCAAACAAATCTAATCCCAAATGTACACATCCGAACCAATCTAATCCCGAATACACAATCCAAAACCAATCTATTCCTGAATACACAATCCCGAACAAATCTAATACTGAATACAAAATCCCAAACCAATCTATTCCTGAATACACAATTCCGATATAATCTAATCCTGAATACACAATTCCAAACTTATCCAAATCCCAATACACAATCCTGAACCAATCTAATCCTGAATACAAAACCTCAAAGCCATGTTATCCTGAATACATAATCCTGAACCCATCAAATCCCAACCACACAATCCTTAATGAATATACTCACGAATACACAATTCCAAACAAATCCCAAATGCACAATCCCAAATAAATTTAATCCTGAATAGACAATCCCGAACAAATCTAATCCTGAATACACAATCTCAAACCCATCAAATCCTGAATACACAATCCCGAACCAATCAAATCCTGAATTCACAATCTCAAACAAATCTAATCCTAAATGTACAAATCTGAACCAATCTAACCCTGAATACACAATCCCATTCCAATCAAATCCTGAAAACACAATCCTGAATGAATCAAATCCCGAATACACAATCCTGAAAGAATCTTATCCTGAATACACAATCCTGAACCAATCTAATTCCGAATACAAAATCCTGAACCAATCTAATCCTGAATACACAATTACGAACCAATCTAATCCTGAATACACAATTCCGAACCAATTTAATTCTGAATACAGAATTCCAAACCTATTTAATCCTGAATACACTATCCTGAACCAATCTAATCCCGAATGCACAATCCTGAACCAATCTAATCCTGAATACACAACCCCGAACCAATCAAATCCTGAATTCACAATCCCAAACAAATCTAATCCCAAATGTACAAATCTGAACCAATCTAATCCTGAATACACAATCCCAATCCAATCAAATCCTGAAAACACAATCCAGAACCAAACTAATCCAGAATACACAATCCTGAAACAATCTAATCCTGAATACACAATCCTGAACCAATCTAATCCCGAATACAAAATCCTGAACCAATCTAATCCTGAATACACTTTTACGAACCAATCTAATCACGAATACACAATCCAAAACCAATCTATTCCTGAATAGAGAATCCCGAACCAATCTAATCCTGAATACACAATGCCAAACCAATCTATTCCTGAATACACAATTCTGAACTAATCTAATCCTGAATACACAATTCCAAACTTGTCCAATCCCGAATACACAATCCTGAACCAATCTAATCCAGAATACAAAACCTCAAAGCCATGTAATCCTGAATACATAATCCTGAACCAATCAAATCCCAGCCACACAATCCTAAATGAATATACTCACGAATACACAATTCCAAACAAATCCCATTTGCACAATCACAAACAAATTTAATCCTGAATACACAATCCCGAACAAATCTAATCCTGAATACACTAGCTCAAACCAATCAAATCCTGAATAGACCATCCCGAAACAATCAAATCCTGAATTAACAATCCCAAACAAACCTAATCCCAAATGTATAAATCTGAACCAATCTAATCCTGAATACACAATTCTGAACCAATTTAATCCTGAATACAGAATTCAAAACCTATCTAATCCCGAATACACAATCCTGAACCAATCAAATCCCGAATACACAATCCCGAACCAATCTAATAATGAATACACAATTCCGAACTAATTTAATCCTGAATACACAATCCTGAACCAATCTAATCCTGAATACACAATCCCGAAACAATCTATTCCTGAATACACAATTCCGAACTAATCTAATCCTGAATACACAATTCCAAACTTATCCAATCCCAATACAAAATCCTGAACCAATCTAATCCGGAATACAAAACCTCAAAGCCATGTAATCCTGAATACATAATCCTGAACCCATCAAATTCCAACCACACAATCCTAAATGAATATACTCACGAATACAAAATTCCAAACAAATCCCAAATGCACAATCCCAAATAAATTTAATCCTGAATACACAACCCCGAACCAATCAAATCCTGAATTCACAATCCCAAACAAATCTAATCCCAAATGTACACATCCGAACCAATCTGATCCCGAATACACAATCCAAAACCAATCTATTCCTGAATACACAATCCCGAACAAATCTAATACTGAATACAAAATCCCAAACCAATCTATTCCTGAATACACAATTCCGATATAATCTAATCCTGAATACACAATTCCAAACTTATCCAAATCCCAATACACAATCCTGAACCAATCTAATCCTGAATACAAAACCTCAAAGCCATGTTATCCTGAATACATAATCCTGAACCCATCAAATCCCAACCACACAATCCTTAATGAATATACTCACGAATACACAATTCCAAACAAATCCCAAATGCACAATCCCAAATAAATTTAATCCTGAATAGACAATCCCGAACAAATCTAATCCTGAATACACAATCTCAAACCCATCAAATCCTGAATACACAATCCCGAACCAATCAAATCCTGAATACACAATCTCAAACAAATCTAATCCTAAATGTACAAATCTGAACCAATCTAACCCTGAATACACAATCCCATTCCAATCAAATCCTGAAAACACAATCCTGAATGAATCAAATCCCGAATACACAATCCTGAAAGAATCTTATCCTGAATACACAATCCTGAACCAATCTAATTCCGAATACAAAATCCTGAACCAATCTAATCCTGAATACACAATTACGAACCAATCTAATCCTGAATACACAATTCCGAACCAATTTAATTCTGAATACAGAATTCCAAACCTATTTAATCCTGAATACACAATCCTGAACCAATCTAATCCCGAATATTCAATCCCGAACCAATCTAATCCTGAATACACAATCCTGAACCAATCTATTTCTGAATACACAATTCCAAACCTATCTAATCCCGAATACACAATCCAAAACCAATCTATTCCTGAATACACAATCCCGAAACAATCTTTTCCTGAATACACAATTCTGAACTAATCTAATCCTGAATACACAATTCCAAATTTATTCAATCCCGAATACACAATCCTGAATACATAATCCTGAACCAATCAAATCCCAGCCACACAAACCTAAATGAATATACTCGTGAATACACAATTCCAAACAAATCCCAAATGCAAAATCCCAAACAAATTTAATCCTGAATACACAATCCCAAACAAATCTAATCCTGAATACACAAGCTCAAACCAATCAAATCCTGAATACACAATCCCAAACCAATCAAATCCTGAATTCACAATCCCAAACAAATCTAATCCCAAATGTACAAATCTGAACTGAATTCACAATCCTGAACCATTCTAATCCTGAATACACAATCCTGAACCAATCAAATCCTGAGTACACAATCCCGAACCAATCTAATCCCGAATACACAATTCCAAACCTTTCTAATCCCGAATACACAATCCTGAACCAATCTATTCCTGAATACACAATCCTGAACCAATCTATTCCTGAATACACAATTCCGAACTAATCTAATCCTGAATACACAATTCCAAATTTATCCAATCCCGAATACACAATCATGAACCAATCTAATCCTGAATACAAAACCTCAAAGCCAAGTAATCCTGAATACATAATCCTGAACCCATCAAATCCCAACCACACAGTCCTAAATGAATATACTCACGAATACACAATTCCAAACAAATCCCAAATGCACAATCCCAAACAAATCTAATCCTGAATACACAAGCTCAAACCAATCAAATCCTGAATGCACAATCCCGAACCAAACAAATCCTGAATTCACAATCCCAAACAAATCTAATCCCAAATGTACAAATCTGAACCAATCTAATCCTGAATACACAATCCCAATCCAATCACATCCTGAAAACACAATCCTGAACCAATCAAATCCCGAATACACAATCCTGAAACAATCTAATCCTCAATACACAATCCTGAACCAATCTAATCACAAATACACAATCCTGAACCAATCTAATCCTGAATACACAATTATGAACCAATCTAATCCTGAATACACAATTCTGAACCAATTTAATCCTGAATACAGAATTCCAAACCTATCTAATCCCGAATACACAATCCTGAACCAATCTAATCCCGAATACACAATCCCAAAAAATTTAAATCCTGTATACACAATCCCGAACAAATCTAATCCTGAATACACAATCCCAATCCAATCAAATCCTGAAAACACAATCCCGAACCAATCTAATCCTGAATGCACAATCCTGAACCAATCTAATCCTGAATACACAACCCCGAACCAATCAAATCCTGAATTCACAATCCCAAACAAATCTAATCCCAAATGTACAAATCTGAACCAATCTAATCCTGAATACACAATCCCAATCCAATCAAATCCTGAAAACACAATCCAGAACCAAACTAATCCAGAATACACAATCCTGAAACAATCTAATCCTGAATACACAATCCTGAACCAATCTAATCCCGAATACAAAATCCTGAACCAATCTAATCCTGAATACACTTTTACGAACCAATCTAATCACGAATACACAATCCAAAACCAATCTATTCCTGAATAGAGAATCCCGAACCAATCTAATCCTGAATACACAATGCCAAACCAATCTATTCCTGAATACACAATTCTGAACTAATCTAATCCTGAATACACAATTCCAAACTTGTCCAATCCCGAATACACAATCCTGAACCAATCTAATCCAGAATACAAAACCTCAAAGCCATGTAATCCTGAATACATAATCCTGAACCAATCAAATCCCAGCCACACAATCCTAAATGAATATACTCACGAATACACAATTCCAAACAAATCCCATTTGCACAATCACAAACAAATTTAATCCTGAATACACAATCCCGAACAAATCTAATCCTGAATACACTAGCTCAAACCAATCAAATCCTGAATAGACAATCCCGAAACAATCAAATCCTGAATTAACAATCCCAAACAAATCTAATCCCAAATGTATAAATCTGAACCAATCTAATCCTGAATACACAATTCTGAACCAATTTAATCCTGAATACAGAATTCAAAACCTATCTAATCCCGAATACACAATCCTGAACCAATCAAATCCCGAATACACAATCCCGAACCAATCTAATAATGAATACACAATTCCGAACTAATTTAATCCTGAATACACAATCCTGAACCAATCTAATCCTGAATACACAATCCCGAACCAATCTATTCCTGAATACACAATTCCGAACTAATCTAATCCTGAATACACAATTCCAAACTTATCCAATCCCAATACAAAATCCTGAACCAATCTAATCCTGAATACAAAACCTCAAAGCCATGTAATCCTGAATACATAATCCTGAACCCATCAAATCCCAACCACACAATCCTAAATGAATATACTCACGAATACAAAATTCCAAACAAATCCCAAATGCACAATCCCAAATAAATTTAATCCTGAATACACAACCCCGAAGCAATCAAATCCTGAATTCACAATCCCAAACAAATCTAATCCCAAATGTACACATCCGAACCAATCTAATCCCGAATACACAATCCAAAACCAATCTATTCCTGAATACACAATCCCGAACAAATCTAATACTGAATACAAAATCCCAAACCAATCTATTCCTGAATACACAATTCCGATATAATCTAATCCTGAATACACAATTCCAAACTTATCCAAATCCCAATACACAATCCTGAACCAATCTAATCCTGAATACAAAACCTCAAAGCCATGTTATCCTGAATACATAATCCTGAACCCATCAAATCCCAACCACACAATCCTTAATGAATATACTCACGAATACACAATTCCAAACAAATCCCAAATGCACAATCCCAAATAAATTTAATCCTGAATAGACAATCCCGAACAAATCTAATCCTGAATACACAATCTCAAACCCATCAAATCCTGAATACACAATCCCGAACCAATCAAATCCTGAATTCACAATCTCAAACAAATCTAATCCTAAATGTACAAATCTGAACCAATCTAACCCAGAATACACAATCCCATTCCAATCAAATCCTGAAAACACAATCCTGAATGAATCAAATCCCGAATACACAATCCTGAAAGAATCTTATCCTGAATACACAATCCTGAACCAATCTAATTCCGAATACAAAATCCTGAACCAATCTAATCCTGAATACACAATCTCAAACCCATCAAATCCTGAATACACAATCCCGAACCAATCAAATCCTGAATTCACAATCTCAAACAAATCTAATCCTAAATGTACAAATCTGAACCAATCTAACCCTGAATACACAATCCCATTCCAATCAAATCCTGAAAACACAATCCTGAATGAATCAAATCCCGAATACACATTCCTGAAAGAATCTTATCCTGAATACACAATCCTGAACCAATCTAATTCCGAATACAAAATCCTGAACCAATCTAATCCTGAATACACAATTACGAACCAATCTAATCCTGAATACACAATTCCGAACCAATTTAATTCTGAATACAGAATTCCAAACCTATTTAATCCTGAATACACTATCCTGAACCAATCTAATCCCGAATATTCAATCCCGAACCAATCTAATCCTGAATACACAATCCTGAACCAATCTATTTCTGAATACACAATTCCAAACCTATCTAATCCCGAATACACAATCCAAAACCAATCTATTCCTGAATACACAATCCCGAACCAATCTTTTCCTGAATACACAATTCTGAACTAATCTAATCCTGAATACACAATTCCAAATTTATTCAATCCCGAATACACAATCCTGAATACATAATCCTGAACCAATCAAATCCCAGCCACACAAACCTAAATGAATATACTCGTGAATACACAATTCCAAACAAATCCCAAATGCAAAATCCCAAACAAGTTTAATCCTGAATACACAATCCCAAACAAATCTAATCCTGAATACACAAGCTCAAACCAATCAAATCCTGAATACACAATCCCAAACCAATCAAATCCTGAATTCACAATCCCAAACAAATCTAATCCCAAATGTATAAATCTGAACCAATCTAATCCTGAATACACAATTCTGAACCAATTTAATCCTGAATACAGAATTCAAAACCTATCTAATCCCGAATACACAATCCTGAACCAATCAAATCCCGAATACACAATCCCGAACCAATCTAATAATGAATACACAATTCCGAACTAATTTAATCCTGAATACACAATCCTGAACCAATCTAATCCTGAATACACAATCCCGAAACAATCTATTCCTGAATACACAATTCCGAACTAATCTAATCCTGAATACACAATTCCAAACTTATCCAATCCCAATACAAAATCCTGAACCAATCTAATCCGGAATACAAAACCTCAAAGCCATGTAATCCTGAATACATAATCCTGAACCCATCAAATTCCAACCACACAATCCTAAATGAATATACTCACGAATACAAAATTCCAAACAAATCCCAAATGCACAATCCCAAATAAATTTAATCCTGAATACACAACCCCGAACCAATCAAATCCTGAATTCACAATCCCAAACAAATCTAATCCCAAATGTACACATCCGAACCAATCTAATCCCGAATACACAATCCAAAACCAATCTATTCCTGAATACACAATCCCGAACAAATCTAATACTGAATACAAAATCCCAAACCAATCTATTCCTGAATACACAATTCCGATATAATCTAATCCTGAATACACAATTCCAAACTTATCCAAATCCCAATACACAATCCTGAACCAATCTAATCCTGAATACAAAACCTCAAAGCCATGTTATCCTGAATACATAATCCTGAACCCATCAAATCCCAACCACACAATCCTTAATGAATATACTCACGAATACACAATTCCAAACAAATCCCAAATGCACAATCCCAAATAAATTTAATCCTGAATAGACAATCCCGAACAAATCTAATCCTGAATACACAATCTCAAACCCATCAAATCCTGAATACACAATCCCGAACCAATCAAATCCTGAATACACAATCTCAAACAAATCTAATCCTAAATGTACAAATCTGAACCAATCTAACCCTGAATACACAATCCCATTCCAATCAAATCCTGAAAACACAATCCTGAATGAATCAAATCCCGAATACACAATCCTGAAAGAATCTTATCCTGAATACACAATCCTGAACCAATCTAATTCCGAATACAAAATCCTGAACCAATCTAATCCTGAATACACAATTACGAACCAATCTAATCCTGAATACACAATTCCGAACCAATTTAATTCTGAATACAGAATTCCAAACCTATTTAATCCTGAATACACTATCCTGAACCAATCTAATCCCGAATATTCAATCCCGAACCAATCTAATCCTGAATACACAATCCTGAACCAATCTATTTCTGAATACACAATTCCAAACCTATCTAATCCCGAATACACAATCCAAAACCAATCTATTCCTGAATACACAATCCCGAAACAATCTTTTCCTGAATACACAATTCTGAACTAATCTAATCCTGAATACACAATTCCAAATTTATTCAATCCCGAATACACAATCCTGAATACATAATCCTGAACCAATCAAATCCCAGCCACACAAACCTAAATGAATATACTCGTGAATACACAATTCCAAACAAATCCCAAATGCAAAATCCCAAACAAATTTAATCCTGAATACACAATCCCAAACAAATCTAATCCTGAATACACAAGCTCAAACCAATCAAATCCTGAATACACAATCCCAAACCAATCAAATCCTGAATTCACAATCCCAAACAAATCTAATCCCAAATGTACAAATCTGAACTGAATTCACAATCCTGAACCATTCTAATCCTGAATACACAATCCTGAACCAATCAAATCCTGAGTACACAATCCCGAACCAATCTAATCCCGAATACACAATTCCAAACCTTTCTAATCCCGAATACACAATCCTGAACCAATCTATTCCTGAATACACAATCCTGAACCAATCTATTCCTGAATACACAATTCCGAACTAATCTAATCCTGAATACACAATTCCAAATTTATCCAATCCCGAATACACAATCATGAACCAATCTAATCCTGAATACAAAACCTCAAAGCCAAGTAATCCTGAATACATAATCCTGAACCCATCAAATCCCAACCACACAGTCCTAAATGAATATACTCACGAATACACAATTCCAAACAAATCCCAAATGCACAATCCCAAACAAATCTAATCCTGAATACACAAGCTCAAACCAATCAAATCCTGAATGCACAATCCCGAACCAAACAAATCCTGAATTCACAATCCCAAACAAATCTAATCCCAAATGTACAAATCTGAACCAATCTAATCCTGAATACACAATCCCAATCCAATCACATCCTGAAAACACAATCCTGAACCAATCAAATCCCGAATACACAATCCTGAAACAATCTAATCCTCAATACACCATCCTGAACCAATCTAATCACGAATACACAATCCTGAACCAATCTAATCCTGAATACACAATTATGAACCAATCTAATCCTGAATACACAATTCTGAACCAATTTAATCCTGAATACAGAATTCCAAACCTATCTAATCCCGAATACACAATCCTGAACCAATCTAATCCCGAATACACAATCCCAAAAAATTTAAATCCTGTATACACAATCCCGAACAAATCTAATCCTGAATACACAATCCCAATCCAATCAAATCCTGAAAACACAATCCCGAACCAATCTAATCCTGAATGCACAATCCTGAACCAATCTAATCCTGAATACACAACCCCGAACCAATCAAATCCTGAATTCACAATCCCAAACAAATCTAATCCCAAATGTACAAATCTGAACCAATCTAATCCTGAATACACAATCCCAATCCAATCAAATCCTGAAAACACAATCCAGAACCAAACTAATCCAGAATACACAATCCTGAAACAATCTAATCCTGAATACACAATCCTGAACCAATCTAATCCCGAATACAAAATCCTGAACCAATCTAATCCTGAATACACTTTTACGAACCAATCTAATCACGAATACACAATCCAAAACCAATCTATTCCTGAATAGAGAATCCCGAACCAATCTAATCCTGAATACACAATGCCAAACCAATCTATTCCTGAATACACAATTCTGAACTAATCTAATCCTGAATACACAATTCCAAACTTGTCCAATCCCGAATACACAATCCTGAACCAATCTAATCCAGAATACAAAACCTCAAAGCCATGTAATCCTGAATACATAATCCTGAACCAATCAAATCCCAGCCACACAATCCTAAATGAATATACTCACGAATACACAATTCCAAACAAATCCCATTTGCACAATCACAAACAAATTTAATCCTGAATACACAATCCCGAACAAATCTAATCCTGAATACACTAGCTCAAACCAATCAAATCCTGAATAGACAATCCCGAAACAATCAAATCCTGAATTAACAATCCCAAACAAATCTAATCCCAAATGTATAAATCTGAACCAATCTAATCCTGAATACACAATTCTGAACCAATTTAATCCTGAATACAGAATTCAAAACCTATCTAATCCCGAATACACAATCCTGAACCAATCAAATCCCGAATACACAATCCCGAACCAATCTAATAATGAATACACAATTCCGAACTAATTTAATCCTGAATGCACAATCCTGAACCAATCTAATCCTGAATACACAATCCCGAACCAATCTATTCCTGAATACACAATTCCGAACTAATCTAATCCTGAATACACAATTCCAAACTTATCCAATCCCAATACAAAATCCTGAACCAATCTAATCCTGAATACAAAACCTCAAAGCCATGTAATCCTGAATACATAATCCTGAACCCATCAAATCCCAACCACACAATCCTAAATGAATATACTCACGAATACAAAATTACAAACAAATCCCAAATGCACAATCCCAAATAAATTTAATCCTGAATACACAACCCCGAACCAATCAAATCCTGAATTCACAATCCCAAACAAATCTAATCCCAAATGTACACATCTGAACCAATCTAATCCCGAATACACAATCCAAAACCAATCTATTCCTGAATACACAATCCCGAACAAATCTAATACTGAATACAAAATCCCAAACCAATCTATTCCTGAATACACAATTCCGAACTAATCTAATCCTGAATACACAATTCCAAATTTATCCAATCCCGAATACACAATCATGAACCAATCTAATCCTGAATACAAAACCTCAAAGCCAAGTAATCCTGAATACATAATCCTGAACCCATCAAATCCCAACCACACAGTCCTAAATGAATATACTCACGAATACACAATTCCAAACAAATCCCAAATGCACAATCCCAAACAAATCTAATCCTGAATACACAAGCTCAAACCAATCAAATCCTGAATGCACAATCCCGAACCAAACAAATCCTGAATTCACAATCCCAAACAAATCTAATCCCAAATGTACAAATCTGAACCAATCTAATCCTGAATACACAATCCCAATCCAATCACATCCTGAAAACACAATCCTGAACCAATCAAATCCCGAATACACAATCCTGAAACAATCTAATCCTCAATACACAATCCTGAACCAATCTAATCACGAATACACAATCCTGAACCAATCTAATCCTGAATACACAATTATGAACCAATCTAATCCTGAATACACAATTCTGAACCAATTTAATCCTGAATACAGAATTCCAAACCTATCTAATCCCGAATACACAATCCTGAACCAATCTAATCCCGAATACACAATCCCAAAAAATTTAAATCCTGTATACACAATCCCGAACAAATCTAATCCTGAATACACAATCCCAATCCAATCAAATCCTGAAAACACAATCCCGAACCAATCTAATCCTGAATGCACAATCCTGAACCAATCTAATCCTGAATACACAACCCCGAACCAATCAAATCCTGAATTCACAATCCCAAACAAATCTAATCCCAAATGTACAAATCTGAACCAATCTAATCCTGAATACACAATCCCAATCCAATCAAATCCTGAAAACACAATCCAGAACCAAACTAATCCAGAATACACAATCCTGAAACAATCTAATCCTGAATACACAATCCTGAACCAATCTAATCCCGAATACAAAATCCTGAACCAATCTAATCCTGAATACACTTTTACGAACCAATCTAATCACGAATACACAATCCAAAACCAATCTATTCCTGAATAGAGAATCCCGAACCAATCTAATCCTGAATACACAATGCCAAACCAATCTATTCCTGAATACACAATTCTGAACTAATCTAATCCTGAATACACAATTCCAAACTTGTCCAATCCCGAATACACAATCCTGAACCAATCTAATCCAGAATACAAAACCTCAAAGCCATGTAATCCTGAATACATAATCCTGAACCAATCAAATCCCAGCCACACAATCCTAAATGAATATACTCACGAATACACAATTCCAAACAAATCCCATTTGCACAATCACAAACAAATTTAATCCTGAATACACAATCCCGAACAAATCTAATCCTGAATACACTAGCTCAAACCAATCAAATCCTGAATAGACAATCCCGAAACAATCAAATCCTGAATTAACAATCCCAAACAAATCTAATCCCAAATGTATAAATCTGAACCAATCTAATCCTGAATACACAATTCTGAACCAATTTAATCCTGAATACAGAATTCAAAACCTATCTAATCCCGAATACACAATCCTGAACCAATCAAATCCCGAATACACAATCCCGAACCAATCTAATAATGAATACACAATTCCGAACTAATTTAATCCTGAATGCACAATCCTGAACCAATCTAATCCTGAATACACAATCCCGAACCAATCTATTCCTGAATACACAATTCCGAACTAATCTAATCCTGAATACACAATTCCAAACTTATCCAATCCCAATACAAAATCCTGAACAAATCTAATCCTGAATACAAAACCTCAAAGCCATGTAATCCTGAATACATAATCCTGAAGCCATCAAATCCCAACCACACAATCCTAAATGAATATACTCACGAATACAAAATTCCAAACAAATCCCAAATGCACAATCCCAAATAAATTTAATCCTGAATACACAACCCCGAACCAATCAAATCCTGAATTCACAATCCCAAACAAATCTAATCCCAAATGTACACATCTGAACCAATCTAATCCCGAATACACAATCCAAAACCAATCTATTCCTGAATACACAATCCCGAACAAATCTAATACTGAATACAAAATCCCGAACCAATCTATTCCTGAATACACAATTCCGAACTAATCTAATCCTGAATACACAATTCCAAATTTATCCAATCCCGAATACACAATCATGAACCAATCTAATCCTGAATACAAAACCTCAAAGCCAAGTAATCCTGAATACATAATCCTGAACCCATCAAATCCCAACCACACAGTCCTAAATGAATATACTCACGAATACACAATTCCAAACAAATCCCAAATGCACAATCCCAAACAAATCTAATCCTGAATACACAAGCTCAAACCAATCAAATCCTGAATGCACAATCCCGAACCAAACAAATCCTGAATTCACAATCCCAAACAAATCTAATCCCAAATGTACAAATCTGAACCAATCTAATCCTGAATACACAATCCCAATCCAATCACATCCTGAAAACACAATCCTGAACCAATCAAATCCCGAATACACAATCCTGAAACAATCTAATCCTCAATACACAATCCTGAACCAATCTAATCATGAATACACAATCCTGAACCAATCTAATCCTGAATACACAATTATGAACCAATCTAATCCTGAATACACAATTCTGAACCAATTTAATCCTGAATACAGAATTCCAAACCTATCTAATCCCGAATACACAATCCTGAACCAATCTAATCCCGAATACACAATCCCAAAAAATTTAAATCCTGTATACACAATCCCGAACAAATCTAATCCTGAATACACAATCCCAATCCAATCAAATCCTGAAAACACAATCCCGAACCAATCTAATCCTGAATGCACAATCCTGAACCAATCTAATCCTGAATACACAACCCCGAACCAATCAAATCCTGAATTCACAATCCCAAACAAATCTAATCCCAAATGTACAAATCTGAACCAATCTAATCCTGAATACACAATCCCAATCCAATCAAATCCTGAAAACACAATCCAGAACCAAACTAATCCAGAATACACAATCCTGAAACAATCTAATCCTGAATACACAATCCTGAACCAATCTAATCCCGAATACAAAATCCTGAACCAATCTAATCCTGAATACACTTTTACGAACCAATCTAATCACGAATACACAATCCAAAACCAATCTATTCCTGAATAGAGAATCCCGAACCAATCTAATCCTGAATACACAATGCCAAACCAATCTATTCCTGAATACACAATTCTGAACTAATCTAATCCTGAATACACAATTCCAAACTTGTCCAATCCCGAATACACAATCCTGAACCAATCTAATCCAGAATACAAAACCTCAAAGCCATGTAATCCTGAATACATAATCCTGAACCAATCAAATCCCAGCCACACAATCCTAAATGAATATACTCACGAATACACAATTCCAAACAAATCCCATTTGCACAATCACAAACAAATTTAATCCTGAATACACAATCCCGAACAAATCTAATCCTGAATACACTAGCTCAAACCAATCAAATCCTGAATAGACAATCCCGAAACAATCAAATCCTGAATTAACAATCCCAAACAAATCTAATCCCAAATGTATAAATCTGAACCAATCTAATCCTGAATACACAATTCTGAACCAATTTAATCCTGAATACAGAATTCAAAACCTATCTAATCCCGAATACACAATCCTGAACCAATCAAATCCCGAATACACAATCCCGAACCAATCTAATAATGAATACACAATTCCGAACTAATTTAATCCTGAATACACAATCCTGAACCAATCTAATCCTGAATACACAATCCCGAACCAATCTATTCCTGAATACACAATTCCGAACTAATCTAATCCTGAATACACAATTCCAAACTTATCCAATCCCAATACAAAATCCTGAACCAATCTAATCCTGAATACAAAACCTCAAAGCCATGTAATCCTGAATACATAATCCTGAACCCATCAAATCCCAACCACACAATCCTAAATGAATATACTCACGAATACAAAATTACAAACAAATCCCAAATGCACAATCCCAAATAAATTTAATCCTGAATACACAACCCCGAACCAATCAAATCCTGAATTCACAATCCCAAACAAATCTAATCCCAAATGTACACATCCGAACCAATCTAATCCCGAATACACAATCCAAAACCAATCTATTCCTGAATACACAATCCCGAACAAATCTAATACTGAATACAAAATCCCAAACCAATCTATTCCTGAATACACAATTCCGATATAATCTAATCCTGAATACACAATTCCAAACTTATCCAAATCCCAATACACAATCCTGAACCAATCTAATCCTGAATACAAAACCTCAAAGCCATGTTATCCTGAATACATAATCCTGAACCCATCAAATCCCAACCACACAATCCTTAATGAATATACTCACGAATACACAATTCCAAACAAATCCCAAATGCACAATCCCAAATAAATTTAATCCTGAATAGACAATCCCGAACAAATCTAATCCTGAATACACAATCTCAAACCCATCAAATCCTGAATACACAATCCCGAACCAATCAAATCCTGAATTCACAATCTCAAACAAATCTAATCCTAAATGTACAAATCTGAACCAATCTAACCCTGAATACACAATCCCATTCCAATCAAATCCTGAAAACACAATCCTGAATGAATCAAATCCCGAATACACAATCCTGAAAGAATCTTATCCTGAATACACAATCCTGAACCAATCTAATTCCGAATACAAAATCCTGAACCAATCTAATCCTGAATACACAATTACGAACCAATCTAATCCTGAATACACAATTCCGAACCAATTTAATTCTGAATACAGAATTCCAAACCTATTTAATCCTGAATACACTATCCTGAACCAATCTAATCCCGAATATTCAATCCCGAACCAATCTAATCCTGAATACACAATCCTGAACCAATCTATTTCTGAATACACAATTCCAAACCTATCTAATCCCGAATACATAATCCAAAACCAATCTATTCCTGAATACACAATCCCGAAACAATCTTTTCCTGAATACACAATTCTGAACTAATCTAATCCTGAATACACAATTCCAAATTTATTCAATCCCGAATACACAATCCTGAATACATAATCCTGAACCAATCAAATCCCAGCCACACAAACCTAAATGAATATACTCGTGAATACACAATTCCAAACAAATCCCAAATGCAAAATCCCAAACAAATTTAATCCTGAATACACAATCCCAAACCAATCAAATCCTGAATTCACAATCCCAAACAAATCTAATCCCAAATGTACAAATCTGAACTGAATTCACAATCCTGAACCATTCTAATCCTGAATACACAATCCTGAACCAATCAAATCCTGAGTACACAATCCCGAACCAATCTAATCCCGAATACACAATTCCAAACCTTTCTAATCCCGAATACACAATCCTGAACCAATCTATTCCTGAATACACAATCCTGAACCAATCTATTCCTGAATACACAATTCCGAACTAATCTAATCCTGAATACACAATTCCAAATTTATCCAATCCCGAATACACAATCATGAACCAATCTAATCCTGAATACAAAACCTCAAAGCCAAGTAATCCTGAATACATAATCCTGAACCCATCAAATCCCAACCACACAGTCCTAAATGAATATACTCACGAATACACAATTCCAAACAAATCCCAAATGCACAATCCCAAACAAATCTAATCCTGAATACACAAGCTCAAACCAATCAAATCCTGAATGCACAATCCCGAACCAAACAAATCCTGAATTCACAATCCCAAACAAATCTAATCCCAAATGTACAAATCTGAACCAATCTAATCCTGAATACACAATCCCAATCCAATCACATCCTGAAAACACAATCCTGAACCAATCAAATCCCGAATACACAATCCTGAAACAATCTAATCCTCAATACACAATCCTGAACCAATCTAATCACGAATACACAATCCTGAACCAATCTAATCCTGAATACACAATTATGAACCAATCTAATCCTGAATACACAATTCTGAACCAATTTAATCCTGAATACAGAATTCCAAACCTATCTAATCCCGAATACACAATCCTGAACCAATCTAATCCCGAATACACAATCCCAAAAAATTTAAATCCTGTATACACAATCCCGAACAAATCTAATCCTGAATACACAATCCCAATCCAATCAAATCCTGAAAACACAATCCCGAACCAATCTAATCCTGAATGCACAATCCTGAACCAATCTAATCCTGAATACACAACCCCGAACCAATCAAATCCTGAATTCACAATCCCAAACAAATCTAATCCCAAATGTACAAATCTGAACCAATCTAATCCTGAATACACAATCCCAATCCAATCAAATCCTGAAAACACAATCCAGAGCCAAACTAATCCAGAATACACAATCCTGAAACAATCTAATCCTGAATACACAATCCTGAACCAATCTAATCCCGAATACAAAATCCTGAACCAATCTAATCCTGAATACACTTTTACGAACCAATCTAATCACGAATACACAATCCAAAACCAATCTATTCCTGAATAGAGAATCCCGAACCAATCTAATCCTGAATACACAATGCCAAACCAATCTATTCCTGAATACACAATTCTGAACTAATCTAATCCTGAATACACAATTCCAAACTTGTCCAATCCCGAATACACAATCCTGAACCAATCTAATCCAGAATACAAAACCTCAAAGCCATGTAATCCTGAATACATAATCCTGAACCAATCAAATCCCAGCCACACAATCCTAAATGAATATACTCACGAATACACAATTCCAAACAAATCCCATTTGCACAATCACAAACAAATTTAATCCTGAATACACAATCCCGAACAAATCTAATCCTGAATACACTAGCTCAAACCAATCAAATCCTGAATAGACAATCCCGAAACAATCAAATCCTGAATTAACAATCCCAAACAAATCTAATCCCAAATGTATAAATCTGAACCAATCTAATCCTGAATACACAATTCTGAACCAATTTAATCCTGAATACAGAATTCAAAACCTATCTAATCCCGAATACACAATCCTGAACCAATCAAATCCCGAATACACAATCCCGAACCAATCTAATAATGAATACACAATTCCGAACTAATTTAATCCTGAATACACAATCCTGAACCAATCTAATCCTGAATACACAATCCCGAACCAATCTATTCCTGAATACACAATTCCGAACTAATCTAATCCTGAATACACAATTCCAAACTTATCCAATCCCAATACAAAATCCTGAACCAATCTAATCCTGAATACAAAACCTCAAAGCCATGTAATCCTGAATACATAATCCTGAACCCATCAAATCCCAACCACACAATCCTAAATGAATATACTCACGAATACAAAATTACAAACAAATCCCAAATGCACAATCCCAAATAAATTTAATCCTGAATACACAACCCCGAACCAATCAAATCCTGAATTCACAATCCCAAACAAATCTAATCCCAAATGTACACATCCGAACCAATCTAATCCCGAATACACAATCCAAAACCAATCTATTCCTGAATACACAATCCCGAACAAATCTAATACTGAATACAAAATCCCAAACCAATCTATTCCTGAATACACAATTCCGATATAATCTAATCCTGAATACACAATTCCAAACTTATCCAAATCCCAATACACAATCCTGAACCAATCTAATCCTGAATACAAAACCTCAAAGCCATGTTATCCTGAATACATAATCCTGAACCCATCAAATCCCAACCACACAATCCTTAATGAATATACTCACGAATACACAATTCCAAACAAATCCCAAATGCACAATCCCAAATAAATTTAATCCTGAATAGACAATCCCGAACAAATCTAATCCTGAATACACAATCTCAAACCCATCAAATCCTGAATACACAATCCCGAACCAATCAAATCCTGAATTCACAATCTCAAACAAATCTAATCCTAAATGTACAAATCTGAACCAATCTAACCCTGAATACACAATCCCATTCCAATCAAATCCTGAAAACACAATCCTGAATGAATCAAATCCCGAATACACAATCCTGAAAGAATCTTATCCTGAATACACAATCCTGAACCAATCTAATTCCGAATACAAAATCCTGAACCAATCTAATCCTGAATACACAATTACGAACCAATCTAATCCTGAATACACAATTCCGAACCAATTTAATTCTGAATACAGAATTCCAAACCTATTTAATCCTGAATACACTATCCTGAACCAATCTAATCCCGAATATTCAATCCCGAACCAATCTAATCCTGAATACACAATCCTGAACCAATCTATTTCTGAATACACAATTCCAAACCTATCTAATCCCGAATACACAATCCAAAACCAATCTATTCCTGAATACACAATCCCGAACCAATCTTTTCCTGAATACACAATTCTGAACTAATCTAATCCTGAATACACAATTCCAAATTTATTCAATCCCGAATACACAATCCTGAATACATAATCCTGAACCAATCAAATCCCAGCCACACAAACCTAAATGAATATACTCGTGAATACACAATTCCAAACAAATCCCAAATGCAAAATCCCAAACAAGTTTAATCCTGAATACACAATCCCAAACAAATCTAATCCTGAATACACAAGCTCAAACCAATCAAATCCTGAATACACAATCCCAAACCAATCAAATCCTGAATTCACAATCCCAAACAAATCTAATCCCAAATGTATAAATCTGAACCAATCTAATCCTGAATACACAATTCTGAACCAATTTAATCCGGAATACAGAATTCAAAACCTATCTAATCCCGAATACACAATCCTGAACCAATCAAATCCCGAATACACAATCCCGAACCAATCTAATAATGAATACACAATTCCGAACTAATTTAATCCTGAATACACAATCCTGAACCAATCTAATCCTGAATACACAATCCCGAAACAATCTATTCCTGAATACACAATTCCGAACTAATCTAATCCTGAATACACAATTCCAAACTTATCCAATCCCAATACAAAATCCTGAACCAATCTAATCCGGAATACAAAACCTCAAAGCCATGTAATCCTGAATACATAATCCTGAACCCATCAAATTCCAACCACACAATCCTAAATGAATATACTCACGAATACAAAATTCCAAACAAATCCCAAATGCACAATCCCAAATAAATTTAATCCTGAATACACAACCCCGAACCAATCAAATCCTGAACTCACAATCCCAAACAAATCTAATCCCAAATGTACACATCCGAACCAATCTAATCTCGAATACACAATCCAAAACCAATCTATTCCTGAATACACAATCCCGAACAAATCTAATACTGAATACAAAATCCCAAACCAATCTATTCCTGAATACACAATTCCGATATAATCTAATCCTGAATACACAATTCCAAACTTATCCAAATCCCAATACACAATCCTGAACCAATCTAATCCTGAATACAAAACCTCAAAGCCATGTTATCCTGAATACATAATCCTGAACCCATCAAATCCCAACCACACAATCCTTAATGAATATACTCACGAATACACAATTCCAAACAAATCCCAAATGCACAATCCCAAATAAATTTAATCCTGAATAGACAATCCCAAACAAATCTAATCCTGAATACACAATCTCAAACCCATCAAATCCTGAATACACAATCCCGAACCAATCAAATCCTGAATACACAATCTCAAACAAATCTAATCCTAAATGTACAAATCTGAACCAATCTAACCCTGAATACACAATCTCATTCCAATCAAATCCTGAAAACACAATCCTGAATGAATCAAATCCCGAATACACAATCCTGAAAGAATCTTATCCTGAATACACAATCCTGAACCAATCTAATTCCGAATACAAAATCCTGAACCAATCTAATCCTGAATACACAATTACGAACCAATCTAATCCTGAATACACAATTCCGAACCAATTTAATTCTGAATACAGAATTCCAAACCTATTTAATCCTGAATACACTATCCTGAACCAATCTAATCCCGAATATTCAATCCCGAACCAATCTAATCCTGAATACACAATCCTGAACCAATCTATTTCTGAATACACAATTCCAAACCTATCTAATCCCGAATACACAATCCAAAACCAATCTATTCCTGAATACACAATCCCGAAACAATCTTTTCCTGAATACACAATTCTGAACTAATCTAATCCTGAATACACAATTCCAAATTTATTCAATCCCGAATACACAATCCTGAATACATAATCCTGAACCAATCAAATCCCAGCCACACAAACCTAAATGAATATACTCGTGAATACACAATTCCAAACAGATCCCAAATGCAAAATCCCAAACAAATTTAATCCTGAATACACAATCCCAAACAAATCTAATCCTGAATACACAAGCTCAAACCAATCAAATCCTGAATACACAATCCCAAACCAATCAAATCCTGAATTCACAATCCCAAACAAATCTAATCCCAAATGTACAAATCTGAACTGAATTCACAATCCTGAACCATTCTAATCCTGAATACACAATCCTGAACCAATCAAATCCTGAGTACACAATCCCGAACCAATCTAATCCCGAATACACAATTCCAAACCTTTCTAATCCCGAATACACAATCCTGAACCAATCTATTCCTGAATACACAATCCTGAACCAATCTATTCCTGAATACACAATTCCGAACTAATCTAATCCTGAATACACAATTCCAAATTTATCCAATCCCGAATACACAATCATGAACCAATCTAATCCTGAATACAAAACCTCAAAGCCAAGTAATCCTGAATACATAATCCTGAACCCATCAAATCCCAACCACACAGTCCTAAATGAATATACTCACGAATACACAATTCCAAACAAATCCCAAATGCACAATCCCAAACAAATCTAATCCTGAATACACAAGCTCAAACCAATCAAATCCTGAATGCACAATCCCGAACCAAACAAATCCTGAATTCACAATCCCAAACAAATCTAATCCCAAATGTACAAATCTGAACCAATCTAATCCTGAATACACAATCCCAATCCAATCACATCCTGAAAACACAATCCTGAACCAATCAAATCCCGAATACACAATCCTGAAACAATCTAATCCTCAATACACAATCCTGAACCAATCTAATCACGAATACACAATCCTGAACCAATCTAATCCTGAATACACAATTATGAACCAATCTAATCCTGAATACACAATTCTGAACCAATTTAATCCTGAATACAGAATTCCAAACCTATCTAATCCCGAATACACAATCCTGAACCAATCTAATCCCGAATACACAATCCCAAAAAATTTAAATCCTGTATACACAATCCCGAACAAATCTAATCCTGAATACACAATCCCAATCCAATCAAATCCTGAAAACACAATCCCGAACCAATCTAATCCTGAATGCACAATCCTGAACCAATCTAATCCTGAATACACAACCCCGAACCAATCAAATCCTGAATTCACAATCCCAAACAAATCTAATCCCAAATGTACAAATCTGAACCAATCTAATCCTGAATACACAATCCCAATCCAATCAAATCCTGAAAACACAATCCAGAACCAAACTAATCCAGAATACACAATCCTGAAACAATCTAATCCTGAATACACAATCCTGAACCAATCTAATCCCGAATACAAAATCCTGAACCAATCTAATCCTGAATACACTTTTACGAACCAATCTAATCACGAATACACAATCCAAAACCAATCTATTCCTGAATAGAGAATCCCGAACCAATCTAATCCTGAATACACAATGCCAAACCAATCTATTCCTGAATACACAATTCTGAACTAATCTAATCCTGAATACACAATTCCAAACTTGTCCAATCCCGAATACACAATCCTGAACCAATCTAATCCAGAATACAAAACCTCAAAGCCATGTAATCCTGAATACATAATCCTGAACCAATCAAATCCCAGCCACACAATCCTAAATGAATATACTCACGAATACACAATTCCAAACAAATCCCATTTGCACAATCACAAACAAATTTAATCCTGAATACACAATCCCGAACAAATCTAATCCTGAATACACTAGCTCAAACCAATCAAATCCTGAATAGACAATCCCGAAACAATCAAATCCTGAATTAACAATCCCAAACAAATCTAATCCCAAATGTATAAATCTGAACCAATCTAATCCTGAATACACAATTCTGAACCAATTTAATCCTGAATACAGAATTCAAAACCTATCTAATCCCGAATACACAATCCTGAACCAATCAAATCCCGAATACACAATCCCGAACCAATCTAATAATGAATACACAATTCCGAACTAATTTAATCCTGAATGCACAATCCTGAACCAATCTAATCCTGAATACACAATCCCGAACCAATCTATTCCTGAATACACAATTCCGAACTAATCTAATCCTGAATACACAATTCCAAACTTATCCAATCCCAATACAAAATCCTGAACCAATCTAATCCTGAATACAAAACCTCAAAGCCATGTAATCCTGAATACATAATCCTGAACCCATCAAATCCCAACCACACAATCCTAAATGAATATACTCACGAATACAAAATTACAAACAAATCCCAAATGCACAATCCCAAATAAATTTAATCCTGAATACACAACCCCGAACCAATCAAATCCTGAATTCACAATCCCAAACAAATCTAATCCCAAATGTACACATCTGAACCAATCTAATCCCGAATACACAATCCAAAACCAATCTATTCCTGAATACACAATCCCGAACAAATCTAATACTGAATACAAAATCCCAAACCAATCTATTCCTGAATACACAATTCCGAACTAATCTAATCCTGAATACACAATTCCAAATTTATCCAATCCCGAATACACAATCATGAACCAATCTAATCCTGAATACAAAACCTCAAAGCCAAGTAATCCTGAATACATAATCCTGAACCCATCAAATCCCAACCACACAGTCCTAAATGAATATACTCACGAATACACAATTCCAAACAAATCCCAAATGCACAATCCCAAACAAATCTAATCCTGAATACACAAGCTCAAACCAATCAAATCCTGAATGCACAATCCCGAACCAAACAAATCCTGAATTCACAATCCCAAACAAATCTAATCCCAAATGTACAAATCTGAACCAATCTAATCCTGAATACACAATCCCAATCCAATCACATCCTGAAAACACAATCCTGAACCAATCAAATCCCGAATACACAATCCTGAAACAATCTAATCCTCAATACACAATCCTGAACCAATCTAATCACGAATACACAATCCTGAACCAATCTAATCCTGAATACACAATTATGAACCAATCTAATCCTGAATACACAATTCTGAACCAATTTAATCCTGAATACAGAATTCCAAACCTATCTAATCCCGAATACACAATCCTGAACCAATCTAATCCCGAATACACAATCCCAAAAAATTTAAATCCTGTATACACAATCCCGAACAAATCTAATCCTGAATACACAATCCCAATCCAATCAAATCCTGAAAACACAATCCCGAACCAATCTAATCCTGAATGCACAATCCTGAACCAATCTAATCCTGAATACACAACCCCGAACCAATCAAATCCTGAATTCACAATCCCAAACAAATCTAATCCCAAATGTACAAATCTGAACCAATCTAATCCTGAATACACAATCCCAATCCAATCAAATCCTGAAAACACAATCCAGAACCAAACTAATCCAGAATACACAATCCTGAAACAATCTAATCCTGAATACACAATCCTGAACCAATCTAATCCCGAATACAAAATCCTGAACCAATCTAATCCTGAATACACTTTTACGAACCAATCTAATCACGAATACACAATCCAAAACCAATCTATTCCTGAATAGAGAATCCCGAACCAATCTAATCCTGAATACACAATGCCAAACCAATCTATTCCTGAATACACAATTCTGAACTAATCTAATCCTGAATACACAATTCCAAACTTGTCCAATCCCGAATACACAATCCTGAACCAATCTAATCCAGAATACAAAACCTCAAAGCCATGTAATCCTGAATACATAATCCTGAACCAATCAAATCCCAGCCACACAATCCTAAATGAATATACTCACGAATACACAATTCCAAACAAATCCCATTTGCACAATCACAAACAAATTTAATCCTGAATACACAATCCCAAACAAATCTAATCCCAAATGTATAAATCTGAACCAATCTAATCCTGAATACACAATTCTGAACCAATTTAATCCTGAATACAGAATTCAAAACCTATCTAATCCCGAATACACAATCCTGAACCAATCAAATCCCGAATACACAATCCCGAACCAATCTAATAATGAATACACAATTCCGAACTAATTTAATCCTGAATACACAATCCTGAACCAATCTAATCCTGAATACACAATCCCGAACCAATCTATTCCTGAATACACAATTCCGAACTAATCTAATCCTGAATACACAATTCCAAACTTATCCAATCCCAATACAAAATCCTGAACCAATCTAATCCTGAATACAAAACCTCAAAGCCATGTAATCCTGAATACATAATCCTGAACCCATCAAATCCCAACCACACAATCCTAAATGAATATACTCACGAATACAAAATTACAAACAAATCCCAAATGCACAATCCCAAATAAATTTAATCCTGAATACACAACCCCGAACCAATCAAATCCTGAATTCACAATCCCAAACAAATCTAATCCCAAATGTACACATCCGAACCAATCTAATCCCGAATACACAATCCAAAACCAATCTATTCCTGAATACACAATCCCGAACAAATCTAATACTGAATACAAAATCCCAAACCAATCTATTCCTGAATACACAATTCCGATATAATCTAATCCTGAATACACAATTCCAAACTTATCCAAATCCCAATACACAATCCTGAACCAATCTAATCCTGAATACAAAACCTCAAAGCCATGTTATCCTGAATACATAATCCTGAACCCATCAAATCCCAACCACACAATCCTTAATGAATATACTCACGAATACACAATTCCAAACAAATCCCAAATGCACAATCCCAAATAAATTTAATCCTGAATAGACAATCCCGAACAAATCTAATCCTGAATACACAATCTCAAACCCATCAAATCCTGAATACACAATCCCGAACCAATCAAATCCTGAATTCACAATCTCAAACAAATCTAATCCTAAATATACAAATCTGAACCAATCTAACCCTGAATACACAATCCCATTCCAATCAAATCCTGAAAACACAATCCTGAATGAATCAAATCCCGAATACACAATCCTGAAAGAATCTTATCCTGAATACACAATCCTGAACCAATCTAATTCCGAATACAAAATCCTGAACCAATCTAATCCTGAATACACAATTACGAACCAATCTAATCCTGAATACACAATTCCGAACCAATTTAATTCTGAATACAGAATTCCAAACCTATTTAATCCTGAATACACTATCCTGAACCAATCTAATCCCGAATATTCAATCCCGAACCAATCTAATCCTGAATACACAATCCTGAACCAATCTATTTCTGAATACACAATTCCAAACCTATCTAATCCCGAATACACAATCCAAAACCAATCTATTCCTGAATACACAATCCCGAACCAATCTTTTCCTGAATACACAATTCTGAACTAATCTAATCCTGAATACACAATTCCAAATTTATTCAATCCCGAATACACAATCCTGAATACATAATCCTGAACCAATCACATCCCAGCCACACAAACCTAAATGAATATACTCGTGAATACACAATTCCAAACAAATCCCAAATGCAAAATCCCAAACAAATTTAATCCTGAATACACAATCCCAAACAAATCTAATCCTGAATACACAAGCTCAAACCAATCAAATCCTGAATACACAATCCCAAACCAATCAAATCCTGAATTCACAATCCCAAACAAATCTAATCCCAAATGTACAAATCTGAACTGAATTCACAATCCTGAACCATTCTAATCCTGAATACACAATCCTGAACCAATCAAATCCTGAGTACACAATCCCGAACCAATCTAATCCCGAATACACAATTCCAAACCTTTCTAATCCCGAATACACAATCCTGAACCAATCTATTCCTGAATACACAATCCTGAACCAATCTATTCCTGAATACACAATTCCGAACTAATCTAATACTGAATACACAATTCCAAATTTATCCAATCCCGAATACACATTCATGAACCAATCTAATCCTGAATACAAAACCTCAAAGCCAAGTAATCCTGAATACATAATCCTGAACCCATCAAATCCCAACCACACAGTCCTAAATGAATATACTCACGAATACACAATTCCAAACAAATCCCAAATGCACAATCCCAAACAAATCTAATCCTGAATACACAAGCTCAAACCAATCAAATCCTGAATGCACAATCCCGAACCAAACAAATCCTGAATTCACAATCCCAAACAAATCTAATCCCAAATGTACAAATCTGAACCAATCTAATCCTGAATACACAATCCCAATCCAATCACATCCTGAAAACACAATCCTGAACCAATCAAATCCCGAATACACAATCCTGAAACAATCTAATCCTCAATACACAATCCTGAACCAATCTAATCACGAATACACAATCCTGAACCAATCTAATCCTGAATACACAATTATGAACCAATCTAATCCTGAATACACAATTCTGAACCAATTTAATCCTGAATACAGAATTCCAAACCTATCTAATCCCGAATACACAATCCTGAACCAATCTAATCCCGAATACACAATCCCAAAAAATTTAAATCCTGTATACACAATCCCGAACAAATCTAATCCTGAATACACAATCCCAATCCAATCAAATCCTGAAAACACAATCCCGAACCAATCTAATCCTGAATGCACAATCCTGAACCAATCTAATCCTGAATACACAACCCCGAACCAATCAAATCCTGAATTCACAATCCCAAACAAATCTAATCCCAAATGTACAAATCTGAACCAATCTAATCCTGAATACACAATCCCAATCCAATCAAATCCTGAAAACACAATCCAGAACCAAACTAATCCAGAATACACAATCCTGAAACAATCTAATCCTGAATATACAATCCTGAACCAATCTAATCCTGAATACAAAATCCTGAACCAATCTAATCCTGAATACACTTTTATGAACCAATCTAATCACGAATACACAATCCAAAACCAATCTATTCCTGAATAGAGAATCCCGAACCAATCTAATCCTGAATACACAATGCCAAACCAATCTATTCCTGAATACACAATTCTGAACTAATCTAATCCTGAATACACAATTCCAAACTTGTCCAATCCCGAATACACAATCCTGAACCAATCTAATCCAGAATACAAAACCTCAAAGCCATGTAATCCTGAATACATAATCCTGAACCAATCAAATCCCAGCCACACAATCCTAAATGAATATACTCACGAATACACAATTCCAAACAAATCCCATTTGCACAATCACAAACAAATTTAATCCTGAATACACAATCCCGAACAAATCTAATCCTGAATACACTAGCTCAAACCAATCAAATCCTGAATAGACAATCCCGAAACAATCAAATCCTGAATTAACAATCCCAAACAAATCTAATCCCAAATGTATAAATCTGAACCAATCTAATCCTGAATACACAATTCTGAACCAATTTAATCCTGAATACAGAATTCAAAACCTATCTAATCCCGAATACACAATCCTGAACCAATCAAATCCCGAATACACAATCCCGAACCAATCTAATAATGAATACACAATTCCGAACTAATTTAATCCTGAATGCACAATCCTGAACCAATCTAATCCTGAATACACAATCCCGAACCAATCTATTCCTGAATACACAATTCCGAACTAATCTAATCCTGAATACACAATTCCAAACTTATCCAATCCCAATACAAAATCCTGAACCAATCTAATCCTGAATACAAAACCTCAAAGCCATGTAATCCTGAATACATAATCCTGAACCCATCAAATCCCAACCACACAATCCTAAATGAATATACTCACGAATACAAAATTCCAAACAAATCCCAAATGCACAATCCCAAATAAATTTAATCCTGAATACACAACCCCGAACCAATCAAATCCTGAATTCACAATCCCAAACAAATCTAATCCCAAATGTACACATCTGAACCAATCTAATCCCGAATACACAATCCAAAACCAATCTATTCCTGAATACACAATCCCGAACAAATCTAATACTGAATACAAAATCCCAAACCAATCTATTCCTGAATACACAATTCCGAACTAATCTAATCCTGAATACACAATTCCAAATTTATCCAATCCCGAATACACAATCATGAACCAATCTAATCCTGAATACAAAACCTCAAAGCCAAGTAATCCTGAATACATAATCCTGAACCCATCAAATCCCAACCACACAGTCCTAAATGAATATACTCACGAATACACAATTCCAAACAAATCCCAAATGCACAATCCCAAACAAATCTAATCCTGAATACACAAGCTCAAACCAATCAAATCCTGAATGCACAATCCCGAACCAAACAAATCCTGAATTCACAATCCCAAACAAATCTAATCCCAAATGTACAAATCTGAACCAATCTAATCCTGAATACACAATCCCAATCCAATCACATCCTGAAAACACAATCCTGAACCAATCAAATCCCGAATACACAATCCTGAAACAATCTAATCCTCAATACACAATCCTGAACCAATCTAATCACGAATACACAATCCTGAACCAATCTAATCCTGAATACACAATTATGAACCAATCTAATCCTGAATACACAATTCTGAACCAATTTAATCCTGAATACAGAATTCCAAACCTATCTAATCCCGAATACACAATCCTGAACCAATCTAATCCCGAATACACAATCCCAAAAAATTTAAATCCTGTATACACAATCCCGAACAAATCTAATCCTGAATACACAATCCCAATCCAATCAAATCCTGAAAACACAATCCCGAACCAATCTAATCCTGAATGCACAATCCTGAACCAATCTAATCCTGAATACACAACCCCGAACCAATCAAATCCTGAATTCACAATCCCAAACAAATCTAATCCCAAATGTACAAATCTGAACCAATCTAATCCTGAATACACAATCCCAATCCAATCAAATCCTGAAAACACAATCCAGAACCAAACTAATCCAGAATACACAATCCTGAAACAATCTAATCCTGAATACACAATCCTGAACCAATCTAATCCTGAATACAAAATCCTGAACCAATCTAATCCTGAATACACTTTTATGAACCAATCTAATCACGAATACACAATCCAAAACCAATCTATTCCTGAATAGAGAATCCCGAACCAATCTAATCCTGAATACACAATGCCAAACCAATCTATTCCTGAATACACAATTCTGAACTAATCTAATCCTGAATACACAATTCCAAACTTGTCCAATCCCGAATACACAATCCTGAACCAATCTAATCCAGAATACAAAACCTCAAAGCCATGTAATCCTGAATACATAATCCTGAACCAATCAAATCCCAGCCACACAATCCTAAATGAATATACTCACGAATACACAATTCCAAACAAATCCCATTTGCACAATCACAAACAAATTTAATCCTGAATACACAATCCCGAACAAATCTAATCCTGAATACACTAGCTCAAACCAATCAAATCCTGAATAGACAATCCCGAAACAATCAAATCCTGAATTAACAATCCCAAACAAATCTAATCCCAAATGTATAAATCTGAACCAATCTAATCCTGAATACACAATTCTGAACCAATTTAATCCTGAATACAGAATTCAAAACCTATCTAATCCCGAATACACAATCCTGAACCAATCAAATCCCGAATACACAATCCCGAACCAATCTAATAATGAATACACAATTCCGAACTAATTTAATCCTGAATGCACAATCCTGAACCAATCTAATCCTGAATACACAATCCCGAACCAATCTATTCCTGAATACACAATTCCGAACTAATCTAATCCTGAATACACAATTCCAAACTTATCCAATCCCAATACAAAATCCTGAACCAATCTAATCCTGAATACAAAACCTCAAAGCCATGTAATCCTGAATACATAATCCTGAACCCATCAAATCCCAACCACACAATCCTAAATGAATATACTCACGAATACAAAATTCCAAACAAATCCCAAATGCACAATCCCAAATAAATTTAATCCTGAATACACAACCCCGAACCAATCAAATCCTGAATTCACAATCCCAAACAAATCTAATCCCAAATGTACACATCTGAACCAATCTAATCCCGAATACACAATCCAAAACCAATCTATTCCTGAATACACAATCCCGAACAAATCTAATACTGAATACAAAATCCCAAACCAATCTATTCCTGAATACACAATTCCGAACTAATCTAATCCTGAATACACAATTCCAAATTTATCCAATCCCGAATACACAATCATGAACCAATCTAATCCTGAATACAAAACCTCAAAGCCAAGTAATCCTGAATACATAATCCTGAACCCATCAAATCCCAACCACACAGTCCTAAATGAATATACTCACGAATACACAATTCCAAACAAATCCCAAATGCACAATCCCAAACAAATCTAATCCTGAATACACAAGCTCAAACCAATCAAATCCTGAATGCACAATCCCGAACCAAACAAATCCTGAATTCACAATCCCAAACAAATCTAATCCCAAATGTACAAATCTGAACCAATCTAATCCTGAATACACAATCCCAATCCAATCACATCCTGAAAACACAATCCTGAACCAATCAAATCCCGAATACACAATCCTGAAACAATCTAATCCTCAATACACAATCCTGAACCAATCTAATCACGAATACACAATCCTGAACCAATCTAATCCTGAATACACAATTATGAACCAATCTAATCCTGAATACACAATTCTGAACCAATTTAATCCTGAATGCAGAATTCCAAACCTATCTAATCCCGAATACACAATCCTGAACCAATCTAATCCCGAATACACAATCCCAAAAAATTTAAATCCTGTATACACAATCCCGAACAAATCTAATCCTGAATACACAATCCCAATCCAATCAAATCCTGAAAACACAATCCCGAACCAATCTAATCCTGAATGCACAATCCTGAACCAATCTAATCCTGAATACACAACCCCGAACCAATCAAATCCTGAATTCACAATCCCAAACAAATCTAATCCCAAATGTACAAATCTGAACCAATCTAATCCTGAATACACAATCCCAATCCAATCAAATCCTGAAAACACAATCCAGAACCAAACTAATCCAGAATACACAATCCTGAAACAATCTAATCCTGAATACACAATCCTGAACCAATCTAATCCCGAATACAAAATCCTGAACCAATCTAATCCTGAATACACTTTTACGAACCAATCTAATCACGAATACACAATCCAAAACCAATCTATTCCTGAATAGAGAATCCCGAACCAATCTAATCCTGAATACACAATGCCAAACCAATCTATTCCTGAATACACAATTCTGAACTAATCTAATCCTGAATACACAATTCCAAACTTGTCCAATCCCGAATACACAATCCTGAACCAATCTAATCCAGAATACAAAACCTCAAAGCCATGTAATCCTGAATACATAATCCTGAACCAATCAAATCCCAGCCACACAATCCTAAATGAATATACTCACGAATACACAATCCCAAACAAATCCCATTTGCACAATCACAAACAAATTTAATCCTGAATACACAATCCCGAACAAATCTAATCCTGAATACACTAGCTCAAACCAATCAAATCCTGAATAGACAATCCCGAAACAATCAAATCCTGAATTAACAATCCCAAACAAATCTAATCCCAAATGTATAAATCTGAACCAATCTAATCCTGAATACACAATTCTGAACCAATTTAATCCTGAATACAGAATTCAAAACCTATCTAATCCCGAATACACAATCCTGAACCAATCAAATCCCGAATACACAATCCCGAACCAATCTAATAATGAATACACAATTCCGAACTAATTTAATCCTGAATACACAATCCTGAACCAATCTAATCCTGAATACACAATCCCGAACCAATCTATTCCTGAATACACAATTCCGAACTAATCTAATCCTGAATACACAATTCCAAACTTATCCAATCCCAATACAAAATCCTGAACCAATCTAATCCTGAATACAAAACCTCAAAGCCATGTAATCCTGAATACATAATCCTGAACCCATCAAATCCCAACCACACAATCCTAAATGAATATACTCACGAATACAAAATTCCAAACAAATCCCAAATGCACAATCCCAAATAAATTTAATCCTGAATACACAACCCCGAACCAATCAAATCCTGAATTCACAATCCCAAACAAATCTAATCCCAAATGTACACATCTGAACCAATCTAATCCCGAATACACAATCCAAAACCAATCTATTCCTGAATACACAATCCCGAACAAATCTAATACTGAATACAAAATCCCAAACCAATCTATTCCTGAATACACAATTCCGATATAATCTAATCCTGAATACACAATTCCAAATTTATCCAAATCCCAATACTCAATCCTGAACCAATCTAATCCTGAATACAAAACCTCAAAGCCATGTTATCCTGAATACATAATCCTGAACCCATCAAATCCCAACCACACAATCCTTAATGAATATACTCACGAATACACAATTCCAAACAAATCCCAAATGCACAATCCCAAATAAATTTAATCCTGAATAGACAATCCCAAACAAATCTAATCCTGAATACACAATCTCAAACCCATCAAATCCTGAATACACAATCCCGAACCAATTAAATCCTGAATTCACAATCTCAAACAAATCTAATCCTAAATGTACAAATCTGAACCAATCTAACCCTGAATACACAATCCCATTCCAATGAAATCCTGAAAACACAATCCTGAACGAATCAAATCCCGAATACACAATCCTGAAAGAATCTTATCCTGAATACACAATCCTGAAACAATCTAATCCCGAATACAAAATCCTGAACCAATCTAATCCTGAATACACCATTACGAACCAATCTAATCCTGAATACACAATTCCGAACCAATCTAATTCTGAATACAGAATTCCAAACCTATCTAATCCTGAATACGCAATCCTGAACCAATCTAATCCCGAATATTCAATCCCGAACCAATCTAATCCTGAATACACAATCCTGAACCAATCTATTTCTGAATATACAATTCCAAACCTATCTAATCCCGAATACACAATCCAAAACCAATCTATTCCTGAATACACAATCCTGAACCAATCTAATACTGAATACACAATCCCGAACCAATCTTTTCCTGAATACACAATTCTGAACTAATCTAATCCTGAATACACAATTCCAAATTTATCCAATCTCGAATACACAATCCTGAATACATAATCCTGAACCAATCAAATCCCAGCCACACAAACCTAAATGAATATACTCGTGAATACACAATTCCAAACAAATCCCAAATGCAAAATCCCAAACAAATTTAATCCTGAATACACAATCCCAAACAAATCTAATCCTGAATACACAAGCTCAAACCAATCAAATCCTGAATACACAATCCCAAACCAATCAAATCCTGAATTCACAATCCCAAACAAATCTAATCCCAAATGTACAAATCTGAACTGAATTCACAATCCTGAACCAATCTAATCCTGAATACACAATCCCAATCCAATCAAGTCCTGAAAACACAATCCAGAACCAAATAATCCAGAATACACAATCCTGAAACAATCTAATCCTGAATACACAATCCTGAACCAATCTAATCCCGAATACAAAATCCTGAACCAATCTAATCCTGAATACACTTTTACGAACCAATCTAATCACGAATACACAATCCAAAACCAATCTATTCCTGAATAGAGAATCCCGAACCAATCTAATCCTGAATACACAATGCCAAACCAATCTATTCCTGAATACACAATTCTGAACTAATCTAATCCTGAATACACAATTCCAAACTTGTCCAATCCCGAATACACAATCCTGAACCAATCTAATCCTGAATACAAAACCTCAAAGCCATGTAATCCTGAATACATAATCCTGAACCAATCAAATCCCAGCCACACAATCCTAAATGAATATACTCACGAATACACAATTCCAAACAAATCCCATTTGCACAATCACAAACAAATTTAATCCTGAATACACAATCCCGAACAAATCTAATCCTGAATACACTAGCTCAAACCAATCAAATCCTGAATAGACAATCCCGAAACAATCAAATTCTGAATTAACAATCCCAAACAAATCTAATCCCAAATGTATAAATCTGAACCAATCTAATCCTGAATACACAATTCTGAACCAATTTAATCCTGAATACAGAATTCAAAACCTATCTAATCCCGAATACACAATCCTGAACCAATCAAATCCCGAATACACAATCCCGAACCAATCTAATAATGAATACACAATTCCGAACTAATTTAATCCTGAATACACAATCCTGAACCAATCTAATCCTGAATACACAATCCCGAACCAATCTATTCCTGAATACACAATTCCGAACTAATCTAATCCTGAATACACAATTCCAAACTTATCCAATCCCAATACAAAATCCTGAACCAATCTAATCCTGAATACAAAACCTCAAAGCCATGTAATCCTGAATACATAATCCTGAACCCATCAAATCCCAACCACACAATCCTAAATGAATATACTCACGAATACAAAATTCCAAACAAATCCCAAATGCACAATCCCAAATAAATTTAATCCTGAATACACAACCCCGAACCAATCAAATCCTGAATTCACAATCCCAAACAAATCTAATCCCAAATGTACACATCTGAACCAATCTAATCCCGAATACACAATCCAAAACCAATCTATTCCTGAATACACAATCCCGAACAAATCTAATACTGAATACAAAATCCCAAACCAATCTATTCCTGAATACACAATTCCGATATAATCTAATCCTGAATACACAATTCCAAATTTATCCAAATCCCAATACTCAATCCTGAACCAATCTAATCCTGAATACAAAACCTCAAAGCCATGTTATCCTGAATACATAATCCTGAACCCATCAAATCCCAACCACACAATCCTTAATGAATATACTCACGAATACACAATTCCAAACAAATCCCAAATGCACAATCCCAAATAAATTTAATCCTGAATAGACAATCCCAAACAAATCTAATCCTGAATACACAATCTCAAACCCATCAAATCCTGAATACACAATCCCGAACCAATTAAATCCTGAATTCACAATCTCAAACAAATCTAATCCTAAATGTACAAATCTGAACCAATCTAACCCTGAATACACAATCCCATTCCAATGAAATCCTGAAAACACAATCCTGAACGAATCAAATCCCGAATACACAATCCTGAAAGAATCTTATCCTGAATACACAATCCTGAAACAATCTAATCCCGAATACAAAATCCTGAACCAATCTAATCCTGAATACACCATTACGAACCAATCTAATCCTGAATACACAATTCCGAACCAATCTAATTCTGAATACAGAATTCCAAACCTATCTAATCCTGAATACGCAATCCTGAACCAATCTAATCCCGAATATTCAATCCCGAACCAATCTAATCCTGAATACACAATCCTGAACCAATCTATTTCTGAATATACAATTCCAAACCTATCTAATCCCGAATACACAATCCAAAACCAATCTATTCCTGAATACACAATCCTGAACCAATCTAATACTGAATACACAATCCCGAACCAATCTTTTCCTGAATACACAATTCTGAACTAATCTAATCCTGAATACACAATTCCAAATTTATCCAATCTCGAATACACAATCCTGAATACATAATCCTGAACCAATCAAATCCCAGCCACACAAACCTAAATGAATATACTCGTGAATACACAATTCCAAACAAATCCCAAATGCAAAATCCCAAACAAATTTAATCCTGAATACACAATCCCAAACAAATCTAATCCTGAATACACAAGCTCAAACCAATCAAATCCTGAATACACAATCCCAAACCAATCAAATCCTGAATTCACAATCCCAAACAAATCTAATCCCAAATGTACAAATCTGAACTGAATTCACAATCCTGAACCAATCTAATCCTGAATACACAATCCCAATCCAATCAAGTCCTGAAAACACAATCCAGAACCAAATAATCCAGAATACACAATCCTGAAACAATCTAATCCTGAATACACAATCCTGAACCAATCTAATCCCGAATACAAAATCCTGAACCAATCTAATCCTGAATACACTTTTACGAACCAATCTAATCACGAATACACAATCCAAAACCAATCTATTCCTGAATAGAGAATCCCGAACCAATCTAATCCTGAATACACAATGCCAAACCAATCTATTCCTGAATACACAATTCTGAACTAATCTAATCCTGAATACACAATTCCAAACTTGTCCAATCCCGAATACACAATCCTGAACCAATCTAATCCTGAATACAAAACCTCAAAGCCATGTAATCCTGAATACATAATCCTGAACCAATCAAATCCCAGCCACACAATCCTAAATGAATATACTCCCGAATACACAATTCCAAACAAATCCCATTTGCACAATCACAAACAAATTTAATCCTGAATACACAATCCCGAACAAATCTAATCCTGAATACACTAGCTCAAACCAATCAAATCCTGAATAGACAATCCCGAAACAATCAAATTCTGAATTAACAATCCCAAACAAATCTAATCCCAAATGTATAAATCTGAACCAATCTAATCCTGAATACACAATTCTGAACCAATTTAATCCTGAATACAGAATTCAAAACCTATCTAATCCCGAATACACAATCCTGAACCAATCAAATCCCGAATACACAATCCCGAACCAATCTAATAATGAATACACAATTCCGAACTAATTTAATCCTGAATACACAATCCTGAACCAATCTAATCCTGAATACACAATCCCGAACCAATCTATTCCTGAATACACAATTCCGAACTAATCTAATCCTGAATACACAATTCCAAACTTATCCAATCCCAATACAAAATCCTGAACCAATCTAATCCTGAATACAAAACCTCAAAGCCATGTAATCCTGAATACATAATCCTGAACCCATCAAATCCCAACCACACAATCCTAAATGAATATACTCACGAATACAAAATTCCAAACAAATCCCAAATGCACAATCCCAAATAAATTTAATCCTGAATACACAACCCCGAACCAATCAAATCCTGAATTCACAATCCCAAACAAATCTAATCCCAAATGTACACATCTGAACCAATCTAATCCCGAATACACAATCCAAAACCAATCTATTCCTGAATACACAATCCCGAACAAATCTAATACTGAATACAAAATCCCAAACCAATCTATTCCTGAATACACAATTCCGATATAATCTAATCCTGAATACACAATTCCAAATTTATCCAAATCCCAATACTCAATCCTGAACCAATCTAATCCTGAATACAAAACCTCAAAGCCATGTTATCCTGAATACATAATCCTGAACCCATCAAATCCCAACCACACAATCCTTAATGAATATACTCACGAATACACAATTCCAAACAAATCCCAAATGCACAATCCCAAATAAATTTAATCCTGAATAGACAATCCCAAACAAATCTAATCCTGAATACACAATCTCAAACCCATCAAATCCTGAATACACAATCCCGAACCAATTAAATCCTGAATTCACAATCTCAAACAAATCTAATCCTAAATGTACAAATCTGAACCAATCTAACCCTGAATACACAATCCCATTCCAATGAAATCCTGAAAACACAATCCTGAACGAATCAAATCCCGAATACACAATCCTGAAAGAATCTTATCCTGAATACACAATCCTGAAACAATCTAATCCCGAATACAAAATCCTGAACCAATCTAATCCTGAATACACCATTACGAACCAATCTAATCCTGAATACACAATTCCGAACCAATCTAATTCTGAATACAGAATTCCAAACCTATCTAATCCTGAATACGCAATCCTGAACCAATCTAATCCCGAATATTCAATCCCGAACCAATCTAATCCTGAATACACAATCCTGAACCAATCTATTTCTGAATATACAATTCCAAACCTATCTAATCCCGAATACACAATCCAAAACCAATCTATTCCTGAATACACAATCCTGAACCAATCTAATACTGAATACACAATCCCGAACCAATCTTTTCCTGAATACACAATTCTGAACTAATCTAATCCTGAATACACAATTCCAAATTTATCCAATCTCGAATACACAATCCTGAATACATAATCCTGAACCAATCAAATCCCAGCCACACAAACCTAAATGAATATACTCGTGAATACACAATTCCAAACAAATCCCAAATGCAAAATCCCAAACAAATTTAATCCTGAATACACAATCCCAAACAAATCTAATCCTGAATACACAAGCTCAAACCAATCAAATCCTGAATACACAATCCCAAACCAATCAAATCCTGAATTCACAATCCCAAACAAATCTAATCCCAAATGTACAAATCTGAACTGAATTCACAATCCTGAACCAATCTAATCCTGAATACACAATCCCAATCCAATCAAGTCCTGAAAACACAATCCAGAACCAAATAATCCAGAATACACAATCCTGAAACAATCTAATCCTGAATACACAATCCTGAACCAATCTAATCCCGAATACAAAATCCTGAACCAATCTAATCCTGAATACACTTTTACGAACCAATCTAATCACGAATACACAATCCAAAACCAATCTATTCCTGAATAGAGAATCCCGAACCAATCTAATCCTGAATACACAATGCCAAACCAATCTATTCCTGAATACACAATTCTGAACTAATCTAATCCTGAATACACAATTCCAAACTTGTCCAATCCCGAATACACAATCCTGAACCAATCTAATCCTGAATACAAAACCTCAAAGCCATGTAATCCTGAATACATAATCCTGAACCAATCAAATCCCAGCCACACAATCCTAAATGAATATACTCCCGAATACACAATTCCAAACAAATCCCATTTGCACAATCACAAACAAATTTAATCCTGAATACACAATCCCGAACAAATCTAATCCTGAATACACTAGCTCAAACCAATCAAATCCTGAATAGACAATCCCGAAACAATCAAATTCTGAATTAACAATCCCAAACAAATCTAATCCCAAATGTATAAATCTGAACCAATCTAATCCTGAATACACAATTCTGAACCAATTTAATCCTGAATACAGAATTCAAAACCTATCTAATCCCGAATACACAATCCTGAACCAATCAAATCCCGAATACACAATCCCGAACCAATCTAATAATGAATACACAATTCCGAACTAATTTAATCCTGAATACACAATCCTGAACCAATCTAATCCTGAATACACAATCCCGAACCAATCTATTCCTGAATACACAATTCCGAACTAATCTAATCCTGAATACACAATTCCAAACTTATCCAATCCCAATACAAAATCCTGAACCAATCTAATCCTGAATACAAAACCTCAAAGCCATGTAATCCTGAATACATAATCCTGAACCCATCAAATCCCAACCACACAATCCTAAATGAATATACTCACGAATACAAAATTCCAAACAAATCCCAAATGCACAATCCCAAATAAATTTAATCCTGAATACACAACCCCGAACCAATCAAATCCTGAATTCACAATCCCAAACAAATCTAATCCCAAATGTACACATCTGAACCAATCTAATCCCGAATACACAATCCAAAACCAATCTATTCCTGAATACACAATCCCGAACAAATCTAATACTGAATACAAAATCCCAAACCAATCTATTCCTGAATACACAATTCCGATATAATCTAATCCTGAATACACAATTCCAAATTTATCCAAATCCCAATACTCAATCCTGAACCAATCTAATCCTGAATACAAAACCTCAAAGCCATGTTATCCTGAATACATAATCCTGAACCCATCAAATCCCAACCACACAATCCTTAATGAATATACTCACGAATACACAATTCCAAACAAATCCCAAATGCACAATCCCAAATAAATTTAATCCTGAATAGACAATCCCAAACAAATCTAATCCTGAATACACAATCTCAAACCCATCAAATCCTGAATACACAATCCCGAACCAATTAAATCCTGAATTCACAATCTCAAACAAATCTAATCCTAAATGTACAAATCTGAACCAATCTAACCCTGAATACACAATCCCATTCCAATGAAATCCTGAAAACACAATCCTGAACGAATCAAATCCCGAATACACAATCCTGAAAGAATCTTATCCTGAATACACAATCCTGAAACAATCTAATCCAGAATACAAAATCCTGAACCAATCTAATCCTGAATACACCATTACGAACCAATCTAATCCTGAATACACAATTCCGAACCAATCTAATTCTGAATACAGAATTCCAAACCTATCTAATCCTGAATACGCAATCCTGAACCAATCTAATCCCGAATATTCAATCCCGAACCAATCTAATCCTGAATACACAATCCTGAACCAATCTATTTCTGAATATACAATTCCAAACCTATCTAATCCCGAATACACAATCCAAAACCAATCTATTCCTGAATACACAATCCTGAACCAATCTAATACTGAATACACAATCCCGAACCAATCTTTTCCTGAATACACAATTCTGAACTAATCTAATCCTGAATACACAATTCCAAATTTATCCAATCTCGAATACACAATCCTGAATACATAATCCTGAACCAATCAAATCCCAGCCACACAAACCTAAATGAATATACTCGTGAATACACAATTCCAAACAAATCCCAAATGCAAAATCCCAAACAAATTTAATCCTGAATACACAATCCCAAACAAATCTAATCCTGAATACACAAGCTCAAACCAATCAAATCCTGAATACACAATCCCAAACCAATCAAATCCTGAATTCACAATCCCAAACAAATCTAATCCCAAATGTACAAATCTGAACTGAATTCACAATCCTGAACCAATCTAATCCTGAATACACAATCCCAATCCAATCAAGTCCTGAAAACACAATCCAGAACCAAATAATCCAGAATACACAATCCTGAAACAATCTAATCCTGAATACACAATCCTGAACGAATCTAATCCCGAATACAAAATCCTGAACCAATCTAATCCTGAATACACTTTTACGAACCAATCTAATCACGAATACACAATCCAAAACCAATCTATTCCTGAATAGAGAATCCCGAACCAATCTAATCCTGAATACACAATGCCAAACCAATCTATTCCTGAATACACAATTCTGAACTAATCTAATCCTGAATACACAATTCCAAACTTGTCCAATCCCGAATACACAATCCTGAACCAATCTAATCCTGAATACAAAACCTCAAAGCCATGTAATCCTGAATACATAATCCTGAACCAATCAAATCCCAGCCACACAATCCTAAATGAATATACTCCCGAATACACAATTCCAAACAAATCCCATTTGCACAATCACAAACAAATTTAATCCTGAATACACAATCCCGAACAAATCTAATCCTGAATACACTAGCTCAAACCAATCAAATCCTGAATAGACAATCCCGAAACAATCAAATTCTGAATTAACAATCCCAAACAAATCTAATCCCAAATGTATAAATCTGAACCAATCTAATCCTGAATACACAATTCTGAACCAATTTAATCCTGAATACAGAATTCAAAACCTATCTAATCCCGAATACACAATCCTGAACCAATCAAATCCCGAATACACAATCCCGAACCAATCTAATAATGAATACACAATTCCGAACTAATTTAATCCTGAATACACAATCCTGAACCAATCTAATCCTGAATACACAATCCCGAACCAATCTATTCCTGAATACACAATTCCGAACTAATCTAATCCTGAATACACAATTCCAAACTTATCCAATCCCAATACAAAATCCTGAACCAATCTAATCCTGAATACAAAACCTCAAAGCCATGTAATCCTGAATACATAATCCTGAACCCATCAAATCCCAACCACACAATCCTAAATGAATATACTCACGAATACAAAATTCCAAACAAATCCCAAATGCACAATCCCAAATAAATTTAATCCTGAATACACAACCCCGAACCAATCAAATCCTGAATTCACAATCCCAAACAAATCTAATCCCAAATGTACACATCTGAACCAATCTAATCCCGAATACACAATCCAAAACCAATCTATTCCTGAATACACAATCCCGAACAAATCTAATACTGAATACAAAATCCCAAACCAATCTATTCCTGAATACACAATTCCGATATAATCTAATCCTGAATACACAATTCCAAATTTATCCAAATCCCAATACTCAATCCTGAACCAATCTAATCCTGAATACAAAACCTCAAAGCCATGTTATCCTGAATACATAATCCTGAACCCATCAAATCCCAACCACACAATCCTTAATGAATATACTCACGAATACACAATTCCAAACAAATCCCAAATGCACAATCCCAAATAAATTTAATCCTGAATAGACAATCCCAAACAAATCTAATCCTGAATACACAATCTCAAACCCATCAAATCCTGAATACACAATCCCGAACCAATTAAATCCTGAATTCACAATCTCAAACAAATCTAATCCTAAATGTACAAATCTGAACCAATCTAACCCTGAATACACAATCCCATTCCAATGAAATCCTGAAAACACAATCCTGAACGAATCAAATCCCGAATACACAATCCTGAAAGAATCTTATCCTGAATACACAATCCTGAAACAATCTAATCCCGAATACAAAATCCTGAACCAATCTAATCCTGAATACACCATTACGAACCAATCTAATCCTGAATACACAATTCCGAACCAATCTAATTCTGAATACAGAATTCCAAACCTATCTAATCCTGAATACGCAATCCTGAACCAATCTAATCCCGAATATTCAATCCCGAACCAATCTAATCCTGAATACACAATCCTGAACCAATCTATTTCTGAATATACAATTCCAAACCTATCTAATCCCGAATACACAATCCAAAACCAATCTATTCCTGAATACACAATCCTGAACCAATCTAATACTGAATACACAATCCCGAACCAATCTTTTCCTGAATACACAATTCTGAACTAATCTAATCCTGAATACACAATTCCAAATTTATCCAATCTCGAATACACAATCCTGAATACATAATCCTGAACCAATCAAATCCCAGCCACACAAACCTAAATGAATATACTCGTGAATACACAATTCCAAACAAATCCCAAATGCAAAATCCCAAACAAATTTAATCCTGAATACACAATCCCAAACAAATCTAATCCTGAATACACAAGCTCAAACCAATCAAATCCTGAATACACAATCCCAAACCAATCAAATCCTGAATTCACAATCCCAAACAAATCTAATCCCAAATGTACAAATCTGAACTGAATTCACAATCCTGAACCAATCTAATCCTGAATACACAATCCCAATCCAATCAAGTCCTGAAAACACAATCCAGAACCAAATAATCCAGAATACACAATCCTGAAACAATCTAATCCTGAATACACAATCCTGAACCAATCTAATCCCGAATACAAAATCCTGAACCAATCTAATCCTGAATACACTTTTACGAACCAATCTAATCACGAATACACAATCCAAAACCAATCTATTCCTGAATAGAGAATCCCGAACCAATCTAATCCTGAATACACAATGCCAAACCAATCTATTCCTGAATACACAATTCTGAACTAATCTAATCCTGAATACACAATTCCAAACTTGTCCAATCCCGAATACACAATCCTGAACCAATCTAATCCTGAATACAAAACCTCAAAGCCATGTAATCCTGAATACATAATCCTGAACCAATCAAATCCCAGCCACACAATCCTAAATGAATATACTCACGAATACACAATTCCAAACAAATCCCATTTGCACAATCACAAACAAATTTAATCCTGAATACACAATCCCGAACAAATCTAATCCTGAATACACTAGCTCAAACCAATCAAATCCTGAATAGACAATCCCGAAACAATCAAATTCTGAATTAACAATCCCAAACAAATCTAATCCCAAATGTATAAATCTGAACCAATCTAATCCTGAATACACAATTCTGAACCAATTTAATCCTGAATACAGAATTCAAAACCTATCTAATCCCGAATACACAATCCTGAACCAATCAAATCCCGAATACACAATCCCGAACCAATCTAATAATGAATACACAATTCCGAACTAATTTAATCCTGAATACACAATCCTGAACCAATCTAATCCTGAATACACAATCCCGAACCAATCTATTCCTGAATACACAATTCCGAACTAATCTAATCCTGAATACACAATTCCAAACTTATCCAATCCCAATACAAAATCCTGAACCAATCTAATCCTGAATACAAAACCTCAAAGCCATGTAATCCTGAATACATAATCCTGAACCCATCAAATCCCAACCACACAATCCTAAATGAATATACTCACGAATACAAAATTCCAAACAAATCCCAAATGCACAATCCCAAATAAATTTAATCCTGAATACACAACCCCGAACCAATCAAATCCTGAATTCACAATCCCAAACAAATCTAATCCCAAATGTACACATCTGAACCAATCTAATCCCGAATACACAATCCAAAACCAATCTATTCCTGAATACACAATCCCGAACAAATCTAATACTGAATACAAAATCCCAAACCAATCTATTCCTGAATACACAATTCCGATATAATCTAATCCTGAATACACAATTCCAAATTTATCCAAATCCCAATACTCAATCCTGAACCAATCTAATCCTGAATACAAAACCTCAAAGCCATGTTATCCTGAATACATAATCCTGAACCCATCAAATCCCAACCACACAATCCTTAATGAATATACTCACGAATACACAATTCCAAACAAATCCCAAATGCACAATCCCAAATAAATTTAATCCTGAATAGACAATCCCAAACAAATCTAATCCTGAATACACAATCTCAAACCCATCAAATCCTGAATACACAATCCCGAACCAATTAAATCCTGAATTCACAATCTCAAACAAATCTAATCCTAAATGTACAAATCTGAACCAATCTAACCCTGAATACACAATCCCATTCCAATGAAATCCTGAAAACACAATCCTGAACGAATCAAATCCCGAATACACAATCCTGAAAGAATCTTATCCTGAATACACAATCCTGAAACAATCTAATCCCGAATACAAAATCCTGAACCAATCTAATCCTGAATACACCATTACGAACCAATCTAATCCTGAATACACAATTCCGAACCAATCTAATTCTGAATACAGAATTCCAAACCTATCTAATCCTGAATACGCAATCCTGAACCAATCTAATCCCGAATATTCAATCCCGAACCAATCTAATCCTGAATACACAATCCTGAACCAATCTATTTCTGAATATACAATTCCAAACCTATCTAATCCCGAATACACAATCCAAAACCAATCTATTCCTGAATACACAATCCTGAACCAATCTAATACTGAATACACAATCCCGAACCAATCTTTTCCTGAATACACAATTCTGAACTAATCTAATCCTGAATACACAATTCCAAATTTATCCAATCTCGAATACACAATCCTGAATACATAATCCTGAACCAATCAAATCCCAGCCACACAAACCTAAATGAATATACTCGTGAATACACAATTCCAAACAAATCCCAAATGCAAAATCCCAAACAAATTTAATCCTGAATACACAATCCCAAACAAATCTAATCCTGAATACACAAGCTCAAACCAATCAAATCCTGAATACACAATCCCAAACCAATCAAATCCTGAATTCACAATCCCAAACAAATCTAATCCCAAATGTACAAATCTGAACTGAATTCACAATCCTGAACCAATCTAATCCTGAATACACAATCCCAATCCAATCAAGTCCTGAAAACACAATCCAGAACCAAATAATCCAGAATACACAATCCTGAAACAATCTAATCCTGAATACACAATCCTGAACCAATCTAATCCCGAATACAAAATCCTGAACCAATCTAATCCTGAATACACTTTTACGAACCAATCTAATCACGAATACACAATCCAAAACCAATCTATTCCTGAATAGAGAATCCCGAACCAATCTAATCCTGAATACACAATGCCAAACCAATCTATTCCTGAATACACAATTCTGAACTAATCTAATCCTGAATACACAATTCCAAACTTGTCCAATCCCGAATACACAATCCTGAACCAATCTAATCCTGAATACAAAACCTCAAAGCCATGTAATCCTGAATACATAATCCTGAACCAATCAAATCCCAGCCACACAATCCTAAATGAATATACTCCCGAATACACAATTCCAAACAAATCCCATTTGCACAATCACAAACAAATTTAATCCTGAATACACAATCCCGAACAAATCTAATCCTGAATACACTAGCTCAAACCAATCAAATCCTGAATAGACAATCCCGAAACAATCAAATTCTGAATTAACAATCCCAAACAAATCTAATCCCAAATGTATAAATCTGAACCAATCTAATCCTGAATACACAATTCTGAACCAATTTAATCCTGAATACAGAATTCAAAACCTATCTAATCCCGAATACACAATCCTGAACCAATCAAATCCCGAATACACAATCCCGAACCAATCTAATAATGAATACACAATTCCGAACTAATTTAATCCTGAATACACAATCCTGAACCAATCTAATCCTGAATACACAATCCCGAACCAATCTATTCCTGAATACACAATTCCGAACTAATCTAATCCTGAATACACAATTCCAAACTTATCCAATCCCAATACAAAATCCTGAACCAATCTAATCCTGAATACAAAACCTCAAAGCCATGTAATCCTGAATACATAATCCTGAACCCATCAAATCCCAACCACACAATCCTAAATGAATATACTCACGAATACAAAATTCCAAACAAATCCCAAATGCACAATCCCAAATAAATTTAATCCTGAATACACAACCCCGAACCAATCAAATCCTGAATTCACAATCCCAAACAAATCTAATCCCAAATGTACACATCTGAACCAATCTAATCCCGAATACACAATCCAAAACCAATCTATTCCTGAATACACAATCCCGAACAAATCTAATACTGAATACAAAATCCCAAACCAATCTATTCCTGAATACACAATTCCGATATAATCTAATCCTGAATACACAATTCCAAACTTATCCAAATCCCAATACACAATCCTGAACCAATCTAATCCTGAATACAAAACCTCAAAGCCATGTTATCCTGAATACATAATCCTGAACCCATCAAATCCCAACCACACAATCCTTAATGAATATACTCACGAATACACAATTCCAAACAAATCCCAAATGCACAATCCCAAATAAATTTAATCCTGAATAGACAATCCCGAACAAATCTAATCCTGAATACACAATCTCAAACCCATCAAATCCTGAATACACAATCCCGAAACAATCAAATCCTGAATTCACAATCTCAAACAAATCTAATCCTAAATGTACAAATCTGAACCAATCTAACCCTGAATACACAATCCCATTCCAATCAAATCCTGAAAACACAATCCTGAATGAATCAAATCCCGAATACACAATCCTGAAAGAATCTTATCCTGAATACACAATCCTGAACCAATCTAATCCTGAATGCACAATTATGAACCAATCTAATCCTGAATACACAATTCCGAACCAATTTAATTCTGAATACAGAATTCCAAACCTATTTAATCCTGAAAACACAATCCTGAACCAATCTAATCCCGAATATTCAATCCCGAACCAATCTAATCCTGAATACACAATCCTGAACCAATCTATTTCTGAATACACAATTCCAAACCTATCTAATCCCGAATACACAATCCAAAACCAATCTATTCCTGAATACACAATCCCGAACCAATCTAATACTGAATACACAATCCCGAACCAATCTTTTCCTGAATACACAATTCTGAACTAATCTAATCCTGACTACACAATTCCAAATTTATTCAATCCCGAATACACAATCCTGAATACTTAATCCTGAACCAATCAAATCCCAGCCACACAAACCTAAATGAATATACTCGTGAATACACAATTCCAAACAAATCCCAAATGCAAAATCCCAAACAAATTTAATCCTGAATACACAATCCCAAACAAATCTAATCCTGAATACACAAGCTCAAACCAATCAAATCCTGAATACACAATCCCAAACCAATCAAATCCTGAATTCACAATCCCAAACAAATCTAATCCCAAATGTACAAATCTGAACTGAATTCACAATCCTGAACCATTCTAATCCTGAATACACAATCCTGAACCAATCAAATCCTGAGTACACAATCCCGAACCAATCTAATCCCGAATACACAATTCCAAACCTTTCTAATCCCGAATACACAATCCTGAACCAATCTATTCCTGAATACACAATCCTGAACCAATCTATTCCTGAATACACAATTCCGAACTAATCTAATCCTGAATACACAATTCCAAATTTATCCAATCCCGAATACACAATCATGAACCAATCTAATCCTGAATACAAAACCTCAAAGCCAAGTAATCCTGAATACATAATCCTGAACCCATCAAATCCCAACCACACAGTCCTAAATGAATATACTCACGAATACACAATTCCAAACAAATCCCATTTGCACAATCACAAACAAATTTAATCCTGAATACACAATCCCGAACAAATCTAATCCTGAATACACTAGCTCAAACCAATCAAATCCTGAATGCACAATCCCGAACCAAACAAATCCTGAATTCACAATCCCAAACAAATCTAATCCCAAATGTACAAATCTGAACCAATCTAATCCTGAATACACAATCCCAATCCAATCACATCCTGAAAACACAATCCTGAACCAATCAAATCCCGAATACACAATCCTGAAACAATCTAATCCTCAATACACAATCCTGAACCAATCTAATCACGAATACACAATCCTGAACCAATCTAATCCTGAATACACAATTATGAACCAATCTAATCCTGAATACACAATTCTGAACCAATTTAATCCTGAATACAGAATTCCAAACCTATCTAATCCCGAATACACAATCCTGAACCAATCTAATCCCGAATACACAATCCCAAAAAAATTAAATCCTGTATACACAATCCCGAACAAATCTAATCCTGAATACACAATCCCAATCCAATCAAATCCTGAAAACACAATCCCGAACCAATCTAATCCTGAATGCACAATCCTGAACCAATCTAATCCTGAATACACAACCCTGAACCAATCAAATCCTGAATTCACAATCCCAAACAAATCTAATCCCAAATGTACAAATCTGAACCAATCTAATCCTGAATACACAATCCCAATCCAATCAAATCCTGAAAACACAATCCAGAACCAAACTAATCCAGAATACACAATCCTGAAACAATCTAATCCTGAATACACAATCCTGAACCAATCTAATCCCGAATACAAAATCCTGAACCAATCTAATCCTGAATACACTTTTACGAACCAATCTAATCACGAATACACAATCCAAAACCAATCTATTCCTGAATAGAGAATCCCGAACCAATCTAATCCTGAATACACAATGCTAAACCAATCTATTCCTGAATACACAATTCTGAACTAATCTAGTCCTGAATACACAATTCCAAACTTGTCCAATCCCGAATACACAATCCTGAACCAATCTAATCCAGAATACAAAACCTCAAAGCCATGTAATCCTGAATACATAATCCTGAACCAATCAAATCCCAGCCACACAATCCTAAATGAATATACTCACGAATACACAATTCCAAACAAATCCCATTTGCACAATCACAAACAAATTTAATCCTGAATACACAATCCCGAACAAATCTAATCCTGAATACACTAGCTCAAACCAATCAAATCCTGAATAGACAATCCCGAAACAATCAAATCCTGAATTAACAATCCCAAACAAATCTAATCCCAAATGTATAAATCTGAACCAATCTAATCCTGAATACACAATTCTGAACCAATTTAATCCTGAATACAGAATTCAAAACCTATCTAATCCCGAATACACAATCCTGAACCAATCAAATCCCGAATACACAATCCCGAACCAATCTAATAATGAATACACAATTCTGAACTAATTTAATCCTGAATACACAATCCTGAACCAATCTAATCCTGAATACACAATCCCGAACCAATCTATTCCTGAATACACAATTCCGAACTAATCTAATCCTGAATACACAATTCCAAACTTATCCAATCCCAATACAAAATCCTGAACCAATCTAATCCTGAATACAAAACCTCAAAGCCATGTAATCCTGAATACATAATCCTGAACCCATCAAATCCCAATCACACAATCCTGAATGAATATACTCACGAATACAAAATTCCAAACAAATCCCAAATGCACAATCCCAAATAAATTTAATCCTGAATACACAACCCCGAACCAATCAAATCCTGAATTCACAATCCCAAACAAATCTAATCCCAAATGTACACATCTGAACCAATCTAATCCCGAATACACAATCCAAAACCAATCTATTCCTGAATACACAATCCCGAACAAATCTAATACTGAATACAAAATCCCAAACCAATCTATTCCTGAATACACAATTCCGATATAATCTAATCCTGAATACACAATTCCAAACTTATCCAAATCCCAATACACAATCCTGAACCAATCTAATCCTGAATACAAAACCTCAAAGCCATGTTATCCTGAATACATAATCCTGAACCCATCAAATCCCAACCACACAATCCTTAATGAATATACTCACGAATACACAATTCCAAACAAATCCCAAATGCACAATCCCAAATAAATTTAATCCTGAATAGACAATCCCAAACAAATCTAATCCTGAATACACAATCTCAAACCCATCAAATCCTGAATACACAATCCCGAACCAATTAAATCCTGAATTCACAATCTCAAACAAATCTAATCCTAAATGTACAAATCTGAACCAATCTAACCCTGAATACACAATCCCATTCCAATGAAATCCTGAAAACACAATCCTGAACGAATCAAATCCCGAATACACAATCCTGAAAGAATCTTATCCTGAATACACAATCCTGAAACAATCTAATTCCGAATACAAAATCCTGAACCAATCTAATCCTGAATACACCATTACGAACCAATCTAATCCTGAATACACAATTCCGAACCAATTTAATTCTGAATACAGAATTCCAAACCTATCTAATCCTGAATACGCAATCCTGAACCAATCTAATCCCGAATATTCAATCCCGAACCAATCTAATCCTGAATACACAATCCTGAACCAATCTATTTCTGAATATACAATTCCAAACCTATCTAATCCCGAATACACAATCCAAAACCAATCTATTCCTGAATACACAATCCTGAACCAATCTAATACTGAATACACAATCCCGAACCAATCTTTTCCTGAATACACAATTCTGAACTAATCTAATCCTGAATACACAATTCCAAATTTATCCAATCCCGAATACACAATCCTGAATACATAATCCTGAACCAATCAAATCCCAGCCACACAAACCTAAATGAATATACTCGTGAATACACAATTCCAAACAAATCCCAAATGCAAAATCCCAAACAAATTTAATCCTGAATACACAAACCCAAACAAATCTAATCCTGAATACACAAGCTCAAACCAATCAAATCCTGAATACACAATCCCAAACCAATCAAATCCTGAATTCACAATCCCAAACAAATCTAATCCCAAATGTACAAATCTGAACTGAATTCACAATCCTGAACCAATCTAATCCTGAATACAAAATCCTGAACCAATCAAATCCTGAGTACACAATCACGTTCCAATCTAATCCCGAAAACACAATTCCAAACCTTTCTAATCCCGAATACACAATCCTGAATCAATCTACTCCCGAATACACAACCCTGAACCAATCTAATCCTGAATACACAATTTCGAACCAATCTAATCCTGTATACAAAAGCTCAAAGCCATTTCATCCTGAATACATAACCCTGAACCACTCAAATCCCAACCACACAATCCTAAATGAAAATACTCATGAATACTCAATCCCAAATAAATCCCAAATGTGCAATCCCAAACCAATCTAATCCTGAATACACAAACCCGAACCTATCAAATCCTGAATTCATAAAACCAAACCAATCTAATCCCGAATATACAAACCTGAACCAATCTAATCCCAAATACACAATCCCAAACGAATCAACTCCTGAAAACACAATCCTGAACCAATCTATTTCTGAATACACAATTCTGAACTAATCTAATCCTGAATACACAATTCCAAACTTATCCAATCCCGAATACACAATCATGAATCAATCTTATCCTGAATACAAAACTTCAAAGCCATGTAATCCTGAATACATAATCCTGAACCCATCAAATCCCAACCACACAGTCCTAAATGAATATACTCACGAATACACAATTCCAAACAAATCCCAAATGCACAATCCCAAACAAATCTAATCCTGAATACACAAGTTCAAACCAATCAAATCCTGAATACACAATCCCGAACCAAACAAATCTTGAATTCACAATCCCAAACAAATCTAATCCCAAATGTACAAATCTGAACCAATGTAATCCTGAATACACAATCCCAATCCAATCACATCCTGAAAACACAATCCTGAACCAATCAAATCCCGAATACACAATCCTGAAACAATCTAATCCTCAATACACAATCCCAATCCAATCACATCCTGAAAACACAATCCTGAACCAATGAAATCCCGAATACACAATCCTGAAACAATCTAATCCTCAATACACAATCCTGAACCAATCTAATCATGAATACACAATCCTGAACCAATCTACTCCTGAATACACAATTACGAACCAATCTAATCCTGAATACACAATTCTGAACCAATTTAATCCTGAATACAGAATTACAATCTTATCTAATCCCGAATACACAATCCTGAACCAATCAAATCCCGAATACACAATCCCGAACAATCTAATCCTGAATACTCAATTCCAAACCTTTCTGATCCCGAATACACAATCCTGAATCAATCTGTTCCCGAATACACAACCCTGAACCAATCTAATCCAGATCCCACAATCCCAAACCAATCAAAACCTTAATTTATTAAACCCAACCTATCTAATCCCGAATATACAACCCTGAACCAATCAAATCCCGAATACACAATCCCAAACCAATTTAATACTGAACACACAATCCCGAACCAATCGACACCTGAAAATACAATTCTGAACCAATCTAATCCTGAATACACAATCCTGAACCAATCTAATCCTGAATACACAATCCTGAACCAATCAAATCCTGATTACACAATTCCGAACCAATCTAATCCTGAATACACAATTACAAACCTTTCTAATCCCGAATACACAATCCTGAACCAATCTATTCCTGAATACACAATCCTGAACCAATCTATTCCTGAATACACAATTCCAAACTAATCTAATCCTGAATACACAATTCCAAATTTATCCAATCCCGAATACACAATCATGAACCAATCCAATCCTGAGTACAAAACCTCAAAGCCATGTAATCCTGAATACATAATCCTGAACCCATCAAATCCCAACCACACAGTCTTAACTGAATATTCTCACGAATACATAATTCCAAACAAGTTCCAAATGCACAATCCCAAACAAATCTAATCCTGAATACACAAGCTCAAACCAATCAAATCCTGAATACACAATCCCGAACCAAACAAATCCTGAATTCACAATCCCAAACAAATCTAATCCCAAATTTACAAATCTGAACCAATCTAATCCTGAATACACAATCCCAATCCAATCACATCCTGAAAACACAATCCTGAACCAATCAAATCCCGAATACACAATCCTGAAACAGTCTAATACTGAAGACACAATCCTGAACCAATCTAATCACGAATACACAATCCTGAACCAATCTAATCCTGAATACACAATTATGAACCAATCTAATCCTGAATACACAATTCCGAACCAATTTAATCCTGAATACAGAATTCCAAACCTATCTAATCCCGAATACACAATCCTGAACCAATCATATCCCGAATACACAATCCCGAAACAATCTAATCCTGAATACACAATTCCAAACCTTTCTAATCCCGAATACACAATCCTGAATCAATCTACTCCCGAATACACAACCCTGAACCAATCTAATCCTGAATACAAAATCATGAACCAATCTATTCTTGAATACGCAATTCCAAAGCTATCGAATCCCGAATACACAATCCAAAACCAATCTATTCCTGAATACACAATCCCAAACCAATTTAACACTGAATACACAATCCCGAACCAATCTATTCCTGAATACACAATTCCGAACTAATCTAATCCTGAATACACAATTCCAAACTTATCCAATCCCGAATACACAATCCTGAATACATAATCCTGAACCAATCAAATCCCAGCCACACAATCCTAAATGAATATACTCGCGAATACAGAATTCCAAACAAATACCAAATGCACAATCCCAAACAAATTTAATCCTGAATACACAATCCCGAACAAATCTAATCCTGAATACACAAGCTCAAACCAATCAAATCCTGAATACACAATCCCGAACCAATCAAATCCTGAATTCACAATCCCAAGCAAATCTAATCCCAAATGTACAAATCTGAACCAATCTCATCCTGAATACACAATTCCAATCCAATCAAATCCTGAAAACACAATCCTGAACCAATCTAATCACGAATACACAATCCTGAACCAATCTAATCCTGAATACACAATTCCGAACCAACCTAATCCTGAATACACAATTCCGAACCAATTTTATCCTAAATACAGAATTCCAAACCTACCTCATCCCGAATACACAATCCTGAACCAATCAAATCCCGAATACACAATCCCAAATCAATCTAATCCTGAATACACAATTCCAAACCTTTCTTATCAAATCCTGAAAACACAATACTGAACAAATCTAATCCTGAATACACAATCCTGAACCAATCTAATCCTCAATAACAGTCCTAAACCAATCTATTCACGAATACACAATCCTGAATTAATCTAATCCCGAATACACAACCCTGAACCAATCTAATCCTGAATACACAATTTCGAACCAATCTAATCCTGAATACAAAGGCGCAAAGCCATCTAATCCTGAATAAATAACCCTGAACCAATCAAATCCCAACCACACAATCCTAAATGAAAATACTCATGAATACTCAATCCCAAATAAATCCCAAATGTTCAATCCCAAACCAATCTAATCCTGAATACACAATCCCGGACCAATCAAATCCTGAATTCCTAAAACCAAACCAATCTAATCCCGAATATACAACCCTGAACCAATCTAATCCCAAATACACAATCCCAAACCAATCAACTCCTGTATACACAATCCTGAACCAATCTAATCCTGAATACAAAATCCTGAACCAATCTAATCCTGAATACACAATTCCGAATCAATCTAATCCTGAATACACAATCCTGAAACAAACTAATCCTGAATACACCATCCCGATCCAATCAAATCCTGAATACACAAACCTAAACCAATCTAATCCCGAATACACAATCCCAAACAGATCTAATCCTGAAATCACAATCCTGAACCAATCTAATCCGAATACACAATCCTGAAACAATCTAATCCTGAATACATAATCCTGAAACAATCTAATCCTGAATACACAATTACAAACCAATCTAATCCTGAATACATAATTCCAAGCCAATATAATCCTGAATACAGAATTCCAAACCTTTCTAATCCCGATACACAATCCTGAATCAATGTAATCCCGAATACACAACCCTGAACCAATCTAATCCTGAATACACAATTTCGAACCAATCTAATCCTTAATACAAAAGCTCAAAGCCATTTAATCCTGAATAAATAACCCTGAACAAATCAAATCCCAACCACACAATCCTAAATGAAAATACTCGTGAATACTCAATCCCAAATAAATCCTAAATGTGCAATCCCAAACCAATCTAATCCTGAATACACAATCCCGAACAAATCCAATCCTGAATTCATAAAACCAAACCAATCCAATCCCGAATGCACATCCTGAACCAATCCATTCCCGAATACACAATCCCAAACCAATCTAATCCTGAACCCACAATCCCGAACCAATCTAATCCTGAATACACAATTCCGAACCAATCTAATCCTGAATACACAATCCTGAAACAATCTAATCGTGAATACACAATCCTGAACCAATCAAATCCTGAGTACACAAACCCGAACCAATCTAATCCTGAATATGCAATTCCTAACCAATCAAATCCTGAATACACAAACCCAACCCAATCTAATCCTGAATATACAATCCTGAACCATCTTATCCTGATTACATAATCCCAAACCAATCTAATCCTGTATACACAATCCCGAACCAATCAAATCCTGAATATACAATCCTGAACCAATCTAATCCTGAATACACAAACCCAAACCAATCAGATCCTGAATTCACAATTTGAAACAATCTAATCCTGAATAAACAATGCCAATCCAATCAAATCCTGAATACTCAAACCTAAACCAAACTAATCCCGAATACACAATCCCAAACCAATCTAATCCCGAAAACACAATCCTGAACCAATCTAATCCTGATTACACAATGCCAAACCAATCTAATCCTGAATGCACAATCCCGAACCAGCCAAATCCTGAAAATAAAATCCCGAACCAATCTAATCCTGAATACACAAACCCAAACCAACAAGATCCAAAATTCACAATCCTGAACCAATCTAATCCTGAATAAACAATGCCAATCCAATCAAATCCTCAATACACAAACCCAAACCAATCTAATCCTGAATATACAATGCTGAACCAATCTAATCCTGTATACACAATCCCAAACCAATCTAATCCTGAATACACAATCCCAAAACAATCAAATCCTGAAAAAACAACCTTGAACCAATCTAATCCCGAATATACAATGCCAAACTAAGCTAATCCTGATTACACAATACCAAACCAATCTAATCCCGAATACACAATCCTGAATCAATCAATCCCGAATACACAATCCTGAACCAAACTAATCCTGAATACACAATTCCAAACCAATCTAATCCTGAATACACAATCCTGAACCAATTTAATCGTGAATACACAATCCTGAACCAATCAAATCCTGAGTACACAATCCCGAACCAATCTAATCCTGAATATGCAATTCCTAACCAATCAAATCCTGAATACACAAACCCAAACCTATCTAATCCTGAATATAGAATCCTGAACCAATCTAATCCTGAATACACAATCCCAAACCAATCTAATCCTGAATACACAATCCCGAACCAATCAAATCCTGAATATACAATCCCGAACCAATCTAATCCTGAATACACAAACCCAACCCAATCAGATCCTGAAATCACAATCCTGAACCAATCTAATCCTGAATAAACAATGCCAATCCAATCAAATCCTGAATACACAAACCTAAACCAATCTAATCCCGAACACACTATCCCAAATGAATCTAATCCCGAATACACAATCCTGAAACAATCTAGTCCTGAATACACAAACCTGAACCAATCTAATTCCGAATATACAATCCTGAACCAATCTAATCCCGAATATACAATCCCAAACTAAGCTAATCCTGAATACACAATCCCAAACCGATCTAATCCTGAAAACACAGTCCTGACCCAATCCAATCCTGAAAACACAATGCTGAACTAATCTAATCCTGAATACACAATCCCAAACCAATCAAATCCTGAGTATACAATTCGAAACCAATCTAATCCTGAATACACAATCCCAAACCAATCTAATCCAGAGTACACAATCCCGAACCAGTCTAATCCTGAATATATAAGTTCGAACCAATCTAATCCTGAATACATAATTCCAAACCTATCTAATCCAGAATACAGAATCCTGAAACAATCTAATCCCGAATACACAATCCCGAACCAATCTAATCCTGAATGCACCATCCCGAACCAATCTAATGCTGAATACAAAACCTCAAAGCCATTTAATCCTGAATACATAATCCTGAACCAATCAAATCCCAACCACACAATCCTAAATGAATATACTCACGAATACACAATTCCAAACAAATCCCAAATGCACAATCCCAAACAAATTTAATCCTGAATATACAATCCCAAACAAATCTAATCCTGAATACACAAGCTCAAACCAATCAAATCCTGCATACACAATCCCGAACCAATCAAATCCTGAATTCTCAAACCCAAACAAATCTGATCCCGAATGTACAAATTTGAACCAATCTAATCTTGAAGACACAATCCTGCACCAATCTAATCCTGAATACACAATCCCAATCCAATCAAATCCTGAATACACAAACGTAAACCAATCTAATCCCGAATACACAATCCCAAACAGATCTAATCCTAAAAAACACAATCCTGAACCAATCTAATCTGAATACACAATCCTGAAACCATCTAATCCTGAATATACAATCCTGAAACAATCTAATCCTGAATACACAATTATGAACCAATCTAATCCTGAATACATAATTCCAAACCAATATAATTGTGAATACAGAATTCCAAACATTTCTAATCCCGAATACACAACCCTGAACCAATCTAATCCTGAATACAAAATTTCAAACCAATCTAATCCTGAATACAAAAGATCAAAGCCAATTAATCCTGAATACATAACACTGAACCAATCAAATCCCAACCACTCAATCCTAAATGAAAATACTCATGAATAGTCAATCCCAAATAAATCCCAAATGTGCAATCCCAAACCAATCTAATCCTGAATACACAATCCTGAACCAATCAAATCCTGAATTCATAAAACCAAACCAATCTAATACCGAATACGCAATCCTGAACCAATCTAATCCCGAATACACAATCCCAAACCAATCTAATCCTGAAAACACAATCCTGAAACAATGTAATCCCGAATACACAATCCTGAAACAATCTAATCCTGAATACACAATCCTGAAACAATCCAATCCTGAATACATATTTCCAAAACAATCTAATCCTGAATACAGAATTCCAAACCTATCTCGTCCCGAATACACAATCCCGAACCAATCTATTCCTGAATACACAATTCCGAACTAATCTAATCCTGAATACACAATTCCAAACTTATCCAATCCCGAATACACAATCCTGAATACATAATCCTGAACCAATCAAATCCCAGCCACACAATCCTAAATGAATGTCCTCGCGAATACACAATTCCAAACAAATACCAAATGCACAATCCCAAACAAATTTAATCCTGAATACACAATCCCGAACAAATCTAATCCTGAATACACAAGCTCAAACCAATCAAATCCTGAATACACAAACCTAAACCAATCAAATCCTGAATTCACAAACCCAAGCAAATCTAATCCCGAATGTACAAATTTGAACCAATCTAATCCTGAATACACAATCCCAATCCAATCAAATCCTGAAAACACAATCCTGAACCAATCTAATCACGAATACACATTCCTGCACCAATCTAATACTGAATACACAATCCCAATCCAATCAAATCCTGAATACACAAACCTAAACCAATCTAATCCCGAATACACAATCCCAAACAGATCTAATCCTGAAAACACAATCCTGAACCAATCTAATCTGAATACACAATCCTGAAACAATCTAATCCTGAATATACAATCCTGAAACAATCTAATCCTGAATACACAATTATGAACCAATCTAATCCTGAATACATAATTCTGAACCAATATAATCGTGAATACAGAATTCCAAACATTTCTAATCCCGAATACACAACCCTGAACCAATCTAATCCTGAATACAAAATTTCAAACCAATATAATCCTGAATACAAAAGCTCAAAGCCATTTAATCCTGAATACATAACACTGAACCAGTCAAATCCCAACCACATAATCCTAAATGAAAATACTCATGAATAGTCAATCCCAAATAAATCCCAAATGTGCAATCCCAAACCAATCTAATCCTGAATACACAATCCTGAACCAATCAAATCCTGAATTCATAAAACCAAACCAATCTAATACCGAATACACAATCCTGAACCAATCTAATCCCGAATACACAATCCCAAACCAATCTAATCCTGAAAACACAATCCTGAAACAATGTAATCCCGAATACACAATCCTGAAACAATCTAATCCTGAATACACAATCCTGAAACAATCCAATCCTGAATACATATTTCCAAAACAATCTAATCCTGAATACAGAATTCCCAACCTATCTCGTCCCGAATACACGATCCCGAACCAATCTATTCCTGAATACACAATTCCGAACTAATCTAATCCTGAATACACAATTCCAAACTTATCCAATCCCGAATACACAATCCTGAATACATAATCCTGAACCAATCAAATCCCAGCCACACAATCCTAAATGAATATACTCGTGAATACACAATTCCAAACAAATACCAAATGCACAATCCCAAACAAATTTAATCCTGAATACACAATCCCGAACAAATCTAATCCTGAATACACAAGCTCAAACCAATCAAATCCTGAATACACAATCCCGAACCAATCAAATCCTGAATTCACAATCCCAAGCAAATCTAATCCCAAATGTACAAATATGAACCAATCTAATCCAGAATACACAATCCCAATCCAATCAAATCCTGAAAACACAATCCTGAACCAATCTAATCACGAATACACAATCCTGCACCAATCTAATCCTGAATACACAATCCCAATCCAATTAAATCCTGAATACACAAACCTAAACCAATTTAATCCCGAATACACAATCCCAAACAGATCTAATCCTGAAAACACAATCCTGAACCAATCTAATCTGAATACACAATCCTGAAACAATCTAATCCTGAATATACAATCCTGAAACAATCTAATCCTGAATACACAATTATGAAGCAATCTAATCCTGAATACATAATTCTGAACCAATATAATCGTGAATACAGAATTCCAAACATTTCTAATCCTGAATACACAAACCTGAACCAGTCTAATCCTGAATACAAAAGCTCAAAGCCATTTAATCCTGAATACATAACACTGAACCAATCAAATCCCAACCACACAATCCTAAATGAAAATACTCATGAATACTCAATCCCAAATAAATCCCAAATGTGCAATCCCAAACCAATCTAATCCTGAATACACAATCCCGAACCAATCAAATCCTGAATTCATAAAACCAAACCCATCTAATACCGAATACACAATCCAGAACCAATCAAATCCCGAATACACAATCCCAAACCAATCTAATCCTGAAAACACAATCCTGAAACAATGTAATCCCGAATACACAATCCTGAAACAATCTAATCCTGAATACACAATCCTGAAACAATCCAATCCTGAATACATAATTCCAAACCAATCTAATCCTGAATACAGAATTCGAAACCTATCTAATCGCGAATACACAATGCTGAACCAATCTAATCCCGAATACACAATCCCGAACCAATCTAATCCTGAATACACAAGTCCGAAAAAATCTAATCCTGAATACATAATTCTGAACCAAAATAATCCTGAATACAGAATTCCAAACATTTCTAATCCCGAATACACAATCCTGAATCAATCTAAGCCCGAATACACAATCCTGAACTAATCTAATCCTGAATACACAATTCCGAACCAATCTTATCCTGAATACACAATCCTGAACCAATCTAATCGTGAATACACAATCCTGAACCAATCAAATCCTGAGTACACAATCCCGAACCAATCTAATCCTGAATATGCAATTCCTAACCAATCAAATCCTGAATACACAAACCCAAACCAATCTAATCCTGAATATACAATCCCGAACCAATCTAATCCTGAATACAAAATCCCAAACCAATCTAATCCTGAATACACAATCCTGAACCAATGTATTCCTGAATATACAATCCCGAACCAAGCTAATCCTGAATACACAAACCCAAACAAATCAGATCCTTAATTCACAATCCTGAACCAATCTAATCCTGAATAAACAATGCCAATCCAATCAAATCCCGAATAAACAAACCTAAACGAATCTAATCGCGAACACACAATCCCAAAACAATCTAATCCCGAATATACAATCCTGAAACAATCAAAACCTCAATACACAAACCTGAACCAATCTAATTTCAAATATACAATCCCAAACTAACCTAATCCTGGGTACACAATACCAAACCAATCTAATCCTGAAAACACAATCCTGAACCAATCAAATCCTGAGTCCACAATCCCGAACCAATCTAATACTGAATATGCAATTCCTAACCAATCAAATCCTCAATACACAAACTCAAACCAAAGTAATCCTGAATATACAATCCCGAACCAATCTAATCCTGAATACAAAATCCCAAACCAATCAAATCCTGAATACACAATCCCGAACCAATCAAATACTGAATATACAATCCCGAACCAATCTAATCCTGAATACACAAACCCAAACCAATCAGATCCTGAATTCACAATCCTGAACCAATCTAATCCTGAACAAACAATGCCAATCCAATCAAATCCTGAATACACAAACCTAAACCAATCTAATCGCGAACACACAATCCCATACCAATCTAATCCTGAAAACACAATCCTGAACCAATCTAATCCCGAATACACAATCCCGAACCAATCTAATCCTGAATATGCAATTCCTAACCAATCAAATCCTGAATACACAAACCCAAATCAATCTAATCCTGAATATACAATCCTGAACCAATCTAATCCTGAATACACTATCCCAAACCAATCTAATCCTGAATACACAATCCCGAACCAATGAAATCCTGAATATACAATCCCTAACCAATCTAATCCTGAATACACAAACCCAAACCAATCAGATCCTGAATTCACAATCCTGAACCAATCTAATCCTGAATAAACAATGCCAATCCAATCAAATCCTGAATACACAAACCCAAACCAATCTAATCCTGAATATACAATCCTGAACCAATCTAATCCTGAATACACTATCCCAAACCAATCTAATCCTGAATACACAATCCCGAACCAATCATATCCTGAATATACAATCCCTAACCAATCTAATCCTGAATACACAAACCCAAACCAATCAGATCCTGAATTCACAATCCTGAACCAATCTAATCCTGAATAAACAATGCCAATCCAATTAAATCCTGAATACACAAACCTAAACCAATCTAATTGCGAACACACCATCCCAAACCAATCTAATCCTGAAAACACAATTCCAAACCAATCTAATCCCGAATACACAATCCTGAAACAATCTAATCCTGAATAAACAAACCTGAACCAATCTAATTCCGAATATACAATCCTGAACCAATCTAATCCCGAATATACAATCCCAAACTCAGCTAATCCTGAGTACACAATACCAAACCAATCTAATCCTGAAAACACACTCCTGAACCAATCTAATCCTGAATACACATCCCAAACAAATCAAATCCTGAGTACACAATTCAAAACCAATCTAATCCTGAATAGCAAATCCCAAACCAATCTAATCCAGAATACACAATCCTGAACCAATCTAATACTGAATACATAATTTCGAACCAATCTAATCCTGAATACATAATTCCAAACCTATCTAATCCCGAATACAAAATTCTGAATCAATCGAATCCTGAATACACAATCCTGAACCTATCTAATCCTGAATACACAATTCTGAACCAATCTAATCCTGAATACACAATCCTGAACCAATCAAATCTTTAATACACAATCCTGAACCATTCAAATCCTGAGTGCACAATACCAAACCAATCTAATCCTGAAAACACAATCCCGAACCAATCAATTCCTGAGTACACAAAGCTGAACCAATCTTAGCCTTAATATGCAATTCCTAACCAATCAACTCCTGAATAAACAAACCCAAACCAATGTAATCCTGAATATACAATCCTGAACCAATCTAATCCTGAATACAAAATCCCAAACCAATCTTATCCTGAATACACAATCCTGAACCAATCAAATTCTGAATATACAATCCCGAACCAATCTAATCCTGAATACACAAACCCAAACCAATCAGATCCTGAATTCACAATCCTGAACCAATCTAATTCTGAATAAACAATGCCAATCCAATCAAATCCTGCATACACAAACCTAAACCAATCTAATTGCGAACACACAATCCCAAACCAATCTAATCCTGAAAACACAACCCTGAACCAATCTAATCCCGAATACACAATCCTGAAACAATCTAATCCTGAATACACAAACCTGAACCAATCTAATTCCGAATATACAATCCTGAACCAATCTAATCCCGAATATACAATCCCAAACTCAGCTAATCCTGAGTACACAATACCAAACCAATCTAATCCTGAAAACACACTCCTGAACCAATCTAATCCTGAATACACATCCCAAACAAATCAAATCCTGAGTACACAATTCAAAACCAATCTAATCCTGAATAGCAAATCCCAAACCAATCTAATCCAGAATATACAATCCTGAACCAATCTAATACTGAATACATAATTTCGAACCAATCTAATCCTGAATACATAATTCCAAACCTATCTAATCCCGAATACAAAATTCTGAATCAATCGAATCCCGAATACACAATTCCAAACCTATCTAATCCCGAATACGCAATCCCAAACCAATCTAATCCTGAACCCACAATCCCGAACCAATCTAATCCTGAATACACAATTGCGAACCAATCTAATCCTGAATACACAATCCTGAACCAATCTAATCATGAATACACAATCCTGAACCAGTCAAATCCTGAGTACACAATCCCCAACCAATCTAATCCTGAATATGCAATTCCTAACCAATCAAATCCTGAATACACAAACCCAAACCAATCAGATCCTGAAAACTCAGTCCTGAACTAATCAAATCCTCAATAAACAATGCCAATCCAATCAAATCCTGAATACACAAACCTAAACCAATCTAATCCAGAATACACAATCTATCCTAATCAATCGAATCCTGAAAACACAATCCTGAACAAATCGAATCCCGAATACACAATCCTGAAACAATCTAATCCTGAATACACAAACCTAAACCAATCTAATTCCGAATATACCATCCTGAACCAATCTAATCCCGAATATACAATCCCAAACTAAGCTAATCCTGAGTACACAATAGCAAACCAATCTTATCCCGAATACGCAATCCTGAATCAATCTAATCCTGAATACACAATCCTGAACCTATCTAATCCTGAATACACAATTCTGAACCAATCTAATCCTGAATACACAATCCTGAACCAATCAAATCTTTAATACACAATCCTGAACCATTCAAATCCTGAGTGCACAATACCAAACCAATCTAATCCTGAAAACACAATCCCGAACCAATCAATTCCTGAATACACAATGCTGAACCAATCTTAGCCTTAATATGCAATTCCTAACCAATCAAATCCTGAATACACAAACCCAAACCAATGTAATCCTGAATATACAATCCTGAACCAATCTAATCCTGAATACAAAATCCCAAACCAATCTTATCCTGAATACACAATCCTGAACCAATCAAATCCTGAATATACAATCCCGAACCAATCTAATCCTGAATACACAAACTCAAACCAATCAGATCCTGAATTCACAATCCTGAACCAATCTAATTCTGAATAAACAATGCCAATCCAGTCAAATCCTGCATACACAAACCTAAACCAATCTAATTGCGAACACACAATCCCAAACCAATCTAATCCTGAAAACACAACCCTGAACCAATCTAATCCCGAATACACAATCCTGAAACAATCTAATTCTGAATACACAAACCTGAACCAATCTAATTCCGAATGTACAATCCTGAAGCAATCTAATCCCGAATATACAAACCCAAACTAAGCTAATCCTGAGCACACAATACCAAACCAATCTAATCCTGAAAACACAATCCTGAACCAATCAAATCATGAGTACACAATCCCGAACCAATCCAATCCTGAATATGCAATTCCTAACGAATCAAATCCTGAATACACAAACCCAAACCAATCTAATCCTGAATATACAATCCTGAAGCATTCTAATCCTGAATACACAATCCCAAGCCAATCTAATCCTGAATACACAATCCCGAACCAATCAAATCCTGAATATATAATCCCGAACCAATCTAATCCTGAATACACAAACCCAAACCAATCAGATCCTGAATTCACAATCCGGAACCAATCTAATCCTGAATCAACAAGGCCAATGCAATCAAATCCTGAATACACAAACCTGAACCAATCTAATTCCATGTATACAATCCTGAACCAATCTAATCCCGAATATACAATCCCAATCTAAGCTAATCCTGAGTACACAATACCAAACCAATCGAATCCTGAAAACACAATCCTGAACCAATCTAATCCTGAATACACAATCCCAAACCAATCAAATCCTGAGTACACAATTCGAAACCAATCTAATCCTGAATACAAAATCCCAAACCAATCTTATCCAGAATACACAATCCCGAACCAATCTAATCCTGAATACATAACTTCGAACCAATCTAATCCTGAATACATAATTCCAAACCTATCTAATCCCGAATACACAATTCTGAATCAATCTAATTGCGAATACACAATCCCGTACCAATCTAATCCTGAATACACAATTCCAAACCTATCTAATCCCGAATACACAATCCCAAACCAATCTAATGCAGAACCCACAATCCCGAACCAATCTAATCCTGAATACACAATTGCGAACCAATCTAATCCTGAATACACAATCCTGAACCAAACTAATCGTGAATACAAAATCCTGAACCAGTCAAATCCTGAGAACACAATCCCCAAACAATCTCATCCTGAATATGCAATTCCTAACCAATCAAATCCTGAATACACAAACCCAAACCAATCTCATCCTGAATATACAATCCTGAACCAATCTAATCCTGAATACACAATCCCAAACCAATCTAATCCTGAATACACAATCCCAAACCAATCAAATCCTGAATATACAATCCCGAACCAATCTAATCCTTAATACACAAACCCAAACCAATAAGATCCTGAATTCACAATCCTGAACCAATCTAATCCTGAATAAACAATGCCATTCCAATCAAATCCTGAATAAACAAACCCAAACAAACCTAATCCTGAATATACAACCGTGAACTAATCTAATCCTGTATACACAATCCCAAACCAATCTAATCCCGAATACAAAATCCTGAACCAATCAGGTCCTGAAAACTCAATCCTGAACCAATCTAATCCTGAATAAAGAATGCCAATCCAATCAAATCCTGTATACACAAACCTAAACCAATCTAATCCCGAATACACAATCCCAAACCAGTCTAATCCTGAAAACACAATCCTGAACCAATCTAAACCCGAATACACAATCCTGAATCAATCTAATCCTGAATACAATAACCTAAACCAATCTAATTCTGAATATACCATCCTGAAAAAATCTAAACTCGAATATACAATACCAAACTAAGGTAATCCTGAGTACACAATATCAAAACAATCTAATACCGAATACACAATCCTGAATCAATCTAATCCCGAATACACAATTCTGAACCTGTCTAATCCTGAATACACAATCCCGAACCAATCAAATCCTGAATATACAATCCCTAACCAATCTAATCCTGAATACACAAACCCAAACCAATCAGATCCTGAATTCACAATCCTGAACCAATCTAATCCTGAATAAACAATGCCAATCCAATCAAATCCTGAATACACAAACCCAAACCAATCTAATCCTGAAAACACACTCCTGAACCAATCTAATCCTGAATACACATCCCAAACAAATCAAATCCTGAGTACACAATTCAAAACCAATCTAATCCTGAATAGCAAATCCCAAACCAATCTAATCCAGAATACACAATCCTGAACCAATGTAATACTGAATACATAATTTCGAACCAATCTAATCCTGAATACATAATTCCAAACCTATCTAATCCCGAATACAAAATTCTGAATCAATCGAATCCCGAATACACAATTCCAAACCTATCTAATCCCGAATACGCAATCCCAAACCAATCTAATCCTGAACCCACAATCCCGAACCAATCTAATCCTGAATACACAATTGCGAACCAATCTAATCCTGAATACACAATCCTGAACCAATCTAATCATGAATACACAATCCTGAACCAGTCAAATCCTGAGTACACAATCCCCAACCAATCTAATCCTGAATATGCAATTCCTAACCAATCAAATCCTGAATACACAAACCCAAACCAATCAGATCCTGAAAACTCAGTCCTGAACTAATCAAATCCTCAATAAACAATGCCAATCCAATCAAATCCTGAATACACAAACCTAAACCAATCTAATCCAGAATACACAATCCCAAATCAATCGAATCCTGAAAACACAATCCTGAACAAATCGAATCCCGAATACACAATCCTGAAACAATCTAATCCTGAATACACAAACCTAAACCAATCTAATTCCGAATATACCATCCTGAACCAATCTAATCCCGAATATACAATCCCAAACTAAGCTAATCCTGAGTACACAATAACAAACCAATCTTATCCTGAATACGCAATCCTGAATCAATCTAATCCTGAATACACAATCCTGAACCTATCTAATCCTGAATACACAATTCTGAACCAATCTAATCCTGAATACACAATCCTGAACCAATCAAATCTTTAATACACAATCCTGAACCATTCAAATCCTGAGTGCACAATACCAAACCAATCTAATCCTGAAAACACAATCCCGAACCAATCAATTCCTGAGTACACAATGCTGAACCAATCTTAGCCTTAATATGCAATTCCTAACCAATCAAATCCTGAATAAACAAACCCAAACCAATGTAATCCTGAATATACAATCCTGAACCAATCTAATCCTGAATACAAAATCCCAAACCAATCATATCCTGAATACACAATCCTGAACCAATCAAATCCTGAATATACAATCCCGAACCAATCTAATCCTGAATACACAAACCCAAACCAATCAGATCCTGAATTCACAATCCTGAACCAATCTAATTCTGAATAAACAATGCCAATCCAATCAAATCCTGCATACACAAACCTAAACCAATCTAATTGCGAACACACAATCCCAAACCAATCTAATCCTGAAAACACAACCCTGAACCAATCTAATCCCGAATACACAATCCTGAAACAATCTAATCCTGAATACACAAACCTGAACCAATCTAATTCCGAATATACAATCCTGAACCAATCTAATCCCGAATATACAATCCCAAACTCAGCTAATCCTGAGTACACAATACCAAACCAATCTAATCCTGAAAACACACTCCTGAACCAATCTAATCCTGAATACACATCCCAAACAAATCAAATCCTGAGTACACAATTCAAAACCAATCTAATCCTGAATAGCAAATCCCAAACCAATCTAATCCAGAATACACAATCCTGAACCAATCTAATACTGAATACATAATTTCGAACCAATCTAATCCTGAATACATAATTCCAAACCTATCTAATCCCGAATACAAAATTCTGAATCAATCGAATCCCGAATACACAATTCCAAACCTATCTAATCCCGAATACGCAATCCCAAACCAATCTAATCCTGAACCCACAATCCCGAACCAATCTAATCCTGAATACACAATTGCGAACCAATCTAATCCTGAATACACAATCCTGAACCAATCTAATCATGAATACACAATCCTGAACCAGTCAAATCCTGAGTACACAATCCCCAACCAATCTAATCCTGAATATGCAATTCCTAACCAATCAAATCCTGAATACACAAACCCAAACCAATCAGATCCTGAAAACTCAGTCCTGAACTAATCAAATCCTCAATAAACAATGCCAATCCAATCAAATCCTGAATACACAAACCTAAACCAATCTAATCCAGAATACATAATCCCAAATCAATCGAATCCTGAAAACACAATCCTGAACAAATCGAATCCCGAATAAACTATCCTGAAACAATCTAATCCTGAATACACAAACCTAAACCAATCTAATTCCGAATATACCATCCTGAACCAATCTAATCCCGAATATACAATCCCAAACTAAGCTAATCCTGAGTACACAATAGCAAACCAATCTTATCCCGAATACGCAATCCTGAATCAATCTAATCCTGAATACACAATCCTGAACCTATCTAATCCTGAATACACAATTCTGAACCAATCTAATCCTGAATACACAATCCTGAACCAATCAAATCTTTAATACACAATCCTGAACCATTCAAATCCTGAGTGCACAATACCAAACCAATCTAATCCTGAAAACACAATCCCGAACCAATCAATTCCTGAGTACACAATGCTGAACCAATCTTAGCCTTAATATGCAATTCCTAACCAATCAAATCCTGAATACACAAACCCAAACCAATGTAATCCTGAATATACAATCCTGAACCAATCTAATCCTGAATACAAAATCCCAAACCAATCTTATCCTGAATACACAATCCTGAACCAATCAAATCCTGAATATACAATCCCGAACCAATCTAATCCTGAATACACAAACTCAAACCAATCAGATCCTGAATTCACAATCCTGAACCAATCTAATTCTGAATAAACAATGCCAATCCAATCAAATCCTGCATACACAAACCTAAACCAATCTAATTGCGAACACACAATCCCAAACCAATCTAATCCCGAAAACACAACCCTGAACCAATCTAATCCCGAATACACAATCCTGAAACAATCTAATCCTGAATACACAAACCTGAACCAATCTAATTCCGAATATACAATCCTGAAGCAATCTAATCCCGAATATAAAAACCCAAACTAAGCTAATCCTGAGCACACAATACCAAACCAATCTAATCCTGAAAACACAATCCTGAACCAATCAAATCATGAGTACACAATCCCGAACCAATCCAATCCTGAATATGCAATTCCTAACGAATCAAATCCTGAATACACAAACCCAAACCAATCTAATCCTGAATATACAATCCTGAAGCATTCTAATCCTGAATACACAATCCCAAGCCAATCTAATCCTGAATACACAATCCCGAACCAATCAAATCCTGAATATATAATCCCGAACCAATCTAATCCTGAATACACAAACCCAAACCAATCAGATCCTGAATTCACAATCCGGAACCAATCTAATCCTGAATAAACAAGGCCAATGCAATCAAATCCTGAATACACAAACCTGAACCAATCTAATTCCATGTATACAATCCTGAACCAATCTAATCCCGGATATACAATCCCAATCTAAGCTAATCCTGAGTACACAATACCAAACCAATAGAATCCTGAAAACACAATCCTGAACCAATCTGATCCTGAATACACAATCCCAAACCGATCAAATCCTGAGTACACAATTCGAAACCAATCTAATCCTGAATACAAAATCCCAAACCAATCTTATCCAGAATACACAATCCCGAACCAATCTAATCCTGAATACATAACTTCGAACCAATCTAATCCTGAATACATAATTCCAAACCTATCTAATCCCGAATACACAATTCTGAATCAATCTAATTGCGAATACACAATCCCGTACCAATCTAATCCTGAATACACAATTCCAAACCTATCTAATCCCGAATACACAATCCCAAACCAATCTAATGCAGAACCCACAATCCCGAACCAATCTAATCCTGAATACACAATTGCGAACCAATCTAATCCTGAATACACAATCCTGAACCAAACTAATCGTGAATACAAAATCCTGAACCAGTCAAATCCTGAGAACACAATCCCCAAACAATCTCATCCTGAATATGCAATTCCTAACCAATCAAATCCTGAATACACAAACCCAAACCAATCTCATCCTGAATATACAATCCTGAACCAATCTAATCCTGAATACACAATCCCAAACCAATCTAATCCTGAATACACAATCCCAAACCAATCAAATCCTGAATATACAATCCCGAACCAATCTAATCCTTAATACACAAACCCAAACCAATAAGATCCTGAATTCACAATCCTGAACCAATCTAATCCTGAATAAACAATGCCATTCCAATCAAATCCTGAATAAACAAACCCAAACAAACCTAATCCTGAATATACAATCGTGAACTAATCTAATCCTGTATACACAATCCCTAACCAATCTAATCCTGAATACACAAACCCAAACCAATCAGATCCTGAATTCACAATCCTGAACCAATCTAATCCTGAATAAACAATGCCAATCCAATCAAATCCTGAATACACAAACCCAAACCAATCTAATCCTGAATATACAATCCTGAACCAATCTAATCCTGAATACACTATCCCAAACCAATCTAATCCTGAATACACAATCCCGAACCAATCATATCCTGAATATACAATCCCTAACCAATCTAATCCTGAATACACAAACCCAAACCAATCAGATCCTGAATTCACAATCCTGAACCAATCTAATCCTGAATAAACAATGCCAATCCAATTAAATCCTGAATACACAAACCTAAACCAATCTAATTGCGAACACACCATCGCAAACCAATCTAATCCTGAAAACACAATTCCAAACCAATCTAATCCCGAATACACAATCCTGAAACAATCTAATCCTGAATAAACAAACCTGAACCAATCTAATTCCGAATATACAATCCTGAACCAATCTAATCCCGAATATACAATCCCAAACTCAGCTAATCCTGAGTACACAATACCAAACCAATCTAATCCTGAAAACACACTCCTGAACCAATCTAATCCTGAATACACATCCCAAACAAATCAAATCCTGAGTACACAATTCAAAACCAATCTAATCCTGAATAGCAAATCCCAAACCAATCTAATCCAGAATACACAATCCTGAACCAATCTAATACTGAATACATAATTTCGAACCAATCTAATCCTGAATACATAATTCCAAACCTATCTAATCCCGAATACAAAATTCTGAATCAATCGAATCCTGAATACACAATCCTGAACCTATCTAATCCTGAATACACAATTCTGAACCAATCTAATCCTGAATACACAATCCTGAACCAATCAAATCTTTAATACACAATCCTGAACCATTCAAATCCTGAGTGCACAATACCAAACCAATCTAATCCTGAAAACACAATCCCGAACCAATCAATTCCTGAGTACACAAAGCTGAACCAATCTTAGCCTTAATATGCAATTCCTAACCAATCAACTCCTGAATAAACAAACCCAAACCAATGTAATCCTGAATATACAATCCTGAACCAATCTAATCCTGAATACAAAATCCCAAACCAATCTTATCCTGAATACACAATCCTGAACCAATCAAATTCTGAATATACAATCCCGAACCAATCTAATCCTGAATACACAAACCCAAACCAATCAGATCCTGAATTCACAATCCTGAACCAATCTAATTCTGAATAAACAATGCCAATCCAATCAAATCCTGCATACACAAACCTAAACCAATCTAATTGCGAACACACAATCCCAAACCAATCTAATCCTGAAAACACAACCCTGAACCAATCTAATCCCGAATACACAATCCTGAAACAATCTAATCCTGAATACACAAACCTGAACCAATCTAATTCCGAATATACAATCCTGAACCAATCTAATCCCGAATATACAATCCCAAACTCAGCTAATCCTGAGTACACAATACCAAACCAATCTAATCCTGAAAACACACTCCTGAACCAATCTAATCCTGAATACACATCCCAAACAAATCAAATCCTGAGTACACAATTCAAAACCAATCTAATCCTGAATAGCAAATCCCAAACCAATCTAATCCAGAATATACAATCCTGAACCAATCTAATACTGAATACATAATTTCGAACCAATCTAATCCTGAATACATAATTCCAAACCTATCTAATCCCGAATACAAAATTCTGAATCAATCGAATCCCGAATACACAATTCCAAACCTATCTAATCCCGAATACGCAATCCCAAACCAATCTAATCCTGAACCCACAATCCCGAACCAATCTAATCCTGAATACACAATTGCGAACCAATCTAATCCTGAATACACAATCCTGAACCAATCTAATCATGAATACACAATCCTGAACCAGTCAAATCCTGAGTACACAATCCCCAACCAATCTAATCCTGAATATGCAATTCCTAACCAATCAAATCCTGAATACACAAACCCAAACCAATCAGATCCTGAAAACTCAGTCCTGAACTAATCAAATCCTCAATAAACAATGCCAATCCAATCAAATCCTGAATACACAAACCTAAACCAATCTAATCCAGAATACACAATCCCAAATCAATCGAATCCTGAAAACACAATCCTGAACAAATCGAATCCCGAATACACAATCCTGAAACAATCTAATCCTGAATACACAAACCTAAACCAATCTAATTCCGAATATACCATCCTGAACCAATCTAATCCCGAATATACAATCCCAAACTAAGCTAATCCTGAGTACACAATAACAAACCAATCTTATCCTGAATACGCAATCCTGAATCAATCTAATCCTGAATACACAATCCTGAACCTATCTAATCCTGAATACACAATTCTGAACCAATCTAATCCTGAATACACAATCCTGAACCAATCAAATCTTTAATACACAATCCTGAACCATTCAAATCCTGAGTGCACAATACCAAACCAATCTAATCCTGAAAACACAATCCCGAACCAATCAATTCCTGAGTACACAATGCTGAACCAATCTTAGCCTTAATATGCAATTCCTAACCAATCAAATCCTGAATAAACAAACCCAAACCAATGTAATCCTGAATATACAATCCTGAACCAATCTAATCCTGAATACAAAATCCCAAACCAATCATATCCTGAATACACAATCCTGAACCAATCAAATCCTGAATATACAATCCCGAACCAATCTAATCCTGAATACACAAACCCAAACCAATCAGATCCTGAATTCACAATCCTGAACCAATCTAATTCTGAATAAACAATGCCAATCCAATCAAATCCTGTATACACAAACCTAAACCAATCTAATTGCGAACACACAATCCCAAACCAATCTAATCCTGAATACACAAACCTGAACCAATCTAATTCCGAATATACAATCCTGAACCAATCTAATCCCGAATATACAATCCCAAACTCAACTAATCCTGAGTACACAATACCAAACCAATCTAATCCTGAAAACACACTCCTGAACCAATCTAATCCTGAATACACATCCCAAACAAATCAAATCCTGAGTACACAATTCAAAACCAATCTAATCCTGAATAGCAAATCCCAAACCAATCTAATCCAGAATACACAATCCTGAACCAATCTAATACTGAATACATAATTTCGAACCAATCTAATCCTGAATACATAATTCCAAACCTATCTAATCCCGAATACAAAATTCTGAATCAATCGAATCCCGAATACACAATTCCAAACCTATCTAATCCCGAATACGCAATCCCAAACCAATCTAATCCTGAACCCACAATCCCGAACCAATCTAATCCTGAATACACAATTGCGAACCAATCTAATCCTGAATACACAATCCTGAACCAATCTAATCATGAATACACAATCCTGAACCAGTCAAATCCTGAGTACACAATCCCCAACCAATCTAATCCTGAATATGCAATTCCTAACCAATCAAATCCTGAATACACAAACCCAAACCAATCAGATCCTGAAAACTCAGTCCTGAACTAATCAAATCCTCAATAAACAATGCCAATCCAATCAAATCCTGAATACACAAACCTAAACCAATCTAATCCAGAATACATAATCCCAAATCAATCGAATCCTGAAAACACCATCCTGAACAAATCGAATCCCGAATAAACTATCCTGAAACAATCTAATCCTGAATACACAAACCTAAACCAATCTAATTCCGAATATACCATCCTGAACCAATCTATTCCCGAATATACAATCCCAAACTAAGCTAATCCTGAGTACACAATAGCAAACCAATCTTATCCCGAATACGCAATCCTGAATCAATCTAATCCTGAATACACAATCCTGAACCTATCTAATCCTGAATACACAATTCTGAACCAATCTAATCCTGAATACACAATCCTGAACCAATCAAATCTTTAATACACAATCCTGAACCATTCAAATCCTGAGTGCACAATACCAAACCAATCTAATCCTGAAAACACAATCCCGAACCAATCAATTCCTGAGTACACAATGCTGAACCAATCTTAGCCTTAATATGCAATTCCTAACCAATCAAATCCTGAATACACAAACCCAAACCAATGTAATCCTGAATATACAATCCTGAACCAATCTAATCCTGAATACAAAATCCCAAACCAATCTTATCCTGAATACACAATCCTGAACCAATCAAATCCTGAATATACAATCCCGAACCAATCTAATCCTGAATACACAAACCCAAACCAATCAGATCCTGAATTCACAATCCTGAACCAATCTAATTCTGAATAAACAATGCCAATCCATTCAAATCCTGCATACACAAACCTAAACCAATCTAATTGCGAACACACAATCCCAAACCAATCTAATCCTGAAAACACAACCCTGAACCAATCTAATCCCGAATACACAATCCTGAAACAATCTAATCCTGAATACACAAACCTGAACCAATCTAATTCCGAATATACAATCCTGAACCAATCTAATCCCGAATATACAATCCCAAACTCAGCTAATCCTGAGTACACAATACCAAACCAATCTAATCCTGAAAACACACTCCTGAACCAATCTAATCCTGAATACACATCCCAAACAAATCAAATCCTGAGTACACAATTCAAAACCAATCTAATCCTGAATAGCAAATCCCAAACCAATCTAATCCAGAATACACAATCCTGAACCAATCTAATACTGAATACATAATTTCGAACCAATCTAATCCTGAATACATAATTCCAAACCTATCTAATCCCGAATACAAAATTCTGAATCAATCGAATCCCGAATACACAATTCCAAACCTATCTAATCCCGAATACGCAATCCCAAACCAATCTAATCCTGAACCCACAATCCCGAACCAATCTAATCCTGAATACACAATTGCGAACCAATCTAATCCTGAATACACAATCCTGAACCAATCTAATCATGAATACACAATCCTGAACCAGTCAAATCCTGAGTACACAATCCCCAACCAATCTAATCCTGAATATGCAATTCCTAACCAATCAAATCCTGAATACACAAACCCAAACCAATCAGATCCTGAAAACTCAGTCCTGAACTAATCAAATCCTCAATAAACAATGCCAATCCAATCAAATCCTGAATACACAAACCTAAACCAATCTAATCCAGAATACATAATCCCAAATCAATCGAATCCTGAAAACACAATCCTGAACAAATCGAATCCCGAATAAACTATCCTGAAACAATCTAATCCTGAATACACAAACCTAAACCAATCTAATTCCGAATATACCATCCTGAACCAATCTAATCCCGAATATACAATCCCAAACTAAGCTAATCCTGAGTACACAATAGCAAACCAATCTTATCCCGAATACGCAATCCTGAATCAATCTAATCCTGAATACACAATCCTGAACCTATCTAATCCTGAATACACAATTCTGAACCAATCTAATCCTGAATACACAATCCTGAACCAATCAAATCTTTAATACACAATCCTGAACCATTCAAATCCTGAGTGCACAATACCAAACCAATCTAATCCTGAAAACACAATCCCGAACCAATCAATTCCTGAGTACACAATGCTGAACCAATCTTAGCCTTAATATGCAATTCCTAACCAATCAAATCCTGAATACACAAACCCAAACCAATGTAATCCTGAATATACAATCCTGAACCAATCTAATCCTGAATACAAAATCCCAAACCAATCTTATCCTGAATACACAATCCTGAACCAATCAAATCCTGAATATACAATCCCGAACCAATCTAATCCTGAATACACAAACCCAAACCAATCAGATCCTGAATTCACAATCCTGAACCAATCTAATTCTGAATAAACAATGCCAATCCAATCAAATCCTGCATACACAAACCTAAACCAATCTAATTGCGAACACACAATCCCAAACCAATCTAATCCTGAAAACACAACCCTGAACCAATCTAATCCCGAATACACAATCCTGAAACAATCTAATCCTGAATACACAAACCTGAACCAATCTAATTCCGAATATACAATCCTGAAGCAATCTAATCCCGAATATAAAAACCCAAACTAAGCTAATCCTGAGCACACAATACCAAACCAATCTAATCCTGAAAACACAATCCTGAACCAATCAAATCATGAGTACACAATCCCGAACCAATCCAATCCTGAATATGCAATTCCTAACGAATCAAATCCTGAATACACAAACCCAAACCAATCTAATCCTGAATATACAATCCTGAAGCATTCTAATCCTGAATACACAATCCCAAGCCAATCTAATCCTGAATACACAATCCCGAACCAATCAAATCCTGAATATATAATCCCGAACCAATCTAATCCTGAATACACAAACCCAAACCAATCAGATCCTGAATTCACAATCCGGAACCAATCTAATCCTGAATAAACAAGGCCAATGCAATCAAATCCTGAATACACAAACCTGAACCAATCTAATTCCATGTATACAATCCTGAACCAATCTAATCCCGGATATACAATCCCAATCTAAGCTAATCCTGAGTACACAATACCAAACCAATAGAATCCTGAAAACACAATCCTGAACCAATCTAATCCTGAATACACAATCCCAAACCGATCAAATCCTGAGTACACAATTCGAAACCAATCTAATCCTGAATACAAAATCCCAAACCAATCTTATCCAGAATACACAATCCCGAACCAATCTAATCCTGAATACATAACTTCGAACCAATCTAATCCTGAATACATAATTCCAAACCTATCTAATCCCGAATACACAATTCTGAATCAATCTAATTGCGAATACACAATCCCGTACCAATCTAATCCTGAATACACAATTCCAAACCTATCTAATCCCGAATACACAATCCCAAACCAATCTAATGCAGAACCCACAATCCCGAACCAATCTAATCCTGAATACACAATTGCGAACCAATCTAATCCTGAATACACAATCCTGAACCAAACTAATCGTGAATACAAAATCCTGAACCAGTCAAATCCTGAGAACACAATCCCCAAACAATCTCATCCTGAATATGCAATTCCTAACCAATCAAATCCTGAATACACAAACCCAAACCAATCTCATCCTGAATATACAATCCTGAACCAATCTAATCCTGAATACACAATCCCAAACCAATCTAATCCTGAATACACAATCCCAAACCAATCAAATCCTGAATATACAATCCCGAACCAATCTAATCCTTAATACACAAACCCAAACCAATAAGATCCTGAATTCACAATCCTGAACCAATCTAATCCTGAATAAACAATGCCATTCCAATCAAATCCTGAATAAACAAACCCAAACAAACCTAATCCTGAATATACAATCGTGAACTAATCTAATCCTGTATACACAATCCCTAACCAATCTAATCCTGAATACACAAACCCAAACCAATCAGATCCTGAATTCACAATCCTGAACCAATCTAATCCTGAATAAACAATGCCAATCCAATCAAATCCTGAATACACAAACCCAAACCAATCTAATCCTGAATATACAATCCTGAACCAATCTAATCCTGAATACACTATCCCAAACCAATCTAATCCTGAATACACAATCCCGAACCAATCATATCCTGAATATACAATCCCTAACCAATCTAATCCTGAATACACAAACCCAAACCAATCAGATCCTGAATTCACAATCCTGAACCAATCTAATCCTGAATAAACAATGCCAATCCAATTAAATCCTGAATACACAAACCTAAACCAATCTAATTGCGAACACACCATCCCAAACCAATCTAATCCTGAAAACACAATTCCAAACCAATCTAATCCCGAATACACAATCCTGAAACAATCTAATCCTGAATAAACAAACCTGAACCAATCTAATTCCGAATATACAATCCTGAACCAATCTAATCCCGAATATACAATCCCAAACTCAGCTAATCCTGAGTACACAATACCAAACCAATCTAATCCTGAAAACACACTCCTGAACCAATCTAATCCTGAATACACATCCCAAACAAATCAAATCCTGAGTACACAATTCAAAACCAATCTAATCCTGAATAGCAAATCCCAAACCAATCTAATCCAGAATACACAATCCTGAACCAATCTAATACTGAATACATAATTTCGAACCAATCTAATCCTGAATACATAATTCCAAACCTATCTAATCCCGAATACAAAATTCTGAATCAATCGAATCCTGAATACACAATCCTGAACCTATCTAATCCTGAATACACAATTCTGAACCAATCTAATCCTGAATACACAATCCTGAACCAATCAAATCTTTAATACACAATCCTGAACCATTCAAATCCTGAGTGCACAATACCAAACCAATCTAATCCTGAAAACACAATCCCGAACCAATCAATTCCTGAGTACACAATGCTGAACCAATCTTAGCCTTAATATGCAATTCCTAACCAATCAAATCCTGAATACACAAACCCAAACCAATGTAATCCTGAATATACAATCCTGAACCAATCTAATCCTGAATACAAAATCCCAAACCAATCTTATCCTGAATACACAATCCTGAACCAATCAAATCCTGAATATACAATCCCGAACCAATCTAATCCTGAATACACAAACCCAAACCAATCAGATCCTGAATTCACAATCCTGAACCAATCTAATTCTGAATAAACAATGCCAATCCAATCAAATCCTGCATACACAAACCTAAACCAATCTAATTGCGAACACACAATCCCAAACCAATCTAATCCTGAAAACACAACCCTGAACCAATCTAATCCCGAATACACAATCCTGAAACAATCTAATCCTGAATACACAAACCTGAACCAATCTAATTCCGAATATACAATCCTGAAGCAATCTAATCCCGAATATAAAAACCCAAACTAAGCTAATCCTGAGCACACAATACCAAACCAATCTAATCCTGAAAACACAATCCTGAACCAATCAAATCATGAGTACACAATCCCGAACCAATCCAATCCTGAATATGCAATTCCTAACGAATCAAATCCTGAATACACAAACCCAAACCAATCTAATCCTGAATATACAATCCTGAAGCATTCTAATCCTGAATACACAATCCCAAGCCAATCTAATCCTGAATACACAATCCCGAACCAATCAAATCCTGAATATATAATCCCGAACCAATCTAATCCTGAATACACAAACCCAAACCAATCAGATCCTGAATTCACAATCCGGAACCAATCTAATCCTGAATAAACAAGGCCAATGCAATCAAATCCTGAATACACAAACCTGAACCAATCTAATTCCATGTATACAATCCTGAACCAATCTAATCCCGGATATACAATCCCAATCTAAGCTAATCCTGAGTACACAATACCAAACCAATAGAATCCTGAAAACACAATCCTGAACCAATCTAATCCTGAATACACAATCCCAAACCGATCAAATCCTGAGTACACAATTCGAAACCAATCTAATCCTGAATACAAAATCCCAAACCAATCTTATCCAGAATACACAATCCCGAACCAATCTAATCCTGAATACATAACTTCGAACCAATCTAATCCTGAATACATAATTCCAAACCTATCTAATCCCGAATACACAATTCTGAATCAATCTAATTGCGAATACACAATCCCGTACCAATCTAATCCTGAATACACAATTCCAAACCTATCTAATCCCGAATACACAATCCCAAACCAATCTAATGCAGAACCCACAATCCCGAACCAATCTAATCCTGAATACACAATTGCGAACCAATCTAATCCTGAATACACAATCCTGAACCAAACTAATCGTGAATACAAAATCCTGAACCAGTCAAATCCTGAGAACACAATCCCCAAACAATCTCATCCTGAATATGCAATTCCTAACCAATCAAATCCTGAATACACAAACCCAAACCAATCTCATCCTGAATATACAATCCTGAACCAATCTAATCCTGAATACACAATCCCAAACCAATCTAATCCTGAATACACAATCCCAAACCAATCAAATCCTGAATATACAATCCCGAACCAATCTAATCCTTAATACACAAACCCAAACCAATAAGATCCTGAATTCACAATCCTGAACCAATCTAATCCTGAATAAACAATGCCATTCCAATCAAATCCTGAATAAACAAACCCAAACAAACCTAATCCTGAATATACAATCGTGAACTAATCTAATCCTGTATACACAATCCCTAACCAATCTAATCCTGAATACACAAACCCAAACCAATCAGATCCTGAATTCACAATCCTGAACCAATCTAATCCTGAATAAACAATGCCAATCCAATCAAATCCTGAATACACAAACCCAAACCAATCTAATCCTGAATATACAATCCTGAACCAATCTAATCCTGAATACACTATCCCAAACCAATCTAATCCTGAATACACAATCCCGAACCAATCATATCCTGAATATACAATCCCTAACCAATCTAATCCTGAATACACAAACCCAAACCAATCAGATCCTGAATTCACAATCCTGAACCAATCTAATCCTGAATAAACAATGCCAATCCAATTAAATCCTGAATACACAAACCTAAACCAATCTAATTGCGAACACACCATCCCAAACCAATCTAATCCTGAAAACACAATTCCAAACCAATCTAATCCCGAATACACAATCCTGAAACAATCTAATCCTGAATAAACAAACCTGAACCAATCTAATTCCGAATATACAATCCTGAACCAATCTAATCCCGAATATACAATCCCAAACTCAGCTAATCCTGAGTACACAATACCAAACCAATCTAATCCTGAAAACACACTCCTGAACCAATCTAATCCTGAATACACATCCCAAACAAATCAAATCCTGAGTACACAATTCAAAACCAATCTAATCCTGAATAGCAAATCCCAAACCAATCTAATCCAGAATACACAATCCTGAACCAATCTAATACTGAATACATAATTTCGAACCAATCTAATCCTGAATACATAATTCCAAACCTATCTAATCCCGAATACAAAATTCTGAATCAATCGAATCCTGAATACACAATCCTGAACCTATCTAATCCTGAATACACAATTCTGAACCAATCTAATCCTGAATACACAATCCTGAACCAATCAAATCTTTAATACACAATCCTGAACCATTCAAATCCTGAGTGCACAATACCAAACCAATCTAATCCTGAAAACACAATCCCGAACCAATCAATTCCTGAGTACACAAAGCTGAACCAATCTTAGCCTTAATATGCAATTCCTAACCAATCAACTCCTGAATAAACAAACCCAAACCAATGTAATCCTGAATATACAATCCTGAACCAATCTAATCCTGAATACAAAATCCCAAACCAATCTTATCCTGAATACACAATCCTGAACCAATCAAATTCTGAATATACAATCCCGAACCAATCTAATCCTGAATACACAAACCCAAACCAATCAGATCCTGAATTCACAATCCTGAACCAATCTAATTCTGAATAAACAATGCCAATCCAATCAAATCCTGCATACACAAACCTAAACCAATCTAATTGCGAACACACAATCCCAAACCAATCTAATCCTGAAAACACAACCCTGAACCAATCTAATCCCGAATACACAATCCTGAAACAATCTAATCCTGAATACACAAACCTGAACCAATCTAATTCCGAATATACAATCCTGAACCAATCTAATCCCGAATATACAATCCCAAACTCAGCTAATCCTGAGTACACAATACCAAACCAATCTAATCCTGAAAACACACTCCTGAACCAATCTAATCCTGAATACACATCCCAAACAAATCAAATCCTGAGTACACAATTCAAAACCAATCTAATCCTGAATAGCAAATCCCAAACCAATCTAATCCAGAATATACAATCCTGAACCAATCTAATACTGAATACATAATTTCGAACCAATCTAATCCTGAATACATAATTCCAAACCTATCTAATCCCGAATACAAAATTCTGAATCAATCGAATCCCGAATACACAATTCCAAACCTATCTAATCCCGAATACGCAATCCCAAACCAATCTAATCCTGAACCCACAATCCCGAACCAATCTAATCCTGAATACACAATTGCGAACCAATCTAATCCTGAATACACAATCCTGAACCAATCTAATCATGAATACACAATCCTGAACCAGTCAAATCCTGAGTACACAATCCCCAACCAATCTAATCCTGAATATGCAATTCCTAACCAATCAAATCCTGAATACACAAACCCAAACCAATCAGATCCTGAAAACTCAGTCCTGAACTAATCAAATCCTCAATAAACAATGCCAATCCAATCAAATCCTGAATACACAAACCTAAACCAATCTAATCCAGAATACACAATCCCAAATCAATCGAATCCTGAAAACACAATCCTGAACAAATCGAATCCCGAATACACAATCCTGAAACAATCTAATCCTGAATACACAAACCTAAACCAATCTAATTCCGAATATACCATCCTGAACCAATCTAATCCCGAATATACAATCCCAAACTAAGCTAATCCTGAGTACACAATAGCAAACCAATCTTATCCCGAATACGCAATCCTGAATCAATCTAATCCTGAATACACAATCCTGAACCTATCTAATCCTGAATACACAATTCTGAACCAATCTAATCCTGAATACACAATCCTGAACCAATCAAATCTTTAATACACAATCCTGAACCATTCAAATCCTGAGTGCACAATACCAAACCAATCTAATCCTGAAAACACAATCCCGAACCAATCAATTCCTGAATACACAATGCTGAACCAATCTTAGCCTTAATATGCAATTCCTAACCAATCAAATCCTGAATACACAAACCCAAACCAATGTAATCCTGAATATACAATCCTGAACCAATCTAATCCTGAATACAAAATCCCAAACCAATCTTATCCTGAATACACAATCCTGAACCAATCAAATCCTGAATATACAATCCCGAACCAATCTAATCCTGAATACACAAACTCAAACCAATCAGATCCTGAGTTCACAATCCTGAACCAATCTAATTCTGAATAAACAATGCCAATCCAGTCAAATCCTGCATACACAAACCTAAACCAATCTAATTGCGAACACACAATCCCAAACCAATCTAATCCTGAAAACACAACCCTGAACCAATCTAATCCCGAATACACAATCCTGAAACAATCTAATTCTGAATACACAAACCTGAACCAATCTAATTCCGAATGTACAATCCTGAAGCAATCTAATCCCGAATATACAAACCCAAACTAAGCTAATCCTGAGCACACAATACCAAACCAATCTAATCCTGAAAACACAATCCTGAACCAATCAAATCATGAGTACACAATCCCGAACCAATCCAATCCTGAATATGCAATTCCTAACGAATCAAATCCTGAATACACAAACCCAAACCAATCTAATCCTGAATATACAATCCTGAAGCATTCTAATCCTGAATACACAATCCCAAGCCAATCTAATCCTGAATACACAATCCCGAACCAATCAAATCCTGAATATATAATCCCGAACCAATCTAATCCTGAATACACAAATCCAAACCAATCAGATCCTGAATTCACAATCCGGAACCAATCTAATCCTGAATCAACAAGGCCAATGCAATCAAATCCTGAATACACAAACCTGAACCAATCTAATTCCATGTATACAATCCTGAACCAATCTAATCCCGAATATACAATCCCAATCTAAGCTAATCCTGAGTACACAATACCAAACCAATCGAATCCTGAAAACACAATCCTGAACCAATCTAATCCTGAATACACAATCCCAAACCGATCAAATCCTGAGTACACAATTCGAAACCAATCTAATCCTGAATACAAAATCCCAAACCAATCTTATCCAGAATACACAATCCCGAACCAATCTAATCCTGAATACATAACTTCGAACCAATCTAATCCTGAATACATAATTCCAAACCTATCTAATCCCGAATACACAATTCTGAATCAATCTAATTGCGAATACACAATCCCGTACCAATCTAATCCTGAATACACAATTCCAAACCTATCTAATCCCGAATACACAATCCCAAACCAATCTAATGCAGAACCCACAATCCCGAACCAATCTAATCCTGAATACACAATTGCGAACCAATCTAATCCTGAATACACAATCCTGAACCAAACTAATCGTGAATACAAAATCCTGAACCAGTCAAATCCTGAGAACACAATCCCCAAACAATCTCATCCTGAATATGCAATTCCTAACCAATCAAATCCTGAATACACAAACCCAAACCAATCTCATCCTGAATATACAATCCTGAACCAATCTAATCCTGAATACACAATCCCAAACCAATCTAATCCTGAATACACAATCCCAAACCAATCAAATCCTGAATATACAATCCCGAACCAATCTAATCCTTAATACACAAACCCAAACCAATAAGATCCTGAATTCACAATCCTGAACCAATCTAATCCTGAATAAACAATGCCATTCCAATCAAATCCTGAATAAACAAACCCAAACAAACCTAATCCTGAATATACAACCGTGAACTAATCTAATCCTGTATACACAATCCCAAACCAATCTAATCCCGAATACAAAATCCTGAACCAATCAGGTCCTGAAAACTCAATCCTGAACCAATCTAATCCTGAATAAAGAATGCCAATCCAATCAAATCCTGTATACACAAACCTAAACCAATCTAATCCCGAATACACAATCCCAAACCAGTCTAATCCTGAAAACACAATCCTGAACCAATCTAAACCCGAATACACAATCCTGAATCAATCTAATCCTGAATACAATAACCTAAACCAATCTAATTCTGAATATACCATCCTGAAAAAATCTAAACTCGAATATACAATACCAAACTAAGGTAATCCTGAGTACACAATATCAAAACAATCTAATACCGAATACACAATCCTGAATCAATCTAATCCCGAATACACAATTCTGAACCTGTCTAATCCTGAATACACAATCCCGAACCAATCAAATCCTGAATATACAATCCCTAACCAATCTAATCCTGAATACACAAACCCAAACCAATCAGATCCTGAATTCACAATCCTGAACCAATCTAATCCTGAATAAACAATGCCAATCCAATCAAATCCTGAATACACAAACCCAAACCAATCTAATCCTGAAAACACACTCCTGAACCAATCTAATCCTGAATACACATCCCAAACAAATCAAATCCTGAGTACACAATTCAAAACCAATCTAATCCTGAATAGCAAATCCCAAACCAATCTAATCCAGAATACACAATCCTGAACCAATGTAATACTGAATACATAATTTCGAACCAATCTAATCCTGAATACATAATTCCAAACCTATCTAATCCCGAATACAAAATTCTGAATCAATCGAATCCCGAATACACAATTCCAAACCTATCTAATCCCGAATACGCAATCCCAAACCAATCTAATCCTGAACCCACAATCCCGAACCAATCTAATCCTGAATACACAATTGCGAACCAATCTAATCCTGAATACACAATCCTGAACCAATCTAATCATGAATACACAATCCTGAACCAGTCAAATCCTGAGTACACAATCCCCAACCAATCTAATCCTGAATATGCAATTCCTAACCAATCAAATCCTGAATACACAAACCCAAACCAATCAGATCCTGAAAACTCAGTCCTGAACTAATCAAATCCTCAATAAACAATGCCAATCCAATCAAATCCTGAATACACAAACCTAAACCAATCTAATCCAGAATACACAATCCCAAATCAATCGAATCCTGAAAACACAATCCTGAACAAATCGAATCCCGAATACACAATCCTGAAACAATCTAATCCTGAATACACAAACCTAAACCAATCTAATTCCGAATATACCATCCTGAACCAATCTAATCCCGAATATACAATCCCAAACTAAGCTAATCCTGAGTACACAATAACAAACCAATTTTATCCTGAATACGCAATCCTGAATCAATCTAATCCTGAATACACAATCCTGAACCTATCTAATCCTGAATACACAATTCTGAACCAATCTAATCCTGAATACACAATCCTGAACCAATCAAATCTTTAATACACAATCCTGAACCATTCAAATCCTGAGTGCACAATACCAAACCAATCTAATCCTGAAAACACAATCCCGAACCAATCAATTCCTGAGTACACAATGCTGAACCAATCTTAGCCTTAATATGCAATTCCTAACCAATCAAATCCTGAATAAACAAACCCAAACCAATGTAATCCTGAATATACAATCCTGAACCAATCTAATCCTGAATACAAAATCCCAAACCAATCATATCCTGAATACACAATCCTGAACCAATCAAATCCTGAATATACAATCCCGAACCAATCTAATCCTGAATACACAAACCCAAACCAATCAGATCCTGAATTCACAATCCTGAACCAATCTAATTCTGAATAAACAATGCCAATCCAATCAAATCCTGCATACACAAACCTAAACCAATCTAATTGCGAACACACAATCCCAAACCAATCTAATCCTGAAAACACAACCCTGAACCAATCTAATCCCGAATACACAATCCTGAAACAATCTAATCCTGAATACACAAACCTGAACCAATCTAATTCCGAATATACAATCCTGAACCAATCTAATCCCGAATATACAATCCCAAACTCAGCTAATCCTGAGTACACAATACCAAACCAATCTAATCCTGAAAACACACTCCTGAACCAATCTAATCCTGAATACACATCCCAAACAAATCAAATCCTGAGTACACAATTCAAAACCAATCTAATCCTGAATAGCAAATCCCAAACCAATCTAATCCAGAATACACAATCCTGAACCAATCTAATACTGAATACATAATTTCGAACCAATCTAATCCTGAATACATAATTCCAAACCTATCTAATCCCGAATACAAAATTCTGAATCAATCGAATCCCGAATACACAATTCCAAACCTATCTAATCCCGAATACGCAATCCCAAACCAATCTAATCCTGAACCCACAATCCCGAACCAATCTAATCCTGAATACACAATTGCGAACCAATCTAATCCTGAATACACAATCCTGAACCAATCTAATCATGAATACACAATCCTGAACCAGTCAAATCCTGAGTACACAATCCCCAACCAATCTAATCCTGAATATGCAATTCCTAACCAATCAAATCCTGAATACACAAACCCAAACCAATCAGATCCTGAAAACTCAGTCCTGAACTAATCAAATCCTCAATAAACAATGCCAATCCAATCAAATCCTGAATACACAAACCTAAACCAATCTAATCCAGAATACATAATCCCAAATCAATCGAATCCTGAAAACACAATCCTGAACAAATCGAATCCCGAATAAACTATCCTGAAACAATCTAATCCTGAATACACAAACCTAAACCAATCTAATTCCGAATATACCATCCTGAACCAATCTAATCCCGAATATACAATCCCAAACTAAGCTAATCCTGAGTACACAATAGCAAACCAATCTTATCCCGAATACGCAATCCTGAATCAATCTAATCCTGAATACACAATCCTGAACCTATCTAATCCTGAATACACAATTCTGAACCAATCTAATCCTGAATACACAATCCTGAACCAATCAAATCTTTAATACACAATCCTGAACCATTCAAATCCTGAGTGCACAATACCAAACCAATCTAATCCTGAAAACACAATCCCGAACCAATCAATTCCTGAGTACACAATGCTGAACCAATCTTAGCCTTAATATGCAATTCCTAACCAATCAAATCCTGAATACACAAACCCAAACCAATGTAATCCTGAATATACAATCCTGAACCAATCTAATCCTGAATACAAAATCCCAAACCAATCTTATCCTGAATACACAATCCTGAACCAATCAAATCCTGAATATACAATCCCGAACCAATCTAATCCTGAATACACAAACCCAAACCAATCAGATCCTGAATTCACAATCCTGAACCAATCTAATTCTGAATAAACAATGCCAATCCAATCAAATCCTGCATACACAAACCTAAACCAATCTAATTGCGAACACACAATCCCAAACCAATCTAATCCTGAAAACACAACCCTGAACCAATCTAATCCCGAATACACAATCCTGAAACAATCTAATCCTGAATACACAAACCTGAACCAATCTAATTCCGAATATACAATCCTGAAGCAATCTAATCCCGAATATAAAAACCCAAACTAAGCTAATCCTGAGCACACAATACCAAACCAATCTAATCCTGAAAACACAATCCTGAACCAATCAAATCATGAGTACACAATCCCGAACCAATCCAATCCTGAATATGCAATTCCTAACGAATCAAATCCTGAATACACAAACCCAAACCAATCTAATCCTGAATATACAATCCTGAAGCATTCTAATCCTGAATACACAATCCCAAGCCAATCTAATCCTGAATACACAATCCCGAACCAATCAAATCCTGAATATATAATCCCGAACCAATCTAATCCTGAATACACAAACCCAAACCAATCAGATCCTGAATTCACAATCCGGAACCAATCTAATCCTGAATAAACAAGGCCAATGCAATCAAATCCTGAATACACAAACCTGAACCAATCTAATTCCATGTATACAATCCTGAACCAATCTAATCCCGAATATACAATCCCAATCTAAGCTAATCCTGAGTACACAATACCAAACCAATAGAATCCTGAAAACACAATCCTGAACCAATCTAATCCTGAATACACAATCCCAAACCGATCAAATCCTGAGTACACAATTCGAAACCAATCTAATCCTGAATACAAAATCCCAAACCAATCTTATCCAGAATACACAATCCCGAACCAATCTAATCCTGAATACATAACTTCGAACCAATCTAATCCTGAATACATAATTCCAAACCTATCTAATCCCGAATACACAATTCTGAATCAATCTAATTGCGAATACACAATCCCGTACCAATCTAATCCTGAATACACAATTCCAAACCTATCTAATCCCGAATACACAATCCCAAACCAATCTAATGCAGAACCCACAATCCCGAACCAATCTAATCCTGAATACACAATTGCGAACCAATCTAATCCTGAATACACAATCCTGAACCAAACTAATCGTGAATACAAAATCCTGAACCAGTCAAATCCTGAGAACACAATCCCCAAACAATCTCATCCTGAATATGCAATTCCTAACCAATCAAATCCTGAATACACAAACCCAAACCAATCTCATCCTGAATATACAATCCTGAACCAATCTAATCCTGAATACACAATCCCAAACCAATCTAATCCTGAATACACAATCCCAAACCAATCAAATCCTGAATATACAATCCCGAACCAATCTAATCCTTAATACACAAACCCAAACCAATAAGATCCTGAATTCACAATCCCGAACCAATCTAATCCTGAATACACAAACCCAAACCAATCAGATCCTGAATTCACAATCCGGAACCAATCTAATCCTGAATAAACAAGGCCAATGCAATCAAATCCTGAATACACAAACCTGAACCAATCTAATTCCATGTATACAATCCTGAACCAATCTAATCCCGAATATACAATCCCAATCTAAGCTAATCCTGAGTACACAATACCAAACCAATAGAATCCTGAAAACACAATCCTGAACCAATCTAATCCTGAATACACAATCCCAAACCGATCAAATCCTGAGTACACAATTCGAAACCAATCTAATCCTGAATACAAAATCCCAAACCAATCTTATCCAGAATACACAATCCCGAACCAATCTAATCCTGAATACATAACTTCGAACCAATCTAATCCTGAATACATAATTCCAAACCTATCTAATCCCGAATACACAATTCTGAATCAATCTAATTGCGAATACACAATCCCGTACCAATCTAATCCTGAATACACAATTCCAAACCTATCTAATCCCGAATACACAATCCCAAACCAATCTAATGCAGAACCCACAATCCCGAACCAATCTAATCCTGAATACACAATTGCGAACCAATCTAATCCTGAATACACAATCCTGAACCAAACTAATCGTGAATACAAAATCCTGAACCAGTCAAATCCTGAGAACACAATCCCCAAACAATCTCATCCTGAATATGCAATTCCTAACCAATCAAATCCTGAATACACAAACCCAAACCAATCTCATCCTGAATATACAATCCTGAACCAATCTAATCCTGAATACACAATCCCAAACCAATCTAATCCTGAATACACAATCCCAAACCAATCAAATCCTGAATATACAATCCCGAACCAATCTAATCCTTAATACACAAACCCAAACCAATAAGATCCTGAATTCACAATCCTGAACCAATCTAATCCTGAATAAACAATGCCATTCCAATCAAATCCTGAATAAACAAACCCAAACAAACCTAATCCTGAATATACAATCGTGAACTAATCTAATCCTGTATACACAATCCCAAACCAATCTAATCCCAAATACACAATCCTGAACCAATCAGGTCCTGAAAACTCAATCCTGAACCAATCTAATCCTGAATAAAGAATGCCAATCCAATCAAATCCTGTATACACAAACCTAAACCAATCCAATCCCGAATACACAATCCCAAACCAGTCTAATCCTGAAAACACAATCCTGAACCAATCTAAACCCGAATACACAATCCTGAATCAATCTAATCCTGAATACAATAACCTAAACCAATCTAATTCTGAATATACCATCCTGAACCAATCTAAACTCGAATATACAATACCAAACTAAGGTAATCCTGAGTACATAATATCAAAACAATCTAATACCGAATACACAATCCTGAATCAATCTAATCCCGAATACACAATTCTGAACCTATCTAATCCTGAATACACAATCCCGAACCAATCAAATCCTGAATATACAATCCCTAACCAATCTAATCCTGAATACACAAACCCAAACCAATCAGATCCTGAATTCACAATCCTGAACCAATCTAATCCTGAATAAACAATGCCAATCCAATCAAATCCTGAATACACAAACCCAAACCACTTTAATCCTGAATATACAATCCTGAACCAATCTAATCCTGAATACACTATCCCAAACCAATCTAATCCTGAATACACAATCCCGAACCAATCAAATCCTGAATATACAATCCCTAACCAATCTAATCCTGAATACACAAACCCAAACCAATCAGATCCTGAATTCACAATCCTGAACCAATCTAATCCTGAATAAACAATGCCAATCCAATCAAATCCTGAATACACAAACCTAAACCAATCTAATCCCGAACACACAATCCCAAACCAATCTAATCCTGAAAACACAATCCCAAACCAATCTAATCCCGAATACACAATCCTGAAACAATCTAATCCTGAATACACAAACCTGAACCAATCTAATTCCGAATATACAATCCTGAACCAATCTAATCCCGAATATACAATCCCAAACTCAGCTAATCCTGAGTACACAATACCAAACCAATCTAATCCTGAAAACACACTCCTGAACCAATCTAATCCTGAATACACATCCCAAACAAATCAAGTCCTGAGTACACAATTCAAAACCAATCTAATCCTGAATAGCAAATCCCAAACCAATCTAATCCAGAATACACAATCCTGAACCAATCTAATACTGAATACATAATTTCAAACCAATCTAATCCTGAATACATAATTCCAAACCTATCTAATCCCGAATACAAAATTCTGAATCAATCGAATCCCGAATACACAATTCCAAACCTATCTAATCCCGAATACGCAATCCCAAACCAATCTAATCCTGCACCCACAATCCCGAACCAATCTAATCCTGAATACACAATTGCGAACCAATCTAATCCTGAATACACAATCCTGAACCAATCTAATCATGAATACACAATCCTGAACCAGTCAAATCCTGAGTACACAATCCCCAACCAATCTAATCCTGAATAGGCAATTCCTAACCAATCAAATCCTGAATACACAAACCCAAACCAATCAGATCCTGAAAACTCAGTCCTGAACTAATCAAATCCTCAATAAACAATGCCAATCCAATCAAATCCTGAATACACAAACCTAAACCAATCTAATCCAGAATACACAATCCCAAATCAATCGAATCCTGAAAACACAATCCTGAACAAATCGAATCCCGAATACACAATCCTGAAACAATCTAATCCTGAATACACAAACCTAAACCAATCTAATTCTGAATATACCATCCTGAACCAATCTAATCCCGAATATACAATCCCAAACTAAGCTAATCCTGAGTACACAATAGCAAACCAATCTTATCCCGAATACGCAATCCTGAATCAATCTAATCCTGAATACACAATCCTGAACCTATCTAATCCTGAATACACAATTCTGAACCAATCTAATCCTGAATACACAATCCTGAACCAATCAAATCTTTAATACACAATCCTGAACCATTCAAATCCTGAGTGCACAATACCAAACCAATCTAATCCTGAAAACACAATCCCGAACCAATCAATTCCTGAGTACACAAAGCTGAACCAATCTTAGCCTTAATATGCAATTCCTAACCAATCAACTCCTGAATAAACAAACCCAAACCAATGTAATCCTGAATATACAATCCTGAACCAATCTAATCCTGAATACAAAATCCCAAACCAATCTTATCCTGAATACACAATCCTGAACCAATCAAATTCTGAATATACAATCCCGAACCAATCTAATCCTGAATACACAAACCCAAACCAATCAGATCCTGAATTCACAATCCTGAACCAATCTAATTCTGAATAAACAATGCCAATCCAATCAAATCCTGCATACACAAACCTAAACCAATCTAATTGCGAACACACAATCCCAAACCAATCTAATCCTGAAAACACAACCCTGAACCAATCTAATCCCGAATACACAATCCTGAAACAATCTAATCCTGAATACACAAACCTGAACCAATCTAATTCCGAATATACAATCCTGAACCAATCTAATCCCGAATATACAATCCCAAACTCAGCTAATCCTGAGTACACAATACCAAACCAATCTAATCCTGAAAACACACTCCTGAACCAATCTAATCCTGAATACACATCCCAAACAAATCAAATCCTGAGTACACAATTCAAAACCAATCTAATCCTGAATAGCAAATCCCAAACCAATCTAATCCAGAATACACAATCCTGAACCAATCTAATACTGAATACATAATTTCGAACCAATCTAATCCTGAATACATAATTCCAAACCTATCTAATCCCGAATACAAAATTCTGAATCAATCGAATCCCGAATACACAATTCCAAACCTATCTAATCCCGAATACGCAATCCCAAACCAATCTAATCCTGAACCCACAATCCCGAACCAATCTAATCCTGAATACACAATTGCGAACCAATCTAATCCTGAATACACAATCCTGAACCAATCTAATCATGAATACACAATCCTGAACCAGTCAAATCCTGAGTACACAATCCCCAACCAATCTAATCCTGAATATGCAATTCCTAACCAATCAAATCCTGAATACACAAACCCAAACCAATCAGATCCTGAAAACTCAGTCCTGAACTAATCAAATCCTCAATAAACAATGCCAATCCAATCAAATCCTGAATACACAAACCTAAACCAATCTAATCCAGAATACACAATCCCAAATCAATCGAATCCTGAAAACACAATCCTGAACAAATCGAATCCCGAATACACAATCCCGAAACAATCTAATCCTGAATACACAAACCTAAACCAATCTAATTCCGAATATACCATCCTGAACCAATCTAATCCCGAATATACAATCCCAAACTAAGCTAATCCTGAGTACACAATAGCAAACCAATCTTATCCCGAATACGCAATCCTGAATCAATCTAATCCTGAATACACAATCCTGAACCTATCTAATCCTGAATACACAATTCTGAACCAATCTAATCCTGAATACACAATCCTGAACCAATCAAATCTTTAATACACAATCCTGAACCATTCAAATCCTGAGTGCACAATACCAAACCAATCTAATCCTGAAAACACAATCCCGAACCAATCAATTCCTGAATACACAATGCTGAACCAATCTTAGCCTTAATATGCAATTCCTAACCAATCAAATCCTGAATACACAAACCCAAACCAATGTAATCCTGAATATACAATCCTGAACCAATCTAATCCTGAATACAAAATCCCAAACCAATCTTATCCTGAATACACAATCCTGAACCAATCAAATCCTGAATATACAATCCCGAACCAATCTAATCCTGAATACACAAACTCAAACCAATCAGATCCTGAATTCACAATCCTGAACCAATCTAATTCTGAATAAACAATGCCAATCCAGTCAAATCCTGCATACACAAACCTAAACCAATCTAATTGCGAACACACAATCCCAAACCAATCTAATCCTGAAAACACAACCCTGAACCAATCTAATCCCGAATACACAATCCTGAAACAATCTAATTCTGAATACACAAACCTGAACCAATCTAATTCCGAATGTACAATCCTGAAGCAATCTAATCCCGAATATACAAACCCAAACTAAGCTAATCCTGAGCACACAATACCAAACCAATCTAATCCTGAAAACACAATCCTGAACCAATCAAATCATGAGTACACAATCCCGAACCAATCCAATCCTGAATATGCAATTCCTAACGAATCAAATCCTGAATACACAAACCCAAACCAATCTAATCCTGAATATACAATCCTGAAGCATTCTAATCCTGAATACACAATCCCAAGCCAATCTAATCCTGAATACACATTCCCGAACCAATCAAATCCTGAATATATAATCCCGAACCAATCTAATCCTGAATACACAAACCCAAACCAATCAGATCCTGAATTCACAATCCGGAACCAATCTAATCCTGAATCAACAAGGCCAATGCAATCAAATCCTGAATACACAAACCTGAACCAATCTAATTCCGTGTATACAATCTGAACCAATCTAATCCCGAATATACAATCCCAATCTAAGCTAATCCTGAGTACACAATACCAAACCAATAGAATCCTGAAAACACAATCCTGAACCAATCTAATCCTGAATACACAATCCCAAACCAATCAAATCCTGAGTACACAATTCGAAACCAATCTAATCCTGAATACAAAATCCCAAACCAATCTTATCCAGAATACACAATCCCGAACCAATCTAATCCTGAATACATAACTTCGAACCAATCTAATCCTGAATACATAATTCCAAACCTATCTAATCCCGAATACACAATTCTGAATCAATCTAATTGCGAATACACAATCCCGTACCAATCTAATCCTGAATACACAATTCCAAACCTATCTAATCCCGAATACACAATCCCAAACCAATCTAATGCAGAACCCACAATCCCGAACCAATCTAATCCTGAATACACAATTGCGAACCAATCAAATCTTTAATACACAATCCTGAACCATTCAAATCCTGAGTGCACAATACCAAACCAATCTAATCCTGAAAACACAATCCCGAACCAATCAATTCCTGAGTACACAATGCTGAACCAATCTTAGCCTTAATATGCAATTCCTAACCAATCAAATCCTGAATACACAAACCCAAACCAATGTAATCCTGAATATACAATCCTGAACCAATCTAATCCTGAATACAAAATCCCAAACCAATCTTATCCTGAATACACAATCCTGAACCAATCAAATCCTGAATATACAATCCCGAACCAATCTAATCCTGAATACACAAACCCAAACCAATCAGATCCTGAATTCACAATCCTGAACCAATCTAATTCTGAATAAACAATGCCAATCCAATCAAATCCTGCATACACAAACCTAAACCAATCTAATTGCGAACACACAATCCCAAACCAATCTAATCCTGAAAACACAACCCTGAACCAATCTAATCCCGAATACACAATCCTGAAACAATCTAATCCTGAATACACAATCCTGAACCTATCTAATCCTGAATACACAATTCTGAACCAATCTAATCCTGAATACACAATTCTGAACCTATCTAATCCTGAATACACAATTCTGAACCAATCTAATCCTGAATACACAATCCTGAACCAATCAAATCTTTAATACACAATCCTGAACCATTCAAATCCTGAGTGCACAATACCAAACCAATCTAATCCTGAAAACACAATCCCGAACCAATCAATTCCTGAGTACACAAAGCTGAACCAATCTTAGCCTTAATATGCAATTCCTAACCAATCAACTCCTGAATAAACAAACCCAAACCAATGTAATCCTGAATATACAATCCTGAACCAATCTAATCCTGAATACAAAATCCCAAACCAATCTTATCCTGAATACACAATCCTGAACCAATCAAATTCTGAATATACAATCCCGAACCAATCTAATCCTGAATACACAAACCCAAACCAATCAGATCCTGAATTCACAATCCTGAACCAATCTAATTCTGAATAAACAATGCCAATCCAATCAAATCCTGCATACACAAACCTAAACCAATCTAATTGCGAACACACAATCCCAAACCAATCTAATCCTGAAAACACAACCCTGAACCAATCTAATCCCGAATACACAATCCTGAAACAATCTAATCCTGAATACACAAACCTGAACCAATCTAATTCCGAATATACAATCCTGAACCAATCTAATCCCGAATATACAATCCCAAACTCAGCTAATCCTGAGTACACAATACCAAACCAATCTAATCCTGAAAACACACTCCTGAACCAATCTAATCCTGAATACACATCCCAAACAAATCAAATCCTGAGTACACAATTCAAAACCAATCTAATCCTGAATAGCAAATCCCAAACCAATCTAATCCAGAATACACAATCCTGAACCAATCTAATACTGAATACATAATTTCGAACCAATCTAATCCTGAATACATAATTCCAAACCTATCTAATCCCGAATACAAAATTCTGAATCAATCGAATCCCGAATACACAATTCCAAACCTATCTAATCCCGAATACGCAATCCCAAACCAATCTAATCCTGAACCCACAATCCCGAACCAATCTAATCCTGAATACACAATTGCGAACCAATCTAATCCTGAATACACAATCCTGAACCAATCTAATCATGAATACACAATCCTGAACCAGTCAAATCCTGAGTACACAATCCCCAACCAATCTAATCCTGAATATGCAATTCCTAACCAATCAAATCCTGAATACACAAACCCAAACCAATCAGATCCTGAAAACTCAGTCCTGAACTAATCAAATCCTCAATAAACAATGCCAATCCAATCAAATCCTGAATACACAAACCTAAACCAATCTAATCCAGAATACACAATCCCAAATCAATCGAATCCTGAAAACACAATCCTGAACAAATCGAATCCCGAATACACAATCCTGAAACAATCTAATCCTGAATACACAAACCTAAACCAATCTAATTCCGAATATACCATCCTGAACCAATCTAATCCCGAATATACAATCCCAAACTAAGCTAATCCTGAGTACACAATAGCAAACCAATCTTATCCCGAATACGCAATCCTGAATCAATCTAATCCTGAATACACAATCCTGAACCTATCTAATCCTGAATACACAATTCTGAACCAATCTAATCCTGAATACACAATCCTGAACCAATCAAATCTTTAATACACAATCCTGAACCATTCAAATCCTGAGTGCACAATACCAAACCAATCTAATCCTGAAAACACAATCCCGAACCAATCAATTCCTGAATACACAATGCTGAACCAATCTTAGCCTTAATATGCAATTCCTAACCAATCAAATCCTGAATACACAAACCCAAACCAATGTAATCCTGAATATACAATCCTGAACCAATCTAATCCTGAATACAAAATCCCAAACCAATCTTATCCTGAATACACAATCCTGAACCAATCAAATCCTGAATATACAATCCCGAACCAATCTAATCCTGAATACACAAACTCAAACCAATCAGATCCTGAATTCACAATCCTGAACCAATCTAATTCTGAATAAACAATGCCAATCCAGTCAAATCCTGCATACACAAACCTAAACCAATCTAATTGCGAACACACAATCCCAAACCAATCTAATCCTGAAAACACAACCCTGAACCAATCTAATCCCGAATACACAATCCTGAAACAATCTAATTCTGAATACACAAACCTGAACCAATCTAATTCCGAATGTACAATCCTGAAGCAATCTAATCCCGAATATACAAACCCAAACTAAGCTAATCCTGAGCACACAATACCAAACCTATCTAATCCTGAAAACACAATCCTGAACCAATCAAATCATGAGTACACAATCCCGAACCAATCCAATCCTGAATATGCAATTCCTAACGAATCAAATCCTGAATACACAAACCCAAACCAATCTAATCCTGAATATACAATCCTGAAGCATTCTAATCCTGAATACACAATCCCAAGCCAATCTAATCCTGAATACACAATCCCGAACCAATCAAATCCTGAATATATAATCCCGAACCAATCTAATCCTGAATACACAAACCCAAACCAATCAGATCCTGAATTCACAATCCGGAACCAATCTAATCCTGAATCAACAAGGCCAATGCAATCAAATCCTGAATACACAAACCTGAACCAATCTAATTCCGTGTATACAATCCTGAACCAATCTAATCCCGAATATACAATCCCAATCTAAACTAATCCTGAGTACACAATACCAAACCAATAGAATCCTGAAAACACAATCCTGAACCAATCTAATCCTGAATACACAATCCCAAACCAATCAAATCCTGAGTACACAATTCGAAACCAATCTAATCCTGAATACAAAATCCCAAACCAATCTTATCCAGAATACACAATCCCGAACCAATCTAATCCTGAATACATAACTTCGAACCAATCTAATCCTGAATACATAATTCCAAACCTATCTAATCCCGAATACACAATTCTGAATCAATCTAATTGCGAATACACAATCCCGTACCAATCTAATCCTGAATACACAATTCCAAACCTATCTAATCCCGAATACACAATCCCAAACCAATCTAATGCAGAACCCACAATCCCGAACCAATCTAATCCTGAATACACAATTGCGAACCAATCTAATCCTGAATACACAATCCTGAACCAAACTAATCGTGAATACAAAATCCTGAACCAGTCAAATCCTGAGAACACATTCCCCAAACAATCTCATCCTGAATATGCAATTCCTAACCAATCAAATCCTGAATACACAAACCCAAACCAATCTCATCCTGAATATACAATCCTGAACCAATCTAATCCTGAATACACAATCCCAAACCAATCTAATCCTGAATACACAATCCCAAACCAATCAAATCCTGAATATACAATCCCGAACCAATCTAATCCTTAATACACAAACCCAAACCAATAAGATCCTGAATTCACAATCCTGAACCAATCTAATCCTGAATAAACAATGCCATTCCAATCAAATCCTGAATAAACAAACCCAAACAAACCTAATCCTGAATATACAATCGTGAACTAATCTAATCCTGTATACACAATCCCAAACCAATCTAATCCCGAATACAAAATCCTGAACCAATCAGGTCCTGAAAACTCAATCCTGAACCAATCTAATCCTGAATAAAGAATGCCAATCCAATCAAATCCTGTATACACAAACCTAAACCAATCTAATCCCGAATACACAATCCCAAACCAGTCTAATCCTGAAAACACAATCCTGAACCAATCTAAACCCGAATACACAATCCTGAATCAATCTAATCCTGAATACAATAACCTAAACCAATCTAATTCTGAATATACCATCCTGAACCAATCTAAACTCGAATATACAATACCAAACTAAGGTAATCCTGAGTACACAATATCAAAACAATCTAATACCGAATACACAATCCTGAATCAATCTAATCCCGAATACACAATTCTGAACCTGTCTAATCCTGAATACACAATCCCGAACCAATCAAATCCTGAATATACAATCCCTAACCAATCTAATCCTGAATACACAAACCCAAACCAATCAGATCCTGAATTCACAATCCTGAACCAATCTAATCCTGAATAAACAATGCCAATCCAATCAAATCCTGAATACACAAACCCAAACCAATCTAATCCTGAAAACACACTCCTGAACCAATCTAATCCTGAATACACATCCCAAACAAATCAAATCCTGAGTACACAATTCAAAACCAATCTAATCCTGAATAGCAAATCCCAAACCAATCTAATCCAGAATACACAATCCTGAACCAATCTAATACTGAATACATAATTTCGAACCAATCTAATCCTGAATACATAATTCCAAACCTATCTAATCCCGAATACAAAATTCTGAATCAATCGAATCCCGAATACACAATTCCAAACCTATCTAATCCCGAATACGCAATCCCAAACCAATCTAATCCTGAACCCACAATCCCGAACCAATCTAATCCTGAATACACAATTGCGAACCAATCTAATCCTGAATACACAATCCTGAACCAATCTAATCATGAATACACAATCCTGAACCAGTCAAATCCTGAGTACACAATCCCCAACCAATCTAATCCTGAATAGGCAATTCCTAACCAATCAAATCCTGAATACACAAACCCAAACCAATCAGATCCTGAAAACTCAGTCCTGAACTAATCAAATCCTCAATAAACAATGCCAATCCAATCAAATCCTGAATACACAAACCTAAACCAATCTAATCCAGAATACACAATCCCAAATCAATCGAATCCTGAAAACACAATCCTGACCAAATCGAATCCCGAATACACAATCCTGAAACAATCTAATCCTGAATACACAAACCTAAACCAATCTAATTCCGAATATACCATCCTGAACCAATCTAATCCCGAATATACAATCCCAAACTAAGCTAATCCTGAGTACACAATAACAAACCAATCTTATCCCGAATACGCAATCCTGAATCAATCTAATCCTGAATACACAATCCTGAACCTATCTAATCCTGAATACACAATTCTGAACCAATCTAATCCTGAATACACAATCCTGAACCAATCAAATCTTTAATACACAATCCTGAACCATTCAAATCCTGAGTGCACAATACCAAACCAATCTAATCCTGAAAACACAATCCCGAACCAATCAATTCCTGAGTACACAATGCTGAACCAATCTTAGCCTTAATATGCAATTCCTAACCAATCAAATCCTGAATAAACAAACCCAAACCAATGTAATCCTGAATATACAATCCTGAACCAATCTAATCCTGAATACAAAATCCCAAACCAATCATATCCTGAATACACAATCCTGAACCAATCAAATCCTGAATATACAATCCCGAACCAATCTAATCCTGAATACACAAACCCAAACCAATCAGATCCTGAATTCACAATCCTGAACCAATCTAATTCTGAATAAACAATGCCAATCCAATCAAATCCTGCATACACAAACCTAAACCAATCTAATTGCGAACACACAATCCCAAACCAATCTAATCCTGAAAACACAACCCTGAACCAATCTAATCCCGAATACACAATCCTGAAACAATCTAATCCTGAATACACAAACCTGAACCAATCTAATTCCGAATATACAATCCTGAACCAATCTAATCCCGAATGTACAATCCCAAACTCAGCTAATCCTGAGTACACAATACCAAACCAATCTAATCCTGAAAACACACTCCTGAACCAATCTAATCCTGAATACACATCCCAAACAAATCAAATCCTGAGTACACAATTCAAAACCAATCTAATCCTGAATAGCAAATCCCAAACCAATCTAATCCAGAATACACAATCCTGAACCAATCTAATACTGAATACATAATTTCGAACCAATCTAATCCTGAATACATAATTCCAAACCTATCTAATCCCGAATACAAAATTCTGAATCAATCGAATCCCGAATACACAATTCCAAACCTATCTAATCCCGAATACGCAATCCCAAACCAATCTAATCCTGAACCCACAATCCCGAACCAATCTAATCCTGAATACACAATTGCGAACCAATCTAATCCTGAATACACAATCCTGAACCAATCTAATCATGAGTACACAATCCTGAACCAGTCAAATCCTGAGTACACAATCCCCAACCAATCTAATCCTGAATATGCAGTTCCTAACCAATCAAATCCTGAATACACAAACCCAAACCAATCAGATCCTGAAAACTCAGTCCTGAACTAATCAAATCCTCAATAAACAATGCCAATCCAATCAAATCCTGAATACACAAACCTAAACCAATCTAATCCAGAATACACAATCCCAAATCAATCGAATCCTGAAAACACAATCCTGAACAAATCGAATCCCGAATAAACAATCCTGAAACAATCTAATCCTGAATACACAAACCTAAACCAATCTAATTCCGAATATACCATCCTGAACCAATCTAATCCCGAATATACAATCCCAAACTAAGCTAATCCTGAGTACACAATAGCAAACCAATCTTATCCCGAATACGCAATCCTGAATCAATCTAATCCTGAATACACAATCCTGAACCTATCTAATCCTGAATACACAATTCTGAACCAATCTAATCCTGAATACACAATCCTGAACCAATCAAATCTTTAATACACAATCCTGAACCATTCAAATCCTGAGTGCACAATACCAAACCAATCTAATCCTGAAAACACAATCCTGAACCAATCAATTCCTGAGTACACAATGCTGAACCAATCTTAGCCTTAATATGCAATTCCTAACCAATCAAATCCTGAATACACAAACCCAAACCAATGTAATCCTGAATATACAATCCTGAACCAATCTAATCCTGAATACAAAATCCCAAACCAATCTTATCCTGAATACACAATCCTGAACCAATCAAATCCTGAATATACAATCCCGAACCAATCTAATCCTGAATACACAAACCCAAACCAATCAGATCCTGAATTCACAATCCTGAACCAATCTAATTCTGAATAAACAATGCCAATCCAATCAAATCCTGCATACACAAACCTAAACCAATCTAATTGCAAACACACAATCCCAAACCAATCTAATCCTGAAAACACAACCCTGAACCAATCTAATCCCGAATACACAATCCTGAAACAATCTAATCCTGAATACACAAACCTGAACCAATCTAATTCCGAATATACAATCCTGAAGCAATCTAATCCCGAATATACAAACCCAAACTAAGCTAATCCTGAGCACACAATACCAAACCAATCTAATCCTGAAAACACAATCCTGAACCAATCAAATCATGAGTACACAATCCCGAACCAATCCAATCCTGAATATGCAATTCCTAACCAATCAAATCCTGAATACACAAATCCAAACCAATCTAATCCTGAATATACAATCCTGAAGCATTCTAATCCTGAATACACAATCCCAAGCCAATCTAATCCTGAATACACAATCCCAAACCAATCTAATCCTGAATACACAATCCCAAACCAATCAAATCCTGAATATACAATCCCGAACCAATCTAATCCTTAATACACAAACCCAAACCAATAAGATCCTGAATTCACAATCCTGAACCAATCTAATCCTGAATAAACAATGCCATTCCAATCAAATCCTGAATAAACAAACCCAAACAAACCTAATCCTGAATATACAATCGTGAACTAATCTAATCCTGTATACACAATCCCAAACCAATCTAATCCCGAATACAAAATCCTGAACCAATCAGGTCCTGAAAACTCAATCCTGAACCAATCTAATCCTGAATAAAGAATGCCAATCCAATCAAATCCTGTATACACAAACCTAAACCAATCTAATCCCGAATACACAATCCCAAACCAGTCTAATCCTGAAAACACAATCCTGAACCAATCTAAACCCGAATACACAATCCTGAATCAATCTAATCCTGAATACAATAACCTAAACCAATCTAATTCTGAATATACCATCCTGAACCAATCTAAACTCGAATATACAATACCAAACTAAGGTAATCCTGAGTACACAATATCAAAACAATCTAATACCGAATACACAATCCTGAATCAATCTAATCCCGAATACACAATTCTGAACCTGTCTAATCCTGAATACACAATCCCGAACCAATCAAATCCTGAATATACAATCCCTAACCAATCTAATCCTGAATACACAAACCCAAACCAATCAGATCCTGAATTCACAATCCTGAACCAATCTAATCCTGAATAAACAATGCCAATCCAATCAAATCCTGAATACACAAACCCAAACCAATCTAATCCTGAAAACACACTCCTGAACCAATCTAATCCTGAATACACATCCCAAACAAATCAAATCCTGAGTACACAATTCAAAACCAATCTAATCCTGAATAGCAAATCCCAAACCAATCTAATCCAGAATACACAATCCTGAACCAATCTAATACTGAATACATAATTTCGAACCAATCTAATCCTGAATACATAATTCCAAACCTATCTAATCCCGAATAGAAAATTCTGAATCAATCGAATCCCGAATACACAATTCCAAACCTATCTAATCCCGAATACGCAATCCCAAACCAATCTAATCCTGAACCCACAATCCCGAACCAATCTAATCCTGAATACACAATTGCGAACCAATCTAATCCTGAATACACAATCCTGAACCAATCTAATCATGAATACACAATCCTGAACCAGTCAAATCCTGAGTACACAATCCCCAACCAATCTAATCCTGAATAGGCAATTCCTAACCAATCAAATCCTGAATACACAAACCCAAACCAATCAGATCCTGAAAACTCAGTCCTGAACTAATCAAATCCTCAATAAACAATGCCAATCCAATCAAATCCTGAATACACAAACCTAAACCAATCTAATCCAGAATACACAATCCCAAATCAATCGAATCCTGAAAACACAATCCTGACCAAATCGAATCCCGAATACACAATCCTGAAACAATCTAATCCTGAATACACAAACCTAAACCAATCTAATTCCGAATATACCATCCTGAACCAATCTAATCCCGAATATACAATCCCAAACTAAGCTAATCCTGAGTACACAATAACAAACCAATCTTATCCCGAATACGCAATCCTGAATCAATCTAATCCTGAATACACAATCCTGAACCTATCTAATCCTGAATACACAATTCTGAACCAATCTAATCCTGAATACACAATCCTGAACCAATCAAATCTTTAATACACAATCCTGAACCATTCAAATCCTGAGTGCACAATACCAAACCAATCTAATCCTGAAAACACAATCCCGAACCAATCAATTCCTGAGTACACAATGCTGAACCAATCTTAGCCTTAATATGCAATTCCTAACCAATCAAATCCTGAATAAACAAACCCAAACCAATGTAATCCTGAATATACAATCCTGAACCAATCTAATCCTGAATACAAAATCCCAAACCAATCATATCCTGAATACACAATCCTGAACCAATCAAATCCTGAATATACAATCCCGAACCAATCTAATCCTGAATACACAAACCCAAACCAATCAGATCCTGAATTCACAATCCTGAACCAATCTAATTCTGAATAAACAATGCCAATCCAATCAAATCCTGCATACACAAACCTAAACCAATCTAATTGCGAACACACAATCCCAAACCAATCTAATCCTGAAAACACAACCCTGAACCAATCTAATCCCGAATACACAATCCTGAAACAATCTAATCCTGAATACACAAACCTGAACCAATCTAATTCCGAATATACAATCCTCAACCAATCTAATCCCGAATATACAATCCCAAACTCAGCTAATCCTGAGTACACAATACCAAACCAATCTAATCCTGAAAACACACTCCTGAACCAATCTAATCCTGAATACACATCCCAAACAAATCAAATCCTGAGTACACAATTCAAAACCAATCTAATCCTGAATAGCAAATCCCAAACCAATCTAATCCAGAATACACAATCCTGAACCAATCTAATACTGAATACATAATTTCGAACCAATCTAATCCTGAATACATAATTCCAAACCTATCTAATCCCGAATACAAAATTCTGAATCAATCGAATCCCGAATACACAATTCCAAACCTATCTAATCCCGAATACGCAATCCCAAACCAATCTAATCCTGAACCCACAATCCCGAACCAATCTAATCCTGAATACACAATTGCGAACCAATCTAATCCTGAATACACAATCCTGAACCAATCTAATCATGAGTACACAATCCTGAACCAGTCAAATCCTGAGTACACAATCCCCAACCAATCTAATCCTGAATATGCAGTTCCTAACCAATCAAATCCTGAATACACAAACCCAAACCAATCAGATCCTGAAAACTCAGTCCTGAACTAATCAAATCCTCAATAAACAATGCCAATCCAATCAAATCCTGAATACACAAACCTAAACCAATCTAATCCAGAATACACAATCCCAAATCAATCGAATCCTGAAAACACAATCCTGAACAAATCGAATCCCGAATAAACAATCCTGAAACAATCTAATCCTGAATACACAAACCTAAACCAATCTAATTCCGAATATACCATCCTGAACCAATCTAATCCCGAATATACAATCCCAAACTAAGCTAATCCTGAGTACACAATAGCAAACCAATCTTATCCCGAATACGCAATCCTGAATCAATCTAATCCTGAATACACAATCCTGAACCTATCTAATCCTGAATACACAATTCTGAACCAATCTAATCCTGAATACACAATCCTGAACCAATCAAATCTTTAATACACAATCCTGAACCATTCAAATCCTGAGTGCACAATACCAAACCAATCTAATCCTGAAAACACAATCCTGAACCAATCAATTCCTGAGTACACAATGCTGAACCAATCTTAGCCTTAATATGCAATTCCTAACCAATCAAATCCTGAATACACAAACCCAAACCAATGTAATCCTGAATATACAATCCTGAACCAATCTAATCCTGAATACAAAATCCCAAACCAATCTTATCCTGAATACACAATCCTGAACCAATCAAATCCTGAATATACAATCCCGAACCAATCTAATCCTGAATACACAAACCCAAACCAATCAGATCCTGAATTCACAATCCTGAACCAATCTAATTCTGAATAAACAATGCCAATCCAATCAAATCCTGCATACACAAACCTAAACCAATCTAATTGCGAACACACAATCCCAAACCAATCTAATCCTGAAAACACAACCCTGAACCAATCTAATCCCGAATACACAATCCTGAAACAATCTAATCCTGAATACACAAACCTGAACCAATCTAATCCTGAATATACAATCCTGAAGCATTCTAATCCTGAATACACAATCCCAAGCCAATCTAATCCTGAATACACAATCCCAAACCAATCAAATCCTGAATATATAATCCCGAACCAATCTAATCCTGAATACACAAACCCAAACCAATCAGATCCTGAATTCACAATCTGGAACCAATCTAATCCTGAATAAACAAGGCCAATGCAATCAAATCCTGAATACACAAACCTGAACCAATCTAATTCCATGTATACAATCCTGAACCAATCTAATCCCGAATATACAATCCCAATCTAAGCTAATCCTGAGTACACAATACCAAACCAATAGAATCCTGAAAACACAATCCTGAACCAATCTAATCCTGAATACACAATCCCAAACCAATCAAATCCTGAGTACACAATTCGAAACCAATCTAATCCTGAATACAAAATCCCAAACCAATCTTATCCAGAATACACAATCCCGAACCAATCTAATCCTGAATACATAACTTCGAACCAATCTAATCCTGAATACATAATTCCAAACCTATCTAATCCCGAATACACAATTCTGAATCAATCTAATTGCGAATACACAATCCCGTACCAATCTAATCCTGAATACACAATTCCAAACCTATCTAATCCCGAATACACAATCCCAAACCAATCTAATGCAGAACCCACAATCCCGAACCAATCTAATCCTGAATACACAATTGCGAACCAATCTAATCCTGAATACACAATCCTGAACCAAACTAATCGTGAATACAAAATCCTGAACCAGTCAAATCCTGAGAACACAATCCCCAAACAATCTCATCCTGAATATGCAATTCCTAACCAATCAAATCCTGAATACACAATCCTGAATCAATCTAATCCCGAATACACAATTCTGAACCTGTCTAATCCTGAATACACAATCCCGAACCAATCAAATCCTGAATATACAATCCCTAACCAATCTAATCCTGAATACACAAACCCAAACCAATCAGATCCTGAATTCACAATCCTGAACCAATCTAATCCTGAATAAACAATGCCAATCCAATCAAATCCTGAATACACAAACCCAAACCAATCTAATCCTGAATATACAATCCTGAACCAATCTAATCCTGAATACACTATCCCAAACCAATCTAATCCTGAATACACAATCCCGAACCAATCAAATCCTGAATATACAATCCCTAACCAATCTAATCCTGAATACACAAACCCAAACCAATCAGATCCTGAATTCACAATCCTGAACCAATCTAATCCTGAATAAACAATGCCAATCCAATCAAATCCTGAATACACAAACCTAAACCAATCTAATCCCGAACACACAATCCCAAACCAATCTAATCCTGAAAACACAATCCCAAACCAATCTAATCCCGAATACACAATCCTGAAACAATCTAATCCTGAATACACAAACCTGAACCAATCTAATTCCGAATATACAATCCTGAACCAATCTAATCCCGAATATACAATCCCAAACTCAGCTAATCCTGAGTACACAATACCAAACCAATCTAATCCGGAAAACACACTCCTGAACCAATCTAATCCTGAATACACATCCCAAACAAATCAAGTCCTGAGTACACAATTCAAAACCAATCTAATCCTGAATAGCAAATCCCAAACCAATCTAATCCAGAATACACAATCCTGAACCAATCTAATACTGAATACATAATTTCGAACCAATCTAATCCTGAATACATAATTCCAAACCTATCTAATCCCGAATACAAAATTCTGAATCAATCGAATCCCGAATACACAATTCCAAACCTATCTAATCCCGAATACGCAATCCCAAACCAATCTAATCCTGAACCCACAATCCCGAACCAATCTAATCCTGAATACACAATTGCGAACCAATCTAATCCTGAATACACAATCCTGAACCAATCTAATCATGAATACACAATCCTGAACCAGTCAAATCCTGAGTACACAATCCCCAACCAATCTAATCCTGAATAGGCAATTCCTAACCAATCAAATCCTGAATACACAAACCCAAACCAATCAGATCCTGAAAACTCAGTCCTGAACTAATCAAATCCTCAATAAACAATGCCAATCCAATCAAATCCTGAATACACAAACCTAAACCAATCTAATCCAGAATACACAATCCCAAATCAATCGAATCCTGAAAACACAATCCTGAACAAATCGAATCCCGAATACACAATCCTGAAACAATCTAATCCTGAATACACAAACCTAAACCAATCTAATTCTGAATATACCATCCTGAACCAATCTAATCCCGAATATACAATCCCAAACTAAGCTAATCCTGAGTACACAATAGCAAACCAATCTTATCCCGAATACGCAATCCTGAATCAATCTAATCCTGAATACACAATCCTGAACCTATCTAATCCTGAATACACAATTCTGAACCAATCTAATCCTGAATACACAATCCTGAACCAATCAAATCTTTAATACACAATCCTGAACCATTCAAATCCTGAGTGCACAATACCAAACCAATCTAATCCTGAAAACACAATCCCGAACCAATCAATTCCTGAGTACACAATGCTGAACCAATCTTAGCCTTAATATGCAATTCCTAACCAATCAAATCCTGAATAAACAAACCCAAACCAATGTAATCCTGAATATACAATCCTGAACCAATCTAATCCTGAATACAAAATCCCAAACCAATCTTATCCTGAATACACAATCCTGAACCAATCTAATCCTGAATACACAAACCCAAACCAATCAGATCCTGAATTCACAATCCTGAACCAATCTAATTCTGAATAAACAATGCCAATCCAATCAAATCCTGCATACACAAACCTAAACCAATCTAATTGCGAACACACAATCCCAAACCAATCTAATCCTGAAAACACAACCCTGAACCAATCTAATCCCGAATACACAATCCTGAAACAATCTAATCCTGAATACACAAACCTGAACCAATCTAATTCCGAATATACAATCCTCAACCAATCTAATCCCGAATATACAATCCCAAACTCAGCTAATCCTGAGTACACAATACCAAACCAATCTAATCCGGAAAACACACTCCTGAACCAATCTAATCCTGAATACACATCCCAAACAAATCAAGTCCTGAGTACACAATTCAAAACCAATCTAATCCTGAATAGCAAATCCCAAACCAATCTAATCCAGAATACACAATCCTGAACCAATCTAATACTGAATACATAATTTCAAACCAATCTAATCCTGAATACATAATTCCAAACCTATCTAATCCCGAATACAAAATTCTGAATCAATCGAATCCCGAATACACAATTCCAAACCTATCTAATCCCGAATACGCAATCCCAAACCAATCTAATCCTGAACCCACAATCCCGAACCAATCTAATCCTGAATACACAATTGCGAACCAATCTAATCCTGAATACACAATCCTGAACCAATCTAATCATGAATACACAATCCTGAACCAGTCAAATCCTGAGTACACAATCCCCAACCAATCTAATCCTGAATAGGCAATTCCTAACCAATCAAATCCTGAATACACAAACCCAAACCAATCAGATCCTGAAAACTCAGTCCTGAACTAATCAAATCCTCAATAAACAATGCCAATCCAATCAAATCCTGAATACACAAACCTAAACCAATCTAATCCAGAATACACAATCCCAAATCAATCGAATCCTGAAAACACAATCCTGAACAAATCGAATCCCGAATACACAATCCTGAAACAATCTAATCCTGAATACACAAACCTAAACCAATCTAATTCTGAATATACCATCCTGAACCAATCTAATCCCGAATATACAATCCCAAACTAAGCTAATCCTGAGTACACAATAGCAAACCAATCTTATCCCGAATACGCAATCCTGAATCAATCTAATCCTGAATACACAATTGCGAACAAATCTAATCCTGAATACACAATCCTGAACCATTCAAATCCTGAGTGCACAATACCAAACCAATCTAATCCTGAAAACACAATCCTGAACCAATCAATTCCTGAGTACACAATGCTGAACCAATCTTAGCCTTAATATGCAATTCCTAACCAATCAAATCCTGAATACACAAACCCAAACCAATGTAATCCTGAATATACAATCCTGAACCAATCTAATCCTGAATACAAAATCCCAAACCAATCTTATCCTGAATACACAATCCTGAACCAATCAAATCCTGAATATACAATCCCGAACCAATCTAATCCTGAATACACAAACCCAAACCAATCAGATCCTGAATTCACAATCCTGAACCAATCTAATTCTGAATAAACAATGCCAATCCAATCAAATCCTGAATACACAAACCTAAACCAATCTAATTGCGAACACACAATCCCAAACCAATCTAATCCTGAAAACACAACCCTGAACAAATCGAATCCCGAATACACAATCCTGAAACAATCTAATCCTGAATACACAAACCTAAACCAATCTAATTCTGAATATACCATCCTGAACCAATCTAATCCCGAATATACAATCCCAAACTAAGCTAATCCTGAGTACACAATAGCAAACCAATCTTATCCCGAATACGCAATCCTGAATCAATCTAATCCTGAATACACAATCCTGAACCTATCTAATCCTGAATACACAATTCTGAACCAATCTAATCCTGAATACAAAATCCTGAACCAATCAAATCTTTAATACACAATCATGAACCATTCAAATCCTGAGTGCACAATACCAAACCAATCTAATCCTGAAAACACAATCCCGAACCAATCAATTCCTGAGTACACAATGCTGAACCAATCTTAGCCTTAATATGCAATTCCTAACCAATCAAATCCTGAATAACAAACCCAAACCAATGTAATCCTGAATACACAAACCTGAACCAATCTAATTCCATGTATACAATCCTGAACCAATCTAATCCCGAATATACAATCCCAATCTAAGCTAATCCTGAGTACACAATACCAAACCAATAGAATCCTGAAAACACAATCCTGAACCAATCTAATCCTGAATACACAATCCCAAACCAATCAAATCCTGAGTACACAATTCGAAACCAATCTAATCCTGAATACAAAATCCCAAACCAATCTTATCCAGAATACACAATCCCGAACCAATCTAATCCTGAATACATAACTTCGAACCAATCTAATCCTGAATACATAATTCCAAACCGATCTAATCCCGAATACACAATTCTGAATCAATCTAATTGCGAATACACAATCCCGTACCAATCTAATCCTGAATACACAATTCCAAACCTATCTAATCCCGAATACACAATCCCAAACCAATCTAATGCAGAACCCACAATCCCGAACCAATCTAATCCTGAATACACAATTGCGAACCAATCTAGTCCTGAGTACACAATTCAAAACCAATCTAATCCTGAATAGCAAATCCCAAACCAATCTAATCCAGAATACACAATCCTGAACCAATCTAATACTGAATACATAATTTCAAACCAATCTAATCCTGAATACATAATTCCAAACCTATCTAATCCCGAATACAAAATTCTGAATCAATCGAATCCCGAATACACAATTCCAAACCTATCTAATCCCGAATACGCAATCCCAAACCAATCTAATCCTGAACCCACAATCCCGAACCAATCTAATCCTGAATACACAATTGCGAACCAATCTAATCCTGAATACACAATCCTGAACCAATCTAATCATGAATACACAATCCTGAACCAGTCAAATCCTGAGTACACAATCCCCAACCAATCTAATCCTGAATAGGCAATTCCTAACCAATCAAATCCTGAATACACAAACCCAAACCAATCAGATCCTGAAAACTCAGTCCTGAACTAATCAAATCCTCAATAAACAATGCCAATCCAATCAAATCCTGAATACACAAACCTAAACCAATCTAATCCAGAATACACAATCCCAAATCAATCGAATCCTGAAAACACAATCCTGAACAAATCGAATCCCGAATACACAATCCTGAAACAATCTAATCCTGAATACACAAACCTAAACCAATCTAATTCTGAATATACCATCCTGAACCAATCTAATCCCGAATATACAATCCCAAACTAAGCTAATCCTGAGTACACAATAGCAAACCAATCTTATCCCGAATACGCAATCCTGAATCAATCTAATCCTGAATACACAATCCTGAACCTATCTAATCCTGAATACACAATTCTGAACCAATCTAATCCTGAATACACAATCCTGAACCAATCAAATCTTTAATACACAATCCTGAACCATTCAAATCCTGAGTGCACAATACCAAACCAATCTAATCCTGAAAACACAATCCTGAACCAATCAATTCCTGAGTACACAATGCTGAACCAATCTTAGCCTTAATATGCAATTCCTAACCAATCAAATCCTGAATACACAAACCCAAACCAATGTAATCCTGAATATACAATCCTGAACCAATCTAATCCTGAATACAAAATCCCAAACCAATCTTATCCTGAATACACAATCCTGAACCAATCAAATCCTGAATATACAATCCCGAACCAATCTAATCCTGAATACACAAACCCAAACCAATCAGATCCTGAATTCACAATCCTGAACCAATCTAATTCTGAATAAACAATGCCAATCCAATCAAATCCTGCATACACAAACCTAAACCAATCTAATTGCGAACACACAATCCCAAACCAATCTAATCCTGAAAACACAACCCTGAACCAATCTAATCCCGAATACACAATCCTGAAACAATCTAATCCTGAATACACAAACCTGAACCAATCTAATTCCGAATATACAATCCTGAAGCAATCTAATCCCGAATATACAAACCCAAACTAAGCTAATCCTGAGCACACAATACCAAACCAATCTAATCCTGAAAACACAATCCTGAACCAATCAAATCAATCATGAGTACACAATCCCGAACCAATCCAATCCTGAATATGCAATTCCTAACCAATCAAATCCTGAATACACAAATCCAAACCAATCTAATCCTGAATATACAATCCTGAAGCATTCTAATCCTGAATACACAATCCCAAGCCAATCTAATCCTGAATACACAATCCCAAACCAATCAAATCCTGAATATATAATCCCGAACCAATCTAATCCTGAATACACAAACCCAAACCAATCAGATCCTGAATTCACAATCTGGAACCAATCTAATCCTGAATAAACAAGGCCAATGCAATCAAATCCTGAATACACAAACCTGAACCAATCTAATTCCATGTATACAATCCTGAACCAATCTAATCCCGAATATACAATCCCAATCTAAGCTAATCCTGAGTACACAATACCAAACCAATAGAATCCTGAAAACACAATCCTGAACCAATCTAATCCTGAATACACAATCCCAAACCAATCAAATCCTGAGTACACAATTCGAAACCAATCTAATCCTGAATACAAAATCCCAAACCAATCTTATCCAGAATACACAATCCCGAACCAATCTAATCCTGAATACATAACTTCGAACCAATCTAATCCTGAATACATAATTCCAAACCGATCTAATCCCGAATACACAATTCTGAATCAATCTAATTGCGAATACACAATCCCGTACCAATCTAATCCTGAATACACAATTCCAAACCTATCTAATCCCGAATACACAATCCCAAACCAATCTAATGCAGAACCCACAATCCCGAACCAATCTAATCCTGAATACACAATTGCGAACCAATCTAATCCTGAATACACAATCCTGAACCAAACTAATCGTGAATACAAAATCCTGAACCAGTCAAATCCTGAGAACACAATCCCCAAACAATCTCATCCTGAATATGCAATTCCTAACCAATCAAATCCTGAATACACAAACCCAAACCAATCTCATCCTGAATATACAATCCTGAACCAATCTAATCCTGAATACACAATCCCAAACCAATCTAATCCTGAATACACAATCCCAAACCAATCAAATCCTGAATATACAATCCCGAACCAATCTAATCCTTAATACACAAACCCAAACCAATAAGATCCTGAATTCACAATCCTGAACCAATCTAATCCTGAATAAACAATGCCATTCCAATCAAATCCTGAATAAACAAACCCAAACAAACCTAATCCTGAATATACAATCGTGAACTAATCTAATCCTGTATACACAATCCCAAACCAATCTAATCCCGAATACACAATCCTGAACCAATCAGGTCCTGAAAACTCAATCCTGAACCAATCTAATCCTGAATAAAGAATGCCAATCCAATCAAATCCTGTATACACAAACCTAAACCAATCCAATCCCGAATACACAATCCCAAACCAGTCTAATCCTGAAAACACAATCCTGAACCAATCTAAACCCGAATACACAATCCTGAATCAATCTAATCCTGAATACAATAACCTAAACCAATCTAATTCTGAATATACCATCCTGAACCAATCTAAACTCGAATATACAATACCAAACTAAGGTAATCCTGAGTACACAATATCAAAACAATCTAATACCGAATACACAATCCTGAATCAATCTAATCCCGAATACACAATTCTGAACCTGTCTAATCCTGAATACACAATCCCGAACCAATCAAATCCTGAATATACAATCCCTAACCAATCTAATCCTGAATACACAAACCCAAACCAATCAGATCCTGAATTCACAATCCTGAACCAATCTAATCCTGAATAAACAATGCCAATCCAATCAAATCCTGAATACACAAACCCAAACCAATCTAATCCTGAATATACAATCCTGAACCAATCTAATCCTGAATACACTATCCCAAACCAATCTAATCCTGAATACACAATCCCGAACCAATCAAATCCTGAATATACAATCCCTAACCAATCTAATCCTGAATACACAAACCCAAACCAATCAGATCCTGAATTCACAATCCTGAACCAATCTAATCCTGAATAAACAATGCCAATCCAATCAAATCCTGAATACACAAACCTAAACCAATCTAATCCCGAACACACAATCCCAAACCAATCTAATCCTGAAAACACAATCCCAAACCAATCTAATCCCGAATACACAATCCTGAAACAATCTAATCCTGAATACACAAACCTGAACCAATCTAATTCCGAATATACAATCCTGAACCAATCTAATCCCGAATATACAATCCCAAACTCAGCTAATCCTGAGTACACAATACCAAACCAATCTAATCCTGAAAACACACTCCTGAACCAATCTAATCCTGAATACACATCCCAAACAAATCAAATCCTGAGTACACAATTCAAAACCAATCTAATCCTGAATAGCAAATCCCAAACCAATCTAATCCAGAATACACAATCCTGAACCAATCTAATACTGAATACATAATTTCGAACCAATCTAATCCTGAATACATAATTCCAAACCTATCTAATCCCGAATACAAAATTCTGAATCAATCGAATCCCGAATACACAATTCCAAACCTATCTAATCCCGAATACGCAATCCCAAACCAATCTAATCCTGAACCCACAATCCCGAACCAATCTAATCCTGAATACACAATTGCGAACCAATCTAATCCTGAATACACAATCCTGAACCAATCTAATCATGAATACACAATCCTGAACCAGTCAAATCCTGAGTACACAATCCCCAACCAATCTAATCCTGAATATGCAATTCCTAACCAATCAAATCCTGAATACACAAACCCAAACCAATCAGATCCTGAAAACTCAGTCCTGAACTAATCAAATCCTCAATAAACAATGCCAATCCAATCAAATCCTGAATACACAAACCTAAACCAATCTAATCCAGAATACACAATCCCAAATCAATCGAATCCTGAAAACACAATCCTGAACAAATCGAATCCCGAATACACAATCCTGAAACAATCTAATCCTGAATACACAAACCTAAACCAATCTAATTCCGAATATACCATCCTGAACCAATCTAATCCCGAATATACAATCCCAAACTAAGCTAATCCTGAGTACACAATGGCAAACCAATCTTATCCCGAATACGCAATCCTGAATCAATCTAATCCTGAATACACAATCCTGAACCTATCTAATCCTGAATACACAATTCTGAACCAATCTAATCCTGAATACACAATCCTGAACCAATCAAATCTTTAATACACAATCCTGAACCATTCAAATCCTGAGTGCACAATACCAAACCAATCTAATCCTGAAAACACAATCCCGAACCAATCAATTCCTGAGTACACAATGCTGAATCAATCTTAGCCTTAATATGCAATTCCTAACCAATCAAATCCTGAATACACAAACCCAAACCAATGTAATCCTGAATATACAATCCTGAACCAATCTAATCCTGAATACAAAATCCCAAACCAATCTTATCCTGAATACACAATCCTGAACCAATCAAATCCTGAATATACAATCCCGAACCAATCTAATCCTGAATACACAAACCCAAACCAATCAGATCCTGAATTCACAATCCTGAACCAATCTAATTCTGAATAAACAATGCCAATCCAATCAAATCCTGCATACACAAACCTAAACCAATCTAATTGCGAACACACAATCCCAAACCAATCTAATCCTGAAAACACAACCCTGAACCAATCTAATCCCGAATACACAATCCTGAAACAATCTAATCCTGAATACACAAACCTGAACCAATCTAATTCCAAATATACAATCCTGAAGCAATCTAATCCCGAATATACAAACCCAAACTAAGCTAATCCTGAGCACACAATACCAAACCAATCTAATCCTGAAAACACAATCCTGAACCAATCAAATCATGAGTACACAATCCCGAACCAATCCAATCCTGAATATGCAATTCCTAACGAATCAAATCCTGAATACACACCCCAAACCAATCTAATCCTGAATATACAATCCTGAAGCATTCTAATACTGAATACACAATCCCAAGCCAATCTAATCCTGAATACACAATCCCGAACCAATCAAATCCTGAATATATAATCCCGAACCAATCTAATCCTGAATACACAAACCCAAACCAATCAGATCCTGAATTCACAATCCGGAACCAATCTAATCCTGAATAAACAAGGCCAATGCAATCAAATCCTGAATACACAAACCTGAACCAATGTAATTCCGTGTATACAATCCTGAACCAATCTAATCCCGAATATACAATCCCAATCTAAGCTAATCCTGAGTACACAATACCAAACCAATCGAATCCTGAAAACACAATCCTGAACCAATCTAATCCTGAATACACAATCCCAAACCAATCAAATCCTGAGTACACAATTCGAAACCAATCTAATCCTGAATACAAAATCCCAAACCAATCTTATCCAGAATACACAATCCCGAACCAATCTAATCCTGAATACATAACTTCGAACCAATCTAATCCTGAATACATAATTCCAAACCTATCTAATCCCGAATACACAATTCTGAATCAATCTAATTGCGAATACACAATCCCGTACCAATCTAATCCTGAATACACAATTCCAAACCTATCTAATCCCGAATACACAATCCCAAACCAATCTAATGCAGAACCCACAATCCCGAACCAATCTAATCCTGAATACACAATTGCGAACCAATCTAATCCTGAATACACAATCCTGAACCAAACTAATCGTGAATACAAAATCCTGAACCAGTCAAATCCTGAGAACACAATCCCCAAACAATCTCATCCTGAATATGCAATTCTAACCAATCAAATCCTGAATACACAAACCCAAACCAATCTCATCCTGAATATACAATCCTGAACCAATCTAATCCTGAATACACAATCCCAAACCAATCTAATCCTGAATACACAATCCCAAACCAATCAAATCCTGAATATACAATCCCGAACCAATCTAATCCTTAATACACAAACCCAAACCAATAAGATCCTGAATTCACAATCCTGAACCAATCTAATCCTGAATAAACAATGCCATTCCAATCAAATCCTGAATAAACAAACCCAAACAAACCTAATCCTGAATATACAATCGTGAACCAATCTAATCCTGTATACACAATCCCAAACCAATCTAATCCCGAATACACAATCCTGAACCAATCAGGTCCTGAAAACTCAATCCTGAATCAATCTAATCCTGAATAAAGAATGCCAATCCAATCAAATCCTGTATACACAAACCTAAACCAATCTAATCCCGAATACACAATCCCAAACCAGTCTAATCCTGAAAACACAATCCTGAACCAATCTAAACCCGAATACACAATCCTGAATCAATCTAATCCTGAATACAATAACCTAAACCAATCTAATTCTGAATATACCATCCTGAACCAATCTAAACTCGAATATACAATACCAAACTAAGGTAATCCTGAGTACACAATATCAAAACAATCTAATACCGAATACACAATCCTGAATCAATCTAATCCCGAATACACAATTCTGAACCTGTCTAATCCTGAATGCACAATTCTGAACCAATCTAATCCTGAATACACAATCCTGAACCAATCTAATCGTGAGTACACAATCCTGAACCAATCAAATCCTGAGTACACAATCCCCAACCAATCTCATCCTGAATATGCAATTCCTAACCAATCAAATCCTGAATACACAAACCCAAACCAATCTAATCCTGAACCCACAATCCCGAACCAATCTAATCCTGAATACACAATTGCGAACCAATCTAATCCTGAATACACAATCCTGAACCAATCTAATCGTGAATACACAATCCTGAACCAGCCAAATCCTGAGTACAAAATCCCCAACCAATCTAATCCTGAATATGCAATTCCTAACCAATCAAATCCTGAATACACAAACCCAAACCAATCAGATCCTGAAAACTCAGTCCTGAACTAATCAAATCCTCAATAAACATTGCCAATCCAATCAAATCCTGAATACACAAACCTAAACCAATCTAATCCCGAATTCACAATCCCAAACCAATCTAATCCTGAAAACACAATCCTGAACAAATCTAATCCCGAATACACAATCCTGAAACAATCTAATCCTGAATACACAAACCTAAACCAATCTAATTCCGAATAGACCATCCTGAACCAATCTGATCCCGAATATACAATCCCAAACTAATCTAATCCTGAGTACACAATACCAAACCAATCTTATCCCGAATACACAATCCTGAATCAATCTAATCCCGAATACACAATCCTGAACCTATCTAATCCTGAATACACAATTCTGAACCAATCTAATCCTGAATACACAATCCTGAACCAATCAAATCTTGAATACACAATCCTGAACCAATCAAATCCTGAGTACACAATCCCGAACCAATCTAATCCTGAATACGCAATTGCTAACCAATCAAATCCTGAATACACAAACCCAAACCAATCTAATCCTGAATATACAATCCCGAACCAATCTAATCCTGAATACAAAATCCCAAACCAATCTAATCCTGAATACACAATCCTGAACCAATCAAATCCTGAATATACAATCCCGAACAAATCTAATCCTGAATACACAAACCCAAACCAATCAGATCCTGAATTCACAATCCTGAACCAATCTAATTCTGAATAAACAATGCCAATCCAATCAAATCCTGCATACACAAACCTAAACCAATCTAATTGCGAACACACAATCCCAAACCAATCTAATCCTGAAAACACAACCCTGAACCAATCTAATCCCGAATACACAATCCTGAAACAATCTAATCCTGAATACACAAACCTGAACCAATCTAATTCCGAATATACAATCCTGAAGCAATCTAATCCCGAATATACAAACCCAAACTAAGCTAATCCTGAGCACACAATACCAAACCAATCTAATCCTGAAAACACAATCCTGAACCAATCAAATCATGAGTACACAATCCCGAACCAATCCAATCCTGAATATGCAATTCCTAACCAATCAAATCCTGAATACACACCCCAAACCAATCTAATCCTGAATATACAATCCTGAAGCATTCTAATACTGAATACACAATCCCAAGCCAATCTAATCCTGAATACACAATCCCGAACCAATCAAATCCTGAATATATAATCCCGAACCAATCTAATCCTGAATACACAAACCCAAACCAATCAGATCCTGAATTCACAATCCGGAACCAATCTAATCCTGAATAAACAAGGCCAATGCAATCAAATCCTGAATACACAAACCTGAACCAATGTAATTCCGTGTATACAATCCTGAACCAATCTAATCCCGAATATACAATCCCAATCTAAGCTAATCCTGAGTACACAATACCAAACCAATCGAATCCTGAAAACACAATCCTGAACCAATCTAATCCTGAATACACAATCCCAAACCAATCAAATCCTGAGTACACAATTCGAAACCAATCTAATCCTGAATACAAAATCCCAAACCAATCTTATCCAGAATACACAATCCCGAACCAATCTAATCCTGAATACATAACTTCGAACCAATCTAATCCTGAATACATAATTCCAAACCTATCTAATCCCAAATACACAATTCTGAATCAATCTAATTGCGAATACACAATCCCGTACCAATCTAATCCTGAATACACAATTCCAAACCTATCTAATCCCGAATACACAATCCCAAACCAATCTAATGCAGAACCCACAATCCCGAACCAATCTAATCCTGAATACACAATTGCGAACCAATCTAATCCTGAATACACAATCCTGAACCAAACTAATCGTGAATACAAAATCCTGAACCAGTCAAATCCTGAGAACACAATCCCCAAACAATCTCATCCTGAATATGCAATTCCTAACCAATCAAATCCTGAATACACAAACCCAACCAATCTCATCCTGAATATACAATCCTGAACCAATCTAATCCTGAATACACAATCCCAAACCAATCTAATCCTGAATACACAATCCCAAACCAATCAAATCCTGAATATACAATCCCGAACCAATCTAATCCTTAATACACAAACCCAAACCAATAAGATCCTGAATTCACAATCCTGAACCAATCTAATCCTGAATAAACAATGCCATTCCAATCAAATCCTGAATAAACAAACCCAAACAAACCTAATCCTGAATATACAATCGTGAACCAATCTAATCCTGTATACACAATCCCAAATCAATCTAATCCCGAATACACAATCCTGAACCAATCAGGTCCTGAAAACTCAATCCTGAACCAATCTAATCCTGAATAAAGAATGCCAATCCAATCAAATCCTGTATACACAAACCTAAACCAATCTAATCCCGAATACACAATCCCAAACCAGTCTAATCCTGAAAACACAATCCTGAACCAATCTAAACCCGAATACACAATCCTGAATCAATCTAATCCTGAATACAATAACCTAAACCAATCTAATTCTGAATATACCATCCTGAACCAATCTAAACTCGAATATACAATACCAAACTAAGGTAATCCTGAGTACACAATATCAAAACAATCTAATACCGAATACACAATCCTGAATCAATCTAATCCCGAATACACAATTCTGAACCTGTCTAATCCTGAATACACAATTCTGAACCAATCTAATCCTGAGTACACAATCCTGAACCAATCTAATCGTGAGTACACAATCCTGAACCAATCAAATCCTGAGTACACAATCCCCAACCAATCTCATCCTGAATATGCAATTCCTAACCAATCAAATCCTGAATACACAAACCCAAACCAATCTAATCCTGAACCCACAATCCCGAACCAATCTAATCATGAATACACAATTGCGAACCAATCTAATCCTGAATACACAATCCTGAACCAATCTAATCGTGAATACACAATCCTGAACCAGCCAAATCCTGAGTACAAAATCCCCAACCAATCTAATCCTGAATATGCAATTCCTAACCAATCAAATCCTGAATACACAAACCCAAACCAATCAGATCCTGAAAACTCAGTCCTGAACTAATCAAATCCTCAATAAACATTGCCAATCCAATCAAATCCTGAATACACAAACCTAAACCAATCTAATCCCGAATTCACAATCCCAAACCAATCTAATCCTGAAAACACAATCCTGAACAAATCTAATCCCGAATACACAATCCTGAAACAATCTAATCCTGAATACACAAACCTAAACCAATCTAATTCCGAATAGACCATCCTGAACCAATCTGATCCCGAATATACAATCCCAAACTAATCTAATCCTGAGTACACAATACCAAACCAATCTTATCCCGAATACACAATCCTGAATCAATCTAATCCCGAATACACAATCCTGAACCTATCTAATCCTGAATACACAATTCTGAACCAATCTAATCCTGAATACACAATCCTGAACCAATCAAATCTTGAATACACAATCCTGAACCAATCAAATCCTGAGTACACAATCCCGAACCAATCTAATCCTGAATACACAATTCCTAACCAATCAAATCCTGAATACAAAATCCCAAACCAATCTTATCCTGAATACACAATCCTGAACCAATCAAATCCTGAATATACAATCCCGAACAAATCTAATCCTGAATACACAAACCCAAACCAATCAGATCCTGAATTCACAATCCTGAAACAATCTAATTCTGAATAAACATTGCCAATCCAATCAAATCCTGCATACACAAACCTAAACCAATCTAATTGCGAACACACAATCCCAAACCAATCTAATCCTGAAAACACAACCCTGAACCAATCTAATCCCGAATACACAATCCTGAAACAATCTAATCCTGAATACACAAACCTGAACCAATCTAATTCCGAATATACAATCCTGAAGCAATCTAATCCCGAATATACAAACCCAAACTAAGCTAATCCTGAGCACACAATACCAAACCAATCTAATCCTGAAAACACAATCCTGAACCAATCAAATCATGAGTACACAATCCCGAACCAATCCAATCCTGAATATGCAATTCCTAACCAATCAAATCCTGAATACACAAACCCAAACCAATCTAATCCTGAATATACAATCCTGAAGCATTCTAATCCTGAATACACAATCCCAAACCAATCTAATCCTGAATACACAATCCTGAACCAATCAAATCCTGAATATATAATCCCGAACCAATCTAATCCTGAATACACAAACCCAAACCAATCAGATCCTGAATTCACAATCTGGAACCAATCTAATCCTGAATAAACAAGGCCAATGCAATCAAATCCTGAATACACAAACCTGAACCAATCTAATTCCGTGTATACAATCCTGAACCAATCTAATCGCGAATATACAATCCGAAACTAAGCTAATCCTGAGTACACAATACCAAACCAATCGAATCCTGAAAACACAATCCTGAACCAATCTAATCCTGAATACACAATCCCAAACCAATCAAATCCTGAGTACACAATTCGAAACCAATCTAATCCTGAATACAAAATCCCAAACCAATCTTATCCAGAATACACAATCCTGAACCAATCTAATGCTGAATACATAATTTCGAATCAATCTAATCCCGAATACACAATTCTGAATCAATCTAATTGTGAATACACAATCCCGTACCAATCTAATCCTGAATACACAATTCCAAACCTATCTAATCCCGAATACACAATCCCAAACCAATCTAATGCAGAACCCACAATCCCGAACCAATCTAATCCTGAATACACAATTGCGAACCAATCTAATCCTGAATACACAATCCTGAACCAAACTAATCGTGAATACAAAATCCTGAACCAGTCAAATGCTGAGAACACAATCCCCAAACAATCTCATCCTGAATATGCAATTCCTAACCAATCAAATCCTGAATACACAAACCCAAACCAATCTCATCCTGAATATACAATCCTGAACCAATCTAATCCTGAATACACAATCCCAAACCAATCTAATCCTGAATACACAATCCGGAACCAATCTAATCCTGAATAAACAAGGCCAATACAATCAAATCCTGAATACACAAACCTGAACCAATCTAATTCCGTGTATACAATCCTGAACCAATCTAATCCCGAATATACAATCCCAATCTAAGCTAATCCTGAGTACACAATACCAAACCAATCGAATCCTGAAAACACAATCCTGAACCAATCTAATCCTGAATACACAATCCCAAACCAATCAAATCCTGAGTACACAATTCGAAACCAATCTAATCCTGAATACAAAATCCCAAACCAATCTTATCCAGAATACACAATCCCGAACCAATCTAATCCTGAATACATAACTTCGAACCAATCTAATCCTGAATACATAATTCCAAACCTATCTAATCCCGAATACACAATTCTGAATCAATCTAATTGCGAATACACAATCCCGTACCAATTTAATCCTGAATACACAATTCCAAACCTATCTAATCCCGAATACACAATCCCAAACCAATCTAATGCAGAACCCACAATCCCGAACCAATCTAATCCTGAATACACAATTGCGAACCAATCTAATCCTGAATACACAATCCTGAACCAGTCAAATCCTGAGAACACAATCCCCAAACAATCTCATCCTGAATATGCAATTCCTAACCAATCAAATCCTGAATACACAAACCCAACCAATCTCATCCTGAATATACAATCCTGAACCAATCTAATCCTGAATACACAATCCCAAACCAATCTAATCCTGAATACACAATCCCAAACCATCAAATCCTGAATATACAATCCCGAACCAATCTAATCCTTAATACACAAACCCAAACCAATAAGATCCTGAATTCACAATCCTGAACCAATCTAATCCTGAATAAACAATGCCATTCCAATCAAATCCTGAATAAACAAACCCAAACAAACCTAATCCTGAATATACAATCGTGAACCAATCTAATCCTGTATACACAATCCCAAACCAATCTAATCCCGAATACACAATCCTGAACCAATCAGGTCCTGAAAACTCAATCCTGAACCAATCTAATCCTGAATAAAGAATGCCAATCCAATCAAATCCTGTATACACAAACCTAAACCAATCTAATCCCGAATACACAATCCCAAACCAGTCTAATCCTGAAAACACAATCCTGAACCAATCTAAACCCGAATACACAATCCTGAATCAATCTAATCCTGAATACAATAACCTAAACCAATCTAATTCTGAATATACCATCCTGAACCAATCTAAACTCGAATATACAATACCAAACTAAGGTAATCCTGAGTACACAATATCAAAACAATCTAATACCGAATACACAATCCTGAATCAATCTAATCCCGAATACACAATTCTGAACCTGTCTAATCCTGAATACACAATTCTGAACCAATCTAATCCTGAATACACAATCCTGAACCAATCTAATCGTGAGTACACAATCCTGAACCAATCAAATCCTGAGTACACAATCCCCAACCAATCTCATCCTGAATATGCAATTCCTAACCAATCAAATCCTGAATACACAAACCCAAACCAATCTAATCCTGAACCCACAATCCCGAACCAATCTAATCATGAATACACAATTGCGAACCAATCTAATCCTGAATACACAATCATGAACCAATCTAATCGTGAATACACAATCCTGAACCAGCCAAATCCTGAGTACAAAATCCCCAACCAATCTAATCCTGAATATGCAATTCCTAACCAATCAAATCCTGAATACACAAACCCAAACCAATCAGATCCTGAAAACTCAGTCCTGAACTAATCAAATCCTCAATAAACATTGCCAATCCAATCAAATCCTGAATACACAAACCTAAACCAATCTAATCCCGAATTCACAATCCCAAACCAATCTAATCCTGAAAACACAATCCTGAACAAATCTAATCCCGAATACACAATCCTGAAACAATCTAATCCTGAATACACAAACCTAAACCAATCTAATTCCGAATAGACCATCCTGAACCAATCTGATCCAGAATATACAATCCCAAACTAATCTAATCCTGAGTACACAATACCAAACCAATCTTATCCCGAATACACAATCCTGAATCAATCTAATCCCGAATACACAATCCTGAACCTATCTAATCCTGAATACACAATTCTGAACCAATCTAATCCTGAATACACAATCCTGAACCAATCAAATCTTGAATACACAATCCTGAACCAATCAAATCCTGAGTACACAATCCCGAACCAATCTAATCCTGAATACGCAATTGCTAACCAATCAAATCCTGAATACACAAACCCAAACCAATCTAATCCTGAATATACAATCCCGAACCAATCTAATCCTGAATACAAAATCCCAAACCAATCTAATCCTGAATACACAATCCTGAACCAATCAAATCCTGAATATACAATCCCGAACAAATCTAATCCTGAATACACAAACCCAAACCAATCAGATCCTGAATTCACAATCCTGAACCAATCTAATTCTGAATAAACATTGCCAATCCAATCAAATCCTGCATACACAAACCTAAACCAATCTAATTGCGAACACACAATCCCAAACCAATCTAATCCTGAAAACACAACCCTGAACCAATCTAATCCCGAATACACAATCCTGAAACAATCTAATCCTGAATACACAAACCTGAACCAATCTAATTCCGAATATACAATCCTGAAGCAATCTAATCCCGAATATACAAACCCAAACTAAGCTAATCCTGAGCACACAATACCAAACCAATCTAATCCTGAAAACACAATCCTGAACCAATCAAATCATGAGTACACAATCCCGAACCAATCCAATCCTGAATATGCAATTCCTAACCAATCAAATCCTGAATACACAAACCCAAACCAATCTAATCCTGAATATACAATCCTGAAGCATTCTAATCCTGAATACACAATCCCAAACCAATCTAATCCTGAATACACAATCCCGAACCAATCAAATCCTGAATATATAATCCCGAACCAATCTAATCCTGAATACACAAACCCAAACCAATCAGATCCTGAATTCACAATCTGGAACCAATCTAATCCTGAATAAACAAGGCCAATGCAATCAAATCCTGAATACACAAACCTGAACCAATCTAATTCCGTGTATACAATCCTGAACCAATCTAATCGCGAATATACAATCCGAAACTAAGCTAATCCTGAGTACACAATACCAAACCAATCGAATCCTGAAAACACAATCCTGAACCAATCTAATCCTGAATACACAATCCCAAACCAATCAAATCCTGAGTACACAATTCGAAACCAATCTAATCCTGAATACAAAATCCCAAACCAATCTTATCCAGAATACACAATCCTGAACCAATCTAATGCTGAATACATAATTTCGAATCAATCTAATCCCGAATACACAATTCTGAATCAATCTAATTGTGAATACACAATCCCGTACCAATCTAATCCTGAATACACAATTCCAAACCTATCTAATCCCGAATACACAATCCCAAACCAATCTAATGCAGAACCCACAATCCCGAACCAATCTAATCCTGAATACACAATTGCGAACCAATCTAATCCTGAATACACAATCCTGAACCAAACTAATCGTGAATACAAAATCCTGAACCAGTCAAATCCTGAGAACACAATCCCCAAACAATCTCATCCTGAATATGCAATTCCTAACCAATCAAATCCTGAATACACAAACCCAAACCAATCTCATCCTGAATATACAATCCTGAACCAATCTAATCCTGAATACACAATCCCAAACCAATCTAATCCTGAATACACAATCCCAAACCAATCAAATCCTGAATATACAATCCCGAACCAATCTAATCCTGAATACACAAACCCAAACCAATAAGATCCTGAATTCACAATCCTGAACCAATCTAATTCTGAATAAACAATGCCAATCCAATCAAATCCTGCATACACAAACCTAAACCAATCTAAATGCGAACACACAATCCCAAATCAATCTAATCCTGAAAACACAACCCTGAACCAATCTAATCCCGAATACACAATCCTGAAACAATCTAATCCTGAATACACAAACCTGAACCAATCTAATTCCGAATATACAATCCTGAAGCAATCTAATCCCGAATATACAAACCCAAACTAAGCTAATCCTGAGCACACAATACCAAACCAATCTAATCCTGAAAACACAATCCTGAACCAATCAAATCATGAGTACACAATCCCGAACCAATCCAATCCTGAATATGCAATTCCTAACCAATCAAATCCTGAATACACAAACCCAAACCAATCTAATCCTGAATATACAATCCTGAAGCATTCTAATCCTGAATACACAATCCCAAACCAATCTAATCCTGAATACACAATCCCGAACCAATCAAATCCTGAATATATAATCCCGAACCAATCTAATCCTGAATACACAAACCCAAACCAATCAGATCCTGAATTCACAATCTGGAACCAATCTAATCCTGAATAAACAAGGCCAATGCAATCAAATCCTGAATACACAAACCTGAACCAATCTAATTCCGTGTATACAATCCTGAACCAATCTAATCGCGAATATACAATCCGAAACTAAGCTAATCCTGAGTACACAATACCAAACCAATCGAATCCTGAAAACACAATCCTGAACCAATCTAATCCTGAATACACAATCCCAAACCAATCAAATCCTGAGTACACAATTCGAAACCAATCTAATCCTGAATACAAAATCCCAAACCAATCTTATCCAGAATACACAATCCCGAACCAATCTAATGCTGAATACATAATTTCGAATCAATCTAATCCCGAATACACAATTCTGAATCAATCTAATTGTGAATACACAATCCCGTACCAATCTAATCCTGAATACACAATTCCAAACCTATCTAATCCCGAATACACAATCCCAAACCAATCTAATGCAGAACCCACAATCCCGAACCAATCTAATCCTGAATACAAAATTGCGAACCAATCTAATCCTGAATACACAATCCTGAACCAAACTAATCGTGAATACACAATCCTGAACCAGTCAAATCCTGAGAACACAATCCCCAACCAATCTCATCCTGAATATGCAATTCCTAACCAATCAAATCCTGAATACACAAACCCAAACCAATCTAATCCTGAATATACAATCCTGAACCAATCTAATCCTGAATACACAATTCTGAACCAATCTAATCCTGAATACACAATCCTGAACCAATCAAATCTTGAATACACAATCCTGAACCAATCAAATCCTGAGTACACAATCCCGAACCAATCTAATCCTGAATACGCAATTGCTAACCAATCAAATCCTGAATACACAAACCCAAACCAATCTAATCCTGAATATACAATCCCGAACCAATCTAATCCTGAATACAAAATCCCAAACCAATCTAATCCTGAATACACAATCCTGAACCAATCAAATCCTGAATATACAATCCCGAACAAATCCAATCCTGAATACACAAACCCAAACCAATCAGATCCTGAATTCACAATCCTGAACCAATCTAATTCTGAATAAACATTGCCAATCCAATCAAATCCT